>NC_136271.1:41798554-41945149 GCF_964187855.1 Myxine glutinosa
CTGTGGCCTTGCCTTTTTGCTGAGCAGTCATTTGCTGCAAACTTACCTTGCACCTGCGGAGCACTGGTTTTAAGTGGCGTCGATGTCACGCAGTCGGACCACATGAGATTGGCCCTGCTGGCAATAAAAACGGGCACGGTTTGTACATTGTATTCTGGTCTGCCAGGAAAGAAGACCTTTAAGTTTTTTTTTATTATTGCACACCGAAGATTAAGCAGGAAGCAAGAAGATGCAGCCAAGCAGCAAATATGACATTTGAAATGTGAACTTTTTGTGAAATGTGTATTGGTGCATTGCTGTGTTTTCTCCCCTCCAATCTTCTTTCCACAAAAGAACAGGTCCTGGGTTATAGAAATGTAAATAATTAGGTTTAGTGTTGTAAAAAAGATGCTACCCACCGGCTTCATGTTTAGTTTCAAAACAATTCCGCAATTCGGTTAGCTGTGGGTGTGAGTCGGTTAGAGTTAGTTACACAACGCAGTAGGTGGGACATATCTAGTGTTGTAAAACTGTCACATACAGGCACTTAGATTAAATGTTAGAGGGGACCCACATCTAAGTGTCACACGTAATTTAAAACTAGTCCCAAACCTTTCTCAAAACCGGTCGTTCTCACTGGTGTGGGTTCGACTCGGGGACGTGTCTGGCAAGTGAGGGGAGCAGTGCTGCGGTTTTGACATTGGCACATTGAAGTCTTTAAAGGTTAAAGGGTTGCCCCCCATAGTTAGTCACACGAGCAACATAAAGGCCCATTTGTAGTATAGTTATGTCTTAGTATGTGTAAGAATAGGCCATTTCCCCTCTTAGTACCTGCGTTGTGTAAAGACAGGAGAGTAGGCCCCATTCATTTTGCGTCCACCCTCCAATTCTACCTCTATGGGCGTAATCCAGCCCGCACCCCATTCAGCTGACCACTAGTCGAGTAACACGAGGTAGGCCTAAAAAGGTGGGGGCGGCGCGGGGTCGGGGTGAGCGGCGTGGGGGAGACGGTAAGAGCCACCAGCCAATCAGAGCTCGAGCGGAATGGCGTGAGAGGGCGTGATAAAGCGCATCTGGTGAGTTCCAGAAGGTTCGCGGGGCATGCCTATATAACCCGCTCCATAAAGCCCTCGAAAGGACTAGCGCGGGAACACTTGATTGAGAAGGACTTGAAGGACTAGCACGGGAACACTTGATTGAGAAGGACTTAAAGGACTTACAAGCAGGACTTGTTGGGAAGGACTTGCTCGTAAAGGACTCGCGTGCATACGGCGGTGGCGAAAGGATTTGTTTGAGGACTTGCAGCGAGGGAGCTTGATAGAGAAGAACTCGCATCACTCGCCATTGTTGAGCTTTGAACCGTACAAAGTACGCGGGCGCAGCCAGACACGCCGGCAACGCATATAGCGCTTTTCAGCCACGGGAGTAAGCGCGGCCATAGCCGCAAGTGAATAGCCGCCAGCCGCGCCAAAGTCCGCACCCCACCATTCGCCCCGTGATAACCCGCTCCGTTCAGGCGACACGCGGCGAGCTCCTGCTTTCACCTACATCCATCTCCAAGGGATGTGCCGGGGACCGAGAGAGCTGCACGGGAGCCATCCCTAGATGCGCTGGTGAACATCAACCTGCCATCAGCAATCACCGTGTGAGTGTGTGTGAGATGGGCCCGTTTGTCCTGGGTATTAAGAATAAGACTGTTTTAAGGATTGCTCTGTGTCTCTGCTTCTTCTACCATTGTACATTGTAAATAGTAATAATTAAACCTGTTATTCCTTTGCTTTCCAATTTGATCACCTTTGTGATTTCTCCATTGACTAAGCGTGGTATGAATAAGAACCGCTTGAATTGGGTTCCACCATCTATAATGGCGCGGATCATGTGTACGCAACCGCTTGGCGTATCACCAACAAACGTGGTTCATGCGGGGCTTATTTCCTTGCTTCCAGGGCAGCGCTAGTACTTAGGTAACAGCGAATTTGGTCCTGAAACCCTATTTAGCGCTGTCCGGAAGGGACGTAATAGGTCCCGGGTCGCGCCAGGTCAGTCAAAGACAATGCGACTAATCCCCCACTTGGTAAGGGGTGAAGGCCGGCGGCAGATCCACAACTATATATATATATATATATATATATATACATACATATATATTGTAACAAAAGTAATGGGACACCTCTTTCTATTTTGAGACTTTCCACACACGAATCACCCATTTTCGTAATCAAAAATAGAAAAACTTAGTTTATATAGTCATGAAACAGCTTCTATTCCTGAGTTTTGGAGTATCTTTTTCCAAAGGGGGTAGTTGACCTTTTTGCAGAGAGAAATGATAATGAATCGTCAGATTAAGGCACTTCCATCAGATGATTTGCACCTTCAACTATTGCAAAAATCTATAAACCAGACATGGATAAACATGACATAGAAACATACCATATAAACATACCAGAATCCATGACATATAAACATGACAATACATATAAACATGACATATAAACATACTAAACATATAAACATGTAAACATGACCTGAGCTCCTCACCACATACAAGGCTTTCATCCGCAGCTCAATGGAGTACTGCTCTCCCCTCTGGGCTGGTGCTCCTGCCTCACACCTAGCTCGTCTTCACGCTGTTGAAACCAAAGCGTTCAAAATCATTGGAATCTCCCGCGATGACGCTATCTCCGAGGGCCTTTCACTTAATCACCGCAGGCAGGTTGGTGGTCTTTCCGTCTTCTACCGACTCCTCTCCGGCCTTGCTCCCCCAGCTCTCTCTGGGCTCTGTCCCCCAAATATTCCTGCAGGTCGCACAAGATCTGCCTGCAACCCTCTTATGGTTAAACTGCCAAAATCAAGACTCTCTGCTCACCTTCACTCCTTCATTCCTCTTTTATTCTGCCTCTGGAACAAACTCCCACACTCTCTTCAATCCCTCTCCTCCCTCCGGGTCTTTAAAACAGCTGTTCACTACCATCCCTTTATCTTCCCTCATCCAAAACCTTGATCTTTTCTACCCCCGTTAAAACACCCCAAATCCGCCTCTTTCAATCCCCAACTTCTTTCTTGAAATTCCTGGAAGTGTTCATTTGCTTTATACCGTGTATCCCTCCCTCCTCCCACAGCCCTCCCCCTTCCACAGATCTACTGACGTCCCTGTTCTCTTCTTTTGTTATGTTTGTGTGCTTCCCTCTCTCTCCCTCTCTTATCTCCCGCTCCCTTCATTGCATGTTTTATGTATCTGTGCATGTTTTCATGTTCAATGTGTTAGCTCGTACATGAGCCTCGATTCTGTATACTAAAAAAATAAAAATGGGTGACATCCTTGGGCTGATCAAGAAATTCAGAAGAATAAGGGGGGGGGGGGTGTCAATATGGTCACTGTACAGAGTCGCCGTGTGGGTTTTGCAATACCAGGAACAGTTCCTCCAGAAAAAAACGAATGGTTTTCACATCAGAGCTGAGGCATCACAATATCACTGTGACACCTAATATGTCATTTCCTAGGGACACTTTAATCTGGTAATAAAATTGTCGAAGTAACGCTAAATCGTCAAAAGAAATGGGCAAGCTACTTAAATATTATCAATATATCTCAAACCAAGCCTGAGCATTAACCATGAGTAATGAGAATAAGTAGTCGTAAACATGAAGCATGGTATTGGATTAACGGTTAAGGTGGCTGGCTTAAGATCACAATGTTCCTGAGTTTCAAGCCCCCTGTCATGCTGTTGAATTAACACCAGTTGGTTGACTCAGCCTGTGATTCTTCCGAGGTCGGCAAAATTAGTACCAGCTTAGTGGGAAGAATGAAGCATTCGATTATCCTGTTTCGGAGTGATGACCCGTCCAGGATTGTGCCCTAAAGCCAAGAAACTGCTTTGGCAGCCATATCCATCTGAAGATGCAAAAACGAGTGGTCATCATCATCAATCGTAAACATGAGTAGGAATTATTTTCGGATTTATTTTTCTTTCCGTTGCACTAAAGTAGAAAATTACTGCAAGTCTGGAGCCACTGCGACTGATTGATAAATGAGTGCGGAACTCACAGTTGCGCAATTCAATCACCTCTCAAATGAGTGCGCAATCTCAAAAAATGTCGTGAGATGGCAACCAAGTTTTTATTTGTTTTGTTTTTTCCTCAGAAAGCAAAGGAGAGCAGTAAAGTAAACGATGCTGTCAGTTTAGACTCATTTAGGGATAAGATTTTGTTGGCATTAAATAATACGAAGGTACAAACCGTTTTATCTCTTCCCTCCGTGGTCCTGCTTTTTACTGAAAAAGGGGCGTGGTCAAGCGCCCCTGAATCCCACCCGCCCAATAGTTCTGCTCCTGATGTCGTTATAAAAGTAGATCCCAATGACTTCCTCCTCCACCCTCCCCCAATCCTTCTCAACTGACCTAAAAAAAAAATCTAAATCTGGCTGACACTTGGAACATGCCATGTCGCATTATCTATGTGGAAGGGTCAACAAGTCAACTTGCCTAACTACTTTCATAATCATGCAGCCTCTGGAAGAATATCAGTGTTTCAAACTTCTGGTCCATTGCCTTCGCCCAAGACCCCTCATGGGTGTAACATATTTCCAAACCAGCCTCCAAAGTGAACCAGAGACTGGGTGTCCTCGGTTGTTATAAGTGGCTCATCAAATTACAATGGCCTTCAATGACTGTGTTTGTGTCTCCATGAAGTACTGATCTTCCTTGTGGGCTGGCACCCTGCATCAGGCCTGTCAATCCTGAATGATTTGGAAATGAAACCTCTGAACTTCACTGACATCACCCACAAAAAGGTTGAGCTATGAGGTCTGGTACTCTCTCATCGCAGGTAGACTGGTGGCCTATTTTGTTTATATGTTCTCTGTTGTAATCTGTATTCTGGTCTCTGCTCTTTCAGCCATCAGTATCCCCAGGACACATGCATTCTTCCAGTGATGCCTTCCTTATTAACTCTACAAAATAGAGGTTTTCGGCTTTCCTCGGACTCTTTTTTCCTTCCCTTTTGAGTGTGCCAATGATATCGCCTCCCTTGGTCAATCTGCCTTTCCTGCAGGATTTCAACGAGTCAGCCCACCATCATTTCATGCTATCTTCCCTCTCAACTCCTGCAGGCTTGTTTGCCTGTCAGCTTTCATCCATTCATTTGCCCACTTTTTCTGTGTCCACTTGTTTCCCAATATCAAACTGTCACCACAGTCTGTCACATCACTCTTCCATAAACCATGATCTTGTCTACAATTATTGGCATCGTACAGTTCGAAAATTAGGAATGATTGGTGCACGGAGGTTTATATTTTCAGTTGTCAACGCTCATCAAAATAACTCACCTCCAAGGCAAAGGTTTCAAACAGATAATGAAATAAAGAGGATAAACAGCCAATTACATAAGTCAGTCGTGTTCAGTTGCAAACCCGATGGATGAAAATGATTTTGTATACAGTACTAGCAACACTTTCACTCACCTGCCCACAAATATATTTTAAAAATGCAGCAAAACAACACAGCGGCATTGCATTGTCCATCGTTAAATTGAGTTTTCTCTGTAACACACCTTCACCTTCTTGCGCTGCAGTAACAGGTTTGTAAGTCATAAAGATATTACTTGTTGAAGCAAATGACCAAATTATGCTTTGAAGTTAAGTTACAAATTATCAAATCAATTTATCAAATTAATATCAAATTTATCAAATTAATAATTATCAAAAGTTACAAATCCTTTTTGAAAAAAAAAACTCTGCTCATGTTGCCCACTGTCAGTTCAATTAGTAACCTTCAACCTCAAATATCAACCAAGGTGAAAGATAAAAATAGGACCGTGGGTCCAGAAGCCTACCTGGATAATGAGCAACAGTCACTCAAACCCAAACACAGACCCCCCCCCCCAGATCCTGATATTTTTAATGCCGTGAACAAACTTTGGTACATCATGGACGATGAAGCTTGTGGTCAAATTTCATCGGAATTGTGTGTGTTGTTTGGGAGAAGAAAGCACATACTTATTTTGGTGGGTCAAACACACCCCACCACTCTCCCCACACCCCTTTCACCCCCTTCGTAGGCCCTCTCAAAGAGCGCAGATTTTGATGCGGTCAATACACCTTCGTTAGGCATCAGATATGAAGCTTATGGCCAAGTTTAAACAAAATCGTGTGTTTGGTTCAAGTGATAATGACTGAAGTGTTGACAGACTCACTCACTCACTGACTGACTTACCTATGGACACTGCTTGATCGCATAAGCTCACCGGACTAAAGTCCAGGTGAGCTAAAAATAATAATATAAGGATAAAAATATTACCTCCAATAAAAAAATCAAACAATCAGTTAACAACAAACCAGGAAGAAAAACAACAGTGCAGTCATGTGAATTTTCACCAATCAGAGCACAGGAGTTTTATCCTCGTCAACAGAATCAGATGAAGAGTTCTAAAGTCGACAGCCATCTATTGAACAACCAGAAGTGGAACATTATATTTTCTGCTTAAATAATTATAAGTATATCAAATATAGACAATCTTCATGGGGTAAATTAATATACGTACCGACCTTCAGAGTGGTGTGAGGCTAGCTCTTTCACAAGTGTTGTGCTGCATGCATAAGAAGAGGATCAGTTTTTTGGGGGGAAACGTAGTTGAGGATCATGGAAGAACTAGTATTAGTACACTGAATGGATCAGGACACAGCAGGACAAAATAAAGAGTAGAGAGAGGGGGGGGGAAATACCAACAGCAGAGTTGAAAGCCAAGATAGAGGGAGACTTCGACAAACAATGGGGGCAGGAGAGGACACATGGGATGGAAAATTTGGATACAGAAGCAAACTATCGGGAAGGAAAAACTGGAAATTTGGAAGCTCGGTTTGTTTTGTTTTACATAAAACTTTAGGTTTCTTCTGCTTTCAAATTTGGCAGAAAGTCTCTTCTCATCAGAAAGTCTAAAATTTGAGGCCAGTGTCTAATTAAAGAGGAATAAAAGAGATGTAGATATCACATCTTACTATAATTCACCAAATATCCGTCCGTCTGTCTGTCTGTCTGTCCATTCGAAGGTACCGTAAAAACTGCTGAACCGATCGCAACGACATTTTGGGTGGATAATCCTGGGATCTCCAGGAGTAAAATAGGCTATTTAGTTTTCCCAATTTCAGCTTTCATCTCCAGCATTCTCAGGTTTGGACTCTTGCATAACATTCGCGTTTGCATAACGTTCATTGTGAGGATGTTTTCATTGTGACGATGTTGTCTTCCCCGGTGCCGCACAAAGGGCTGCACCGATCGCTGCACAGCTGCACCGGTCAGACTCAGTGACCTCGGACAAAGACCTTTTATAAGGACACGGGTTGAATCTCTGCTTGAGAGAATTCCAACCCCCTCGCCACCATCACGGCCATCTCTCCAACTTACAATCCCACGAGATATGTGGAAAGGACTACCCAAAACCAATATTAAGATCATTCGTATGCAAACATCATTAAAAGTAAATATTGACCTCGGCCAAAGTTCAAACGACATTTAATCTCTACATGAGAGAATTCCACATAGCTATTTGGGCGGTGAATACGCTAACAGATCGCTGTCTCCATCGATCTTGCCGAGGCCGTAACACCTATCGGCTCAAAATCCTTTTAACTGTTGATTTGGTAGTTTTTACAATGAAGGAAACATTAACAATGTTGTTAAAAGTTTACTTTGTGATAAATTAGAGTTATGTTGTTTGGAATGAAAACAGAGATATCGAGTTCAAGTGAATGAAGACATGCCGTGATGGTTTCTACTTTCTGAACGTGAACTTCGCGGATCGCCATATGCAGATTCGCCATGGTCCCACGATCGATGTTTCTATACGTGAACGTACCCGTTTGTTTGTGAACGGGTACGTTTTTCATGGAAGTCCTTCACGAACTTGCTGTCATTGTCTGACGTGTGACTGAAGGTGCTACAGGAATGTGGAATTTATTGGTTTCATGCTTTAGCATTCGCCGTATCTGCATTGCCTGTTTGCTTCTGGCCTCCCAACCGTGTGTAGCGCAGGTATCTCCCTAGTATACAGGAAATGAGACATTATCATGGTCGAAAGGCCATATTATTTATGATACACAGATATGGATATTATGATATTATGATACACATTTTTTGACCTTCACCTTACATACTGACGAGTTTGGTGGTTGAGTAGGTAGAGCCTTGTTGTATTGCCCTCACTGCTGTGGGTTTGATTGTGATTGCTACTCAGTGGACATTGCAATTGCAAGATGACAATTATTGCCCAACATATTGTTCTGGAGAAGCAGCTCAACTTTCTTCACCATGTGTCTTTAAGATTGTCTTTCACTCTTTATCATTACTGAGCATAATATTCTCCATGAGATGATGTTTTTGTTTTACCAATAGGCTTTCATAATAAGTCCTCCACAATTATAAAATCTGAGGCCATAACTTTCCTCGGCTTAGAATTTGCAGGAAAGAAGAAAGCAGAGCTGCTTCCAAACCATAGTTTGTTCATCGCCTGGATCAAAATGGGAAATGCTGATTCATTCATTTGTTATGGATCCGTCGCTTTCTTGTTGTTGTTATTATGTACTTGTAGGATTTTTAGTTTCAGGTAATATTGTTGTTGAGATTTTTGTGTGAAATGGAGATGACTTTAGTAAAATGTAAAAATTAATGTTTGTGAAGGAAAAAGGAAAACGCGGCAAAGAAGAGGAGAGAAGAGGAGATCGGCAGGGAGAGCGATACAGCCGTGAATCGCATCGAGGCTGTGAGCGAACCTTTTTGATATTGGTCGCGAATGAGTTGAGGCTCCCCGTGAAAGGGATTGCTCGTGACATCGTCCTGTATTGCGATTGCAAATAAACCTGTGTCTCAGGTTTTATTACCAAGAGTGAGTTATTGTTGGAGGGAACCAGCACCTCCATTACAGGTCTACACGCCATTTTGTCCTTGAAGAGACTGTCTGCTTGGTGCACGTTGTTTTGTCACTGGGATTCCCATGTCGACATCATCCTGTGGAGCGCCGTTGGTTTACATATCGGCTCAATTCCCATATTAGTAAAAAGGAAAACGTGGCTCTCACCTCGTAACGTCCCATATTAGAAAACTCTCACCTCGTAACTTGTCGTCCACCGTCATGGTGATACCTGCCTGTTCTCGTCATTCTGCACAGCTTCAACCAGCATGGGGATCTGTGCACAGACTTTGGGGAATGTTACATTCCACTCACATTTGGCGTGTCGTGAGTTTATTGGTTTGGAGCATTGGGGAATGATGGTACCATCATATCGTTGTGGATCTCCCGAAGCCCGTTCACATTACAAAGGGGGGATTAAACCCCTTTTCCCCTTGGGTCTTCATGTCCACGTGGCTGAATCGCCACTTCCGCAGCATGCATGAGAAAGGGTATCGGGTCGACGCCGCACATACCTTTGACCCACGCTGCCACAAAAATGGGGATCGGACCTCGCACAAGCCACGCTAATCGATTACGCCCGAGCAGTGTGTGTATCACGTGACTTGTGCCATTACTTTTATGGAACCCGATTCAAGCGGTTTTATTCATACTATGCTAGGCCAATTAATGGAAGGGACAGGAACGGTCAAATAAGAGGAAGAACATGATTTATTATAATGTACAAGGATCAGGAGACACAGAGCAGGCACGTAAACAATGTTAACTTATCCGCAGACAAAGGGCCCAATCACTCACATGGGAAAATAGGAGAAGAACAGGTTCGAGCACCAAACGCGCCTTGCCGTCGGTCGCTCCAGGACAGCTCGCCCGGCATAGCCCTCTGGTGGTCACGGCACGTATTCAGGGAAAATGCAGGCAGGAGGAGATCGTGCGTCTGTGGCCCGGCACGAGTCATCTTCACAAGTGCGATTTATACAGCCGCAGAGCGCAGGGCACAGGGCACGGGGAAAGTTTGTGTACAACGAGGCTATTTCAAGCAATTCAAGCCCAACACTCCGACTCAACTCAACACATGGGCTGGGCGACTCTCTCTCTCCTCGTTTCTCATTCTGATGCGTTCTCTCTCGCTCTCACCCATTCTGACGCGTTCTCGTTCTTGCTCTCACCCGTTCTCACCTCTCGTGCATTCTGCTCCGTTCTGACTCGTTCTGCCCTCTGTGCGTTCTTACGTGGGGGAATGACGGACCTTCATTCGGACCTGAATGAATGAATGACGGACCTCCTCAGGCAGGACCTTATATGGCCCCTCCCCGATCTTACCCGAATGTTCCAAGCCCCGCCTCTCACTGCCGTTGTGAGCCGCTTCCCTCGCGCTCTGATTGGCGGCTCATTGCTTACTGGCCACTCCTTCCTGCAGCTCCTCCCTTCGGCCTTGCCAGACTTGTTCAGGCCGAAGCACATGGTTTTCCAGCATAATTGAGGCCTACTCACTGGCCTGCTCAACACAAAACTAACACAGGAAAGGAGACTACCTTACATTTACTAAGAAATAACTATACTACAGCGAGGCTACATGTTGTGGTGTGTCTACCTATGAGGGGGGGTCATCCTTTATTCTCAAAACCGCAACAATATGTATTGTTCATTTGAGGCAAGTGACATTTTCATAGTACTTTCTTAAATAGTGTTATTATTGTGTATGTGAGATTTCTTAATACAATTACTTGTTTAGTTCTACAATTGCACTGGTGTGGTTTTACCATGGTTTATTAGAACACTTAAAATAACAAGTCTTTCTGCGGTGTTCCCGCTCGAGACTCTGAGGTGCACTATAACCGGGGTTTGGGGAGGCAATTCACATTCTAGATTGTCCGTATACATCTTTCCATAATGCATTCATAGTTTCATACATTTACTCACATTCTCCCTTGTTGGGTCCCATGTGACCATGTCAGCTTCCTCCACACACCTTTTGATGCCCAAGCTTTTACTCAGGATGTTTCGATGATGGTGTGTGAAATTTACAAAGCGCCAGCGATGTTGTGAGTCGTTCACCTCCGTTCATTCAATTTTCATATTTTCTACATTGACAGCATTTTTATCGCACCCTGCAGCTTTCGAGCAGCTCCTCCTGGGATATTTTGATCCTGGCTTCCTACTTTAAACACACAGGGCCAACTTTTGACTGTCACATAATAGGGATATTCCCAGCTGGAGCATCAATCATATATGTGTATTTACCTTGGAATGTCACACCTATTATTTAATGAAGTAGCACAGAAAAACTTCTCAAAGTTGGCAGTTTTTGATACTCATACCGAATTGTATTTTAAAAATTATCTCAAGAAATAACAATTCAGGAGTCTGAAACCTAGGATTTATAATTTGAAAAAGGAATTTTATAATGCAAAATAACTTTGCGTGGAAATTCTATATCGAGGTTTGTTTTGAGTTTCTTTAAATTGGCCCTTTTGGTGGTCGATGTTGTGTTTTCCTTTAGAATTGAATGTTTGATCAACTCAGATTTATATTTATTTACTAAGGAATTTCAATTATTATTTATTAAGGTTCAAGATTTGTACTTTCCCAAATTTCTGGTGTAGGTTTTAATGCATTGGACGGCTCATTCTCACCTACTTGCATTTGGCAATCATCGTGATCAAGAATGATAAGAGTGATATCGTGCTGGGAACCATGACACCTGTAAGTTCCACTTCAAGCCACAGAACATGCTGACTTGGACATAAATTGATGTTCATTCATCATTACTGGATTGAAATCCTGGAATAGTTGCCAAGTTTGGTAACAGATGAAGTATACCCACTATCACTGCAAAGGTTTTATAAAGAAGGGCAACACTAAGTTCTGTCTTTGAACAATGCTGCCCACATTGTGTAAGCAAATACAGAAAGTGTGTGTGTGTGTGTGTGTGTGTGTGTGTGTGTGTGTGTGTGTGTGTGTGTGTGTGTGTGTGTGTGTGTGTGCATTACTTGTAGGCCAAAGTGTTTCCAAAGCAACTGTGCATGCTTCCAGAATAATCTCCCCAAAGATGTGACTTGCCCTTGATTTTCCTCGCCTGCTGAATAGGGCAACAATCTCCTCCATGTGAAGTCGAATTCCCTTCATGTGCTGCAGGCTGCATTACCCTCAGGCCTCCTTTTAGGGGTAAAAGCAGCAGAGTCAAATGGTGTATGCACGTGATGGCAATTAGCAGACATGACTAGCGCTGAGTACGCAAGTCCTATATTGCCGGCACGGCCACTTTACCCCGGTTTTAATGGCATGCAGCACTTTTTTGCTCCTTTCTCTCTCTTGTTATTTTTAATAGCACCATGGTGCATGAAGATGTGGCTGATTTCACATTCGACCCCAAAAAACACGATTTCATACTCATCCCCAATTGTCCGAGGAAGATGTGATAGGCCCTATTTATTTATTTTTTCCTTAAGCTGCAGTCCCTGTGGGGATAGTTCACCTGTGATTATACCTGGTTGTAAAATCCTTTGACACTGATTTATTGCTAATAACAGGAGTGAAAATGTGATACAAACAAAGCATCCAGCATCGTTAGCTTGGCTGGTATTGCTTAATCACTCATAGCCTTGACACCCTTAGTAAATCAATCTCATTATTGAATCCTCACAATCAGATAGGTTGTCCGGCTCAATACCCTCTCGCTGGTGAAAAGGCTTTGTGATACTGCATCTTGGTAACAACTTAGAGATTTTTCATGGTAAAGTGACATTATGCTGCAAACCACAGTGGCACAGCATCCTCTGCGTTCATAATATCTTACGTGATAAGTAAATGGCCTTTCCTTCCCCCATCCAAAACCTTGATCTTTTCTACCCCTGTTAATTCACCCCAGATCCACTTTTCTGAAATACAGACTTCTTTCCTGGAAGTCCTAGCTGTGTCGATGTTTGTTTTTTTTAACCTCTCCCACCCCCACCCCCTTCCCACGCCTCCTCCCCCCAAGCCCTCTTCCTCCCACAGATCTCCTGATGTCCCTGCTCTCCATCTTGTTCTCCCGCTCCCTTTATCATATGTTTTATGTGTCAGTTTGTCTTTTTGTGATCAATGTTAGCTCTTACATAAGCCTCGATCTCGTTATTTTAACGTTTTAACGATCGTGGATCGTTGTTTTAACGTTGATGTTTTAACGATTGAAACAATTTAAAATACAATAAAAAACACATTAAAAATATTTTTAAAATGTACGTACAGGGGTGCATGAGTGAGTGGAATGGCTGGGCGTGTGGGCTTAATTAGTGAGTATGGTTAAATGGGCACTCTGCCACTGGTAGTGCGTCGGCCAGGTGAGGCCGCAGGTAGGCTCTGGGAGCCAGGTAGCGTTCAGTGTAGAGTTCAGTGGGGCCCGAGGATCCGAAGAGAGGACCCGGGTAGCCCAAAGCCAGAGAGGGCATCAGAGGGGTGAGAGAGCCAGGAGGACCTTCCCCGAGTTAGGGTAGTTGAAGGAGATAGGCAAGCTCAGGTGGCGACTTCAGTGGCGGAGGTGCGCAGGTAAGTAGGACCTGCTGGTAGAGCCACACGACCCAGCCCCGAAATTGCGCGAAGGCACAGGTAAAAAAAAGGGGGGAGTGAGACCCCAAATTTGGTAGGCCACCACAGGGTGGGTCAATGGGAATTGGTTTTTAGAACTACATAGTGTAAAGAGGCCAATTGATTGGCAGGGCAAGACCCCGGGTAGTTTAAAGAGTTAATGTCGATTAGAAGGATAGTTAGGATGAAATCTCTTCACACCATCCACATCCACTCACCAAGGTGACAGGACTCCACACCATGTTTTGCAGATGATATGGAATGAAAGACGCATCATGACGTGGGGGAGACATTGTGTTTATTCCATCTCTTCCTTCTTGGGAGGGATTGGAAACGAATTTGGCATAAAGGGGGATAGAAGAGACAAGACGGTAGAGACGGAATTTGTAAAGTGTAAATACAGGGAGGGGCAAGGGTAGTGTAGGTTGACATGGGGTGTGACGAACGGCTAGGGGTGAGCTTTCTCCGCTCGCTCTCCCACGCCCCTCATGTTGCATTACCTTGTTTTGACGTGTACCCTTGCGACCTTTCCCCAGCTAACCTCTGCTTTGTCTTTCCTCCCCACCCATGGACCCATATCCTTTGTTGAGGGGAGTGTGCAGGAACCCTGAGCTGTGCGGCTGCACTTTTGTAGTAGATATACCAAGTAGATACCCTTGATGCATATCCTTATAAAGAACCGATCGACGTGTGCATGTGCACATGTGCATGGATTTGCAAATGCCTGCCTGTACGTCGTCGTTTCTGCGTATACCGCATCGTCCAAAAATAAAGAAGCAAGCAACTTCGGCCGCTCGAGAAAAGACGGGGCACGCCTACGACTCGGAGGCGAGCGTCGATCCCCAGGGTGGCCGGGTTCACGGAACCCTGAGCTCGTTCGTTAGTCACAGACGACACGACACGACCACCGGTGAAACTGCTCAGACACGTTGGGTAAAGCACGCCGTGGTGAAGCAGGCCACGGAGCCACTCGGCACACAAGCCAGCTCACGGAGCTGGAACCTGTAGCTTTGTCAACTTAAAGTGACATCACTTGCTCAACCATTCTTTTGTAATTTACTCAGAAACAAAACATGTGTATTGTGGTAATTAAATCTTAATATCTGAATTCATTCAGGAACTCCAAGGATTGTTCATGAATATTCATGAGTAGTAGGACTTGTGTAGCAATCGGAAACAGTTCCCCTTCATACTGTGTATGCTCGTGAATATACGACGATCAGTTCTAGTTACACTTTCCATGTATATATTTCTTTTTACACACTTGCAAAGAATCTGCTCCGAGCCTCCGACCAAGCGTAAGGTCTGTTCTTCGGTGCCATGATGGCACATTGCGGGGCAGTGCAAGGGGCAGTGTTTTTTTGTTTTTACTGGCAATGAGTACAACCATGAGTTTTCAAGTCATTCCATCAGGCACTTCATGTGTACTCAAAGATGGGTGACATCAAAGGTAGCTAAACTCGACAATTTCCTGAACTAGGCAATTATAAAAAATATATATATGTTATTGTAAAAAGTTATTAGAGACTAGTGAGTTGAGGTACCCATGCAAAGCACGGGTGGGAGGCCAAAATCTTTTTTTAAATAAAAATTTGTTTAAAAATTGTTGTGAGACATTTTATGAAAACTCACACCCACTTTAGGACATGTGCAGTGACCACAAAAGCTGCACACCCGTGGATGAGTTTGCAATGCAACGGGAGAGCATCTTCGTATGGGTGGAAACTCAAAATCATAAATATATTGAGAAATTTATGAAACTTCCCACACACTTATGGACCACCGCTGTGACCCCAAAAGGTTCCACAGAAGGTTTGGTGGAGCTAGCCCCAAAACTGAGGGAGTAGTTCGGGAACAGGCAGACAGACACTCCTGCTTTATTATATATATGTATGACCGGCTGAAGTATAGACAGTAAAGACCGTTAATTATGTGGTTCTCAATTTGTGGTCCGTGGTCATTTATCGCTGACCTTTGCCAGTCCCTGTTCAGAAAAAGGTAAAGAACCACTGGTGTAATTGTTAGAGTGTCCGCTCTGAGTCTAGAGGTCAGCCGAACCACGGCTGAGTTGTACCAAAGACTTTTAAAATAGTACGTGCTACTTACTTGCTTGATGCTCAGCATTTTAAAAGGATCGAGTACAGTTAACCAACCATAGGTTGACAACTATTGCACAATTTTGATTGGCCGAAGGCCTCCTGCAGCATTGAGGTTGTGAGGAGTGTGCATGAGTCTGTGCTCGAGCTGATGTGATATGATCAGGGTTTTAATCCCTCTAAAGTGTATTTTGTATGTTTGATGTTTTGCTGTGCATTATGCATTGCAAAAACAAGCCATGTTTGCTCTGCACTTGATCCACAATAGATGTCGCTTCAGAAAGCCCCTAATGTTCCTACCACATGCTCTGACAGCTGCAAGCAACTATTCACAGCCACCACGCGTTGAACACAACAACCACAAAATGTGCTCCTGCCTTTGTTTCAGCCAATTACACCCTTAAATTCCGTCTGAACTCATGTCCAGAGTCAATTCTCTCTTCAGCTGATCCGTTGCCTTCAACTACACTACCTTTCCCTGTTAAACCAGGAAACGTGCAAATTGTACCTTTACTAACATCATCTACTGTACATTTGCAAAATATGGAAATTTTGTCCTCCCACGTCCTCCCAATTATGTTATGTATACAGCAATTGTTACCTCCGCTACCAAAGGTGGATGGACGTTACGTTTTCAACCATGTCTGTCAGTCTGACATGTCTGTCAGTTTGTCTGTCTGTCTGTCCGTTTGTGAACAAGATATCTCAAAACGTTGTGGACGGATTTGGATGAAACTTGTTGGACCGGTTGGGTGTCTGACAAGGAAGATTCGATTCGATTTTGATGAATATCTGAATATGGATTCGGATATGAGGATTTTTTTTTTTAAGTGATTCTTCACCATTGGGAGATAGGGCTAAAAACGATACATAGCAGGATATCTCAAAACGTTGCGGATGGATTTGGATGAAACTTGGTGGACCGGTTGGGTGTCTGACAAGGACGATTTGATTCGATTTTGGTGAATATGTGAATATGGATTCGGATATGAGAATTTTTTTTTTTTTAAGTGATTCTTCACCATTGGGAGATCGGGCCAAAAACGATACATAGCAGGATATCGCAAAACATTGCGGATGGATTTGGATGAAACATGGTGGACCGGTTGGATGTCTGACAAGGACGATTCGATTCGATTTTGGTGAATATCTGAATATTGATTCGGATATGAGAATTTTTTTTTTTTAAGTGATTCTTCACCATTGGGAGATAGGGCTAAAAACGATACATAGCAGGATATCTCAAAACGTTGCGGATGGATTTGGATGAAACTTGGTGGACCGGTTGGGTGTCTGACAAGGACGATTCGATTCGATTTTGGTGAATATCTGAATATGGATTCGGATATGAGAATTTTTTTTTTTTTAAGTGATTCTTCACCATTGGGAGATAGGGCTAAAAACGATACATAGCAGGATATCTCAAAACGTTGCGGATGGATTTGGATGAAACTTGGTGGACCGGTTGGGTGTCTGACAAGGACGATTCGATTCGATTTTGGTGAATATCTGAATATGGATTTGGATATGAGAATTTTTTTTTTTTAAGTGATTCTTCACCATTGGGAGATCGGGCCAAAAACGATACATATCAGGATATCTCAAAACGTTGCGGATGGATTTGGATGAAACTTGGTGGACCGGTTGTGTGTGTGTCACAAGGAAGAATCGTTTCAATTTTGGTGAATATCTGAATATGGATTCGGATATGAGAATTATTTAATTTTTTGAGTGATTCTTCACCATTAGGCGATAGGCCCAAAACGATACATAGCAGGATATCTGAAATAATTATGGATGGATTTGGATGAAACTTGGTGGACCGGTTGTGTGTGTCTGACAAGGAAGAATCAATTCAATTTTGGTAAATATCTGAATATGCATTCGGATATGAGAATTATTTAATTTTTTCAGTGATTCTTCACCATTAGGAGATAGGGCCAAAACGATACATAGCAGGATATCTGAAATAATTATCGACGGATTTGGACGAAACTTGTTGGACAGGTTGTGTGTGTGACAAGGAAGAATCGACTCAATTCTGGTGAAGTTATGGATCCGGATCCAGCTAGTATAATTTTTTAAGTGATTCTTCACCATTGACTGATATGGCCAACCAGGTGGAGGTTTGCTCTCTACTGAATGCCGTTCTAGTTGTACACCGCTCCTTTCCTATGCCATCTCCAGGCATTGCAAATCGTCATTGCCGGGCACCAAAGGGGGCTCGGCAGTGACGCACGCTGAAAGAGAGTACTCAGTTTTCACTCTGGTTGTTTGTTTGTTTTCTTTCTTGGTTGTCCGGACGATATCTCAGCCATCCTTTGAGCTAGGAAGCTGAAATTTCGGCACAGTAGTGAGCAAGTCCTTTGTCAAATACGGTATTTTTTGTTTTTTGAATAATCAATTAATTGAGGAGTTATTTAATTATTAGCGTTTAATTAAGTACTTATTTAATTAATTAAATTTCATTTCTCTTCTGACCATTATTAACTCAGGCACCTTTTGAGTTAGGAAGCTGATATTTGGACATGCCAATGACCAGGTGATTTGGCTGCAAAGGATATTTTTGATTTATTAATTAATCAATTAATCGATTAATTATTTAATTATTCGATTAATGACAAAAAAAAATTTTTTTTTTAAGTTACAGATTCTGATGAAATAGTGGTAGTTTATGTGTTCTCTGACCAAATTGATTAATAATTTAATTTTTTTATGATTATTATTTATTTATTTTCATTATTAATCATTTATTTATTTTCTTTCTCATTTGGCCAATATCTCAGGCACCTTTTGAGCTGGGAAGCTAATATTTGGACATGAGTGACCAAGTGATGTGGCTATCAAGGATATTTTTGATTTATTGATTAATCATTTCATCTATTAAGTATTTATTGATTAATCGATTAATTATTTATTGAGTAATCAATTGATTATTTAATTTTTTATAAATGACTTATTTAATTAAATTTCTAAAAGATACATCTTCGGATGAAGCACTAGTGCTTTAGGTATGCTATTAGCCAATTGATTAAGAAAATATTTTGTGATAATCTTTTATTGATTTTAATTATACAATTAATCAATCAATTAGTGTACACCTCTCCCTCCCAATGCAGCCTCAATGAGCTGCACTGCGGTATTGCCGGGCGCCGGAGGCGCCCCGGCAATGCCGCGCTGCAGCATATTTAATTATTTGGCATGGGGCGGTGTACTTTGAATGTATGTGTACTTGTTTATATTCTAATTTCTTCTCCCAATTCCCATTCCCTTTTTGTAAGCCCTGCAGACTCCCGTTACACTCCTTTCAAACTCCCAATCCATCCCATTTACGGAGCTTCTTCTGATACTCCAAGGTTACTGCCACAACTCAAGTATTTGCATGCGTAACAGAAACTTTCCTCTCGCAGAATGTCTCAGATCCCTCTGTGTCTCCCTCCGGCTATATTCTCGATATCCGGCGTTTTGACAGCCCCAAACTCCAGCCCATTCGTGGTGTTACTTTCTGTCAAGAATTCCATTACAATTGTCCATTTTTTGCATTAAGCCCTCCGGGCCCACTGGAATACCTCTGGCTATCCATTCTTTCCCACAACCACTTAATCTTTATCTGTGTACTGGACCAGTGGACCATCCACCTTGTAATTATGACTCCACATGCGCATCTCTTTTTGCAACCAAATCAAATAATTGTTACTCATCCGATTTCGTCCTCCCTCATCTGTGGATACTTCTGCCACTGTCCTAGTTGGTTGGGAGGACTTGCAACCAGTCAGCACTTATGGTTTGATCAAGGCCTTCTATGCTTTCATGTTTTGGTGCAATGTATACTTTCAAACCTGCACGTCTGGATTGCCATGTTTTCCCTGCTGATCTGGTAAGTAGTAAGGGCAAACTTTCCATGGGAGCTGTCTTGTTCTTTCTCTGCTATTAATGGGGCCTTTGAATATGGTCCTGTCAAAATCCATATCTATGTGGGTATTGATGGAGAGCATCCTCAACGCCTGAGAGTCTTGTACTTCGTGCATGGCAACTGACAGGACTGCCATTCTTCCTTTTTATTAAAGGATTGGAGCTCTATCTGTACTTCATCTTCCGTTGATTTTGCCCGGAAATAAATTCACAAAATCTTTCTCCCTCTGTTAGTCATTCTTCAAATCAACACGTGATTGTTTTTTTAATGGTGACTTATTGTTCACGTTATACAAGGCTTATCTAAAACGTCCACTCCCTCCTTTCTTGTGACATAATAAACACAATACTGTTTTCAATTTCAATAATTTAACATCACATTATTCTGGAAGATGTTCGAAATGTCTTAGCATTGCGTATTATTTACCCTTTTGACATTCGCTCCGATGACATACGTATTCCAACTTTTGTAGCTGCCACTGCACTTCTTTTTATTTTTTACTTATCCAGCACTTGTTCAATGTCTGCACAGATATGTGCACAGATACCCGTAATTCACCCCAGATGCACTTTTGTGAAATTTCGACTTCTTTCCTGGAAGTCCTGACAGTGTCCATGTGTTTTTTTTTACCTCACCCCCCCCCCTTCCCATGCCTCCTCCCCCTAAGCCCTCTCCCTCCCACAGATCTCCCGATGTCCCTGCTCTCCATCGTGTTCTCCCGCTCCCTTTATCATATGTTTTATGTGTCAGTTTGTATTTTTGTGATCAATGTTAGCTCTTACACGAGCCTCGATCTCGGTATACTATACAAAACAAAAAAAAGCAAAAAAAAATCATCTCAATTCTCCACCTATGTGTTCTTACCTACCCCTCTTTCCTCCACACATCCCGAATTTCTCCTAGTCTCCCTCTATTTTGACCCCCAATCCTGCGGTTGGTGCTCTTCCGCCCCCCCCCCCCCCTCTTTCTCTTGCTCAATTTGTTCTGTTACATCCTGTTTCGTTCTATGTTCTAGCCCCTCCATGAGCTTCGACTTTGTATCAAAAGACTTCCATAGAGATTGTTGTAGAGTAGCACCACAGAGCATTTCTTAATAGTAGCATCAGGAAGAGCACTAGAGAGTAGCTTCACCAAAGAGAGGTGGTCATAGCACTTTGCAACATTTTCAAGACAAAGAAACTATGAAACCAACCAACTAAAACCAACGAAACTAAAATAAACCAAGAGTTAAAACCTGCAACATATGTCAAGGTCGGCAAGGGACTTCAGCCCTTCTATAACATACCAATGGAATTATGCTTTGAGTATTTGTCTCACGAAGCTGTGACAAAAGTGAAATAAATCTACGTGCTACAGGATAAATTGTCTATCTGTCTCAATGGATTTTGTTATTGTGTAACGCTTTCCTTATAGTGTAGCAGCATAGCAAACCTGTTGTGCATTTTGTGATACAAGCACCAAATTTGGCACAAATGTACATTAATATGTTGCGAACATTTTCAGATATTGGGCCACTTGAAATTCCGTAATTTTTTTTTTCAAATTTTTTCAAATTTCGTAATTTCAAATTTTTCGGGTGACACCGTCACAATTTCGGTCTTCGAGGCCGGCCGATATAGTGGGGCGGCTTAGCCCAAATATTCAAAAGAATTGTGCATTTTGTGATACAAGCACCAAATTTGGCACAAATGTACATTAATATGTTGCGAACATTGTGTGGTCAGCAATGAAGACGAGAGTCTGAATTACATGTATGCAAAAGACCTTGTGAACCAGTGAAGCAAATACACGGGTAAGCATGAATTAAATCTAGGGCATGATATAATTTCCATGATGTTTACCTCTACACTCAATGGTGGAAGGAGGTAATGTTTTGATCCCAGCTTGTCTGTATGTCTGTTTGTCTGTTAGTCCACAAAATTCCAGACAAAGCTTGTAGTAGTGGTAGTTGTAGTGGTAGTGGTGATAACAGAAATTGTTATATAGAACTGAACTTATATTATTATTATATGCAGAAAATAACTTCATTTCTATATGCCCTGCAGTGGACAGGTTAATTGGTTTATGCACTGAAGGGGTCACCCTGGTGTGCACTGCTGTGTTCTGCCTCACTGAGTTGTTCAGGTATGATGTACTCAGCACAAGCTTCCGGTCGGCCCGGAGGTGGGGGTGCGGGGCCTGTCACGGAACGTCAAAACAAACGGCCTGCCGGGGCCGCCCAAAAGTCGGGCGTGAGGGGCGCGTCCACTAATGGAATGCCTCTCGCTTCCCAGATCGAGGGCCACGTGGTCAGGAGAACCTCGTCCCTTCCGGTCACACTTTGCCTATCGGCCGGCCTCGAAGACCGAAATTGTGACGGTGTCACCCGAAAAATTTGAAATTACGAAATTTGAAAAAATTTGAAAAAAAAAATTACGGAATTTCAAGTGGCCCAATATCTGAAAATGTTCGCAACATATTAATGTACATTTGTGCCAAATTTGGTGCTTGTATCACAAAATGCACAATTCTTTTGAATATTTGGGCTAAGCCGCCCCACTATTATGCTTGCTTTGTCATTGTAGTAAACAGAAAATATTTGTTCAGATGCAAGGCCATGGAAGACTTTCCACAATCCTCCTGTGGTTATCACAATTTTTGGATTTTTTTGATCAAGAAGAGGTGCAAGTTCTGGATTGTGCACCACAAATGTCACAGGTTATTCCTCCAGTCATGGCAGATTTTGTAGCAGATAGAGAGATGTGTTTTGCTGATGAGGGACATTTCAAGAAACAAAAGAAAGGCTACATCACCTTGAAATGTAAATAGAGGTTACCGTATTTTTCAGTGCACAAGTCGATACTTTTTTTTTTTTCTGTAAGTCCAGGCCTCAACTTGTACTCAGAATCGACTTATATATGGTTTAAGACGTTGAATTGCATAAATTAAAAAAAATTGCAAAGTGGGATCTTTTCTGAAATGAAGTGAATATGTTTTTATGCCTCCGCCGCCGAAGGTGGCCGAAGGTATTATGTTTTCGGGTTGTCCGTCCATCCATTCATCAGTACGGGCTAAACCTCGTTTTTCTCAGCAACCACATGTCCAATTGAGATGAAACTTTCAGGGTAGGAGTGACACGCATGCAGAATAATTTTTTTTATAATTGTGACGTCATAGGTCACGTGGTATGGCAGCCATATTGGATTAAGAGCAAGTTCTTGAGAAAAAAATTTCTCGGAAACCGCTGAATGGGAAAAATTTAAACTTGGCACATTGTCAAGTACTCTCAATGGTGAACAAAAGCATGATAATGATGACATCATTGGTGAAGTGCTGTACCAGCCATAAATGTTTTAATCGAATGCCTTATCATAAAAATCTGAAATTGCATGCACATGATCTCTGACCCATTTGTATTGAAATATTAAATTTATGACATATGAGGTCACATGGTTTGGCAGCCATATTGGATTGAAGGAATATATTAAATAATTATGTCTGAAACTACTTACCCTAACGATGCAAAATTTTACAAATGTCATCCAACACCATTGTTACATATAGTTTGAAAATGAAGACATCGTAGGTCACATGGTTTGGCAGCCATCTTGGATAGACTAGCTAACCTTATCCAATCAACACCTAACTTCACAAACATGATCCCCTACCCTTACATCTGCAGAGTGTACATTTTTTATGTCATATTTCACGTGATTTGGCAGCCATATTAGCTTGAAAGCCGATATAAAAATAAAAAAAACTTCTCCGAAAACGCTTCACTGATCAATGTGAAACCTGTCCTGTGGTAAAAATGTGATAATTTAAAACAGTTGAAGGGATTTAAACCAAACCTGTTTATTTTTAGGACAATGAACGAGGGCATTTACCCATTGTCACGGGCATGGACTATGCGGAGGCATATTGGCGACACTGTCGCATTGCTCTAGTTTTAACAATGGCCGACTGGCGGTCATTTTAGTTGTAAAAAAACACGATTTTTTTTTTTTTTTTTTTTTGTATACAAGATCGAGGCTCGTGAAGGAGCTAACATTAATCACACAAAAAGACAAACCGACACATAAAACACAAAATAAGGGGAGCGGTAGACAAGATGGGGAGAGAGGGGGAAGGACACAAACACAACATTTGAGAGCAGGGACATCGAGAGAACTGTGGGAGGGAGAGGGCTTGGGGGGAAGTGGGGGAGGTATAAAACATATGGACACTGCAAGGGCTTCCAGGAAAGAAGTTCGAATTTTAAAAAAGTGTATCTGGGGTGAATTAGCAGGGGTAGAAAAGATTAAGGTTTTGGATGGGGGAAGATAAGAGATGGTGGTGAACAGCTGTTTTAAAGACCTGGAGGGAGGAGTGGGATTGAAGGGAGTGGGGGAGTTTGTCCCAGAGCCGGGAGAAAAGGGGAATGAAAGAGTGAAGGTGAGAAGAGAGCCTAGATTTTGGCAGTTTAACCATAAGAGGGTTGCTGGCAGACCTTGTGCGACCTGTAGGAATATTTGGGGGACAGAGCACAGAGAGAGCTGGGGGAGCAAGGCCAGAGAGGAGTCGGTAGAAGACAGAAAGACCACCAACCTGCCTGCGGTGAGTGAGTGAAAGGCCCTCGTAGTTAGCTTCATCGCAGGAGATTCCAATGATTCTGAAAGCTTTGGTTTCAACAACGTGAAGCCGAGCTAGGTGTGAGGCAGGAGCACCAGCCCAGAGGGGAGAGCAGTATTCCATTGAGCTGCGGATGAAAGCCTTGTATGTGGTGAGGAGCTCAGGTATGCCAAGGAAGGACTTCACACGATGGAGGATGCCCAGTCGGCGACTGGCTTTGGAGGCCAGATTTGAAATGTGCTTTTCCCAAGAAAGATGATGGCAGATAGTGAGACCCAAAAGCTTGAGCGACAGAACTTCTTGGAGAGGATTGTTGAGAAAGTAGATGGGAGGGTTTTCCAGTCGGTCTTTTCTGAGAGACATAGTAAGAGTGTGTGATTTGTCAGGATTGAAAGACATGTTCCACTTGTTTGACCAGTCTGTGATTTTGTCCAGGTCTGTAGAGAGTGAGGAGGCTGCAGACTGCCGATCTGAGGGATGAGGAATGGAGCGGCAGATAGTGGAGTCATTAACAAAGAGATAGAGAGGATTTTCCAGAGAGTCGGAGAGATCATTGAATCCGGAATCCGAATATTGAACATGTCCTCAACCATTTCTTGGAAATGCATTTACCGCTCTTGTTCAAATTTGGCACACAGATAATGAATGATGCTTTACATGAGCACATCATTTTGTTTCGAGATCACATCCAAGATGGCAGGCTGGCGACCATTTTGTTACTTAAACGTGTCCCCAGCCATTTATCTGACATATGCATGGACCAATTTAGTTCAAACTTGGCACAAAGACAATACATGAGAGTATACATACGCAGAATATTTTGTTTTAAAATCTTTTATCTACAATAGTTGTGTGTTTAATTGTTTCAGCAAGTCCTAAAATGGTATGAGTGAATTACCGAGCGATCTTTAGCATTGTCGCATGAAACCAACTTTTGTCACTCAAACAAGTATTCAGCATGTTTAACAGCTAATTTTAACGAATCGCCAGATTATTTTACGTGGAATTGTAGAAAAAATGGATATTAGCATTGGAAGTGTGAAAACAATCATTCATTCGCACTTCCAATTCAACGGTAAGGCCTCTACGATTCTAGCGGAGATGATTTGGGCAGCAGTATATGATACCCCCAATACAGTCCAGTCTTGTCTTGTGATTTTCTTTGGACTACCGGTACTCAGAAAGATCTGATTGTCAATAAGTTTAGGAATGATGATGATGATGATGTTATTTAGCAGCTGTCCCAAATGTTTCATGCAGATGTCATCAAGACACTACCACGGCATTGGGACAAATGGGTGTTTGTGCAGCAGAGGAATACCTTGAGAAACAGATTCCTTTTCATCATCTTATGTGTATTTTTTTTTCGTGTCATTGCCAACCTTGAAGTACCCACGTGTGTTTCGATGAAGAATGTTTCCTGCTTATTTGGAAACCATGATGATCCATGAGCACAATAAATGGCAGTCTTGTAGTGTCTGTGAATGGAAATGCAAAGGCCTGGCTTGTATATCATCACAAAAGTAAATGCGTGATCTATTTTATATTTTTTTTACGCACAGTTGCTTGGGCCAAATAGAACCCATTCCTCAAAAGGATGCAGGCGGTTTACTCTGACATCATTATCTCTTTTTCTTCCACCCAGAATTCAGTCTGTCCTGCTTTCAGCATGATTTCGTTTCACTGTGGTTTTGTTTGGAGGCTCTGCATAGTGCATACTAATCTCGTATCAAACCAAGCTCCCTGCCTTTTTTTGAAGTCCAGTGCTTCAAGTCTGCCAAATGGAATATTTACCTAGAAGTATCATTTAATAAATATCTTAATTCTCAGTGGAAAACTACTTTCTGACTTCCACTCAACTGGATCTGCTTGACCACAGCATCAGCCTTGGCATGTAATATTTAAAAACCATGTCCGTCAAGAGGTCGGTACCATTTGAACATCATCCACATAGCCAAGGACATTCAGTTGTTCTCTTTAGTTCCTCTGAAAATACAAGTTGCTTGTATTAAATTCCACGAAATAATCCTTTTCTACTTTGGATCAGAGGTGTTACATCCTGCCTGACACCTCTGGATGTGTTAGAGACCATGAATCTCTGGGAATCATCAGCATTGGCAAATGTGTTCTGAAGCCCAAGACCTGTTACTTTTCCACTGCAGACAGCTCTGGGGAGAGGAGGGGCTCTTCTTTTGATACCATATTTATTCTGGTCTCGAACTGCCAGATATCTCCTCAACCTGTCTCTCTTCAGACCCTTATAATCCTCAGCAACTTTTTGGTTGATTCTTTCTTCAGACTGTCTGCTTAACTTCACTTTTTCGTCTCCATACTTTCCTGTCTGTGGATCAATCTTCCAACTTCTGTCCAGTGTTGTTCTTCCGACCAGTAATTTAAGGTGTCAATGCAATGGCATATCAAATTATATCAAACCTTGTATTCCATTTCAATTTTTTTACCTTCTCTACTTCTCTATGTGTGAGTCCCATGTCTGCTTGTTCTACCTTACAACTGTCATTGTGTCTTTGCCTTCTAATGAGACCCAGCTCCCAAAATGTTCCTGGAATCGCAGGGCAATTCAAAAATCTACATCTGGAAAGCAATATTTCACTCGCACACAACAGCGATGAGAATGAGCAATTGACCAAGACGAGTCATTTGTGTGATCCGATGAATAATATTTCACAGGTTTGCAACAGATGGAAGAACTTAGGTGTGAAGATATCTGATGAAGCCTGGAACCCTGTATGTAAAACAAAAATATCACTCAACCCGATGTGTTAATGCTGCTAAAATATTTTATCACTTCTCGAGACTGCAAACATCCAGCTCCCAGGCAAGATAAACAAATGAAAAATTGGGGCAGAGTATAAATCCATGAAGGAGCTTTTTGCAGATAAAATCATCTGGAAGAAACGTTTAAATACGCTCCTTCCATTCTACAATTGCAGCGCTTTGGTAGAAGTCCAATTCTTGGGTCTTCACTGTCACAACTAAAATGGCACTAGGTAGAGCATATGCAGTACCTCCGCCAGGCTGAACAGTTTATGTTTTGTATCCCACTGATAGGCAGGATCTGGATTTGGACTTGAACAAAAATCTAATCGGCTTGTTCTTGTCGCCTAACCAACTCATCCACCAAGTTTTGTCATAATCTGTCCATAACTTTTTGAAATATCATGCTATATATCGTTTTTGGCCCTTTCACTCAATGGTAAAGAATGTTAGAAATTAAAAACCTTCTCATATCCGGATGTTCACCAAAATTGAATCAATTCTTCCTTGTTACACGAACCCGACCTATCCACCAAGTTTCGTCCGAATCGGTCCAAAACTTTTTCAGATATCGTGCAATATATCGGTTTTCGCACCATCACCTAATGGTGAAAAATCACTTTTTTTAAATCTCTGACATGGATCCGGATTCGTATCTTTACCAAAATTGAATGAACTCTTCCTTGATACACACCCAACCTATCAACTTGGTTTCGTCCGAATTCGTCCAAATCGTTTTGAGATATCGTGATATATATCGTTTTTGGCCCTGTCTCTCAATGGTGAAGAATCACTTAAAAATTGCAGTATCCGGATTCGGATTTTCACCAAAGTCTAATTATTTCCTTCTTGACACATATCCAAACTCTCCACCAAATTTTGGCCAAATGCATCCATAACTTTTTTAGACATCTTGTTCACAGACAAACAAACAGACAAGAAGGCGTCAAGCGGAAGCTTGACAGGTATAACGAAAATCGAGAAAAGTCGCCCATGTTGACATCACTCTAATATGGGCGACATTGTTGCCATGGAAACGACGTTGTCCGTCAACAGATTGTCGCCATTTTGGAAAGGTGTCATCTAGCCCCAAGCCCCTGCAAAAATCTTGGGCTTTGATAACGACTGGATTATAAAATCTGCTCGGATATTTGTAGGTCACATTTTTCAACTAATTTGTGTCAAGTTTTACATCACCCAGCGCAAACACTTTTGGTCGTATCTGTTTTATGCAAATGACGTCACTGTCACCTTGACCTTTGACAAATAAATATATATATATATTATTTATTCCCCCACCCCCCCCCCCCCCCCTCAGAATGCTCTGGTAAAGTTGGACAAAGATATCTGAAAGTGGTCACGAGTTATCTCACTCATCACATACAAACAAACAAACGAGACAGACCGACATGACAAAAAATTTCAATTTTAGTCCTAACAGACAGACAAGTGGTGAAAACAAAACCTCCGCCCACCTTCGGTATCAGGAATATATTGGGTTGGCCACGTTACCTACCAACCACCACAGTACACAGGATTTTGCATGTAATCACTGAAGCTTTATGCCTACAAGGTGCAGATTTTGCAGGAACTCAAACCAAGTGATGGACCCAAGCAAAAGGTGTTTGCCTTGGAAATGCTCAGTCGCATAGAGGATGAAGAAGATTACCTGAAAAAGGTCAAGTTCACAGACAAAGCTTCTTTCATATATCGGTGAAGGTCAACCAGCACAATATGAGGATATGTGGCTTTGAAAACCCCCACGTGGTCATTGAACACATACGCGACAATCCAAGGTCAATGTGTGGTGTGGTCTTCCCCATGACCGTTTGGTGGGTCCGTTTTTTCTTTGTGGCCGGATACAGTGACCTCAACCATTTACATGAACATTTTGAAGGATTTGCCTTCCCACAGGTTGAAGACGTGCAACCCAACGGCGCTCCCTGTCATTGGGCCTGAGTCATTCGAGCTATCCTGAATGGAATATTTCCAGGTCGCTGGATTGGCCGAGACGGACCAGCCGCCTTGCCCCCACGATCACCAGACATAACCCCCCTGATGTTTTTCTTTGGGGGGTGGGGAATTGTCAAATATGTCTACAACACTCACTCACCGCAGGCAGGTAGGTGGTCTTTCTGTCTTCTACCGACTCCTCTCCGGCCTTGCACCCCCAGCTCTCTCTGTGCTCTGTCCCCCAAATATTCCTACAGGTCGCACAAGATCTGCCAGCAACCCTCTGATGGTTAAACTGCCGAAATCTCGGCTCTCTGCTCACCTTCACTCTTTCATTCCTCTTTTCTCCCGCCTCTGGAACAAACTCCCTCACTCCCTTCAATCCCATTCCTCCCTCCAGGTCTTTAAAATAGCTGTTCACCACCATCTCTTATCTTCCCCCATCCAAAACCTTGATCTTTTCTACCCCCGCTAATTCACCCCAGATCCACCTTGTTTGAAATTCCAACTTCTTTCCTGGAAGTCCTGGCAGTGTCCATATGTTTTATACCTCTCCCACCGCCCCCTTCCCATGCCCCCCCCCCCCCCCAAAGCCCTCGCCCTCTCTCAGATCTCTCGATGTCTCCATGTCTCTCGGTCCCTGCTCTCAAATGTTGTGTTTGTGTCCTTCCCCCTCTCTCCCCATCTTGTCTACCGCTCCCGATGTTATATGTTTTATGTGTCGGTTTGTCTTTCTGTGTGATTAATGTTCGCTCTTTCACGAGCCTCGATCTTGTATACAAAAAAAAAAAAAAAAAAAAAAAAAAAAAAACACCAAGGTGGCAAATCTGCAGGATCGTCGTTCTCAGATCACAGCTGTCTGTATGCTCTCTGGTGGACGCAAACATGCTGAGCCAAACATGGCACCGCCTTGATGTCCTGCACGCAAACAACGGAGCACACATGTAAGTGTATTGATGGTTTGCACAAATCTTTATGATTTCTGTATCATATAAGCCAGAGGGTATCGTTGTGTCATAGGCGCTTCTAAATATATTAACAACCAAAATTATCGGGATCTTTTTGGGACACTCTGTAGTTCCATAAACAAGCCAAGATTCTGAGAAAGCCAACAGAATCTTTGGGGACAGGCCTGCAGTGGCTCATTGTGCGTACGCACAAATACTTGTGCAATCACACTTGTGGGTAAGAGAAATCTAGGTGGGGTTCAGTGAGACAACAACAACAAAAATAATCAACAGCCTGCAGTTTAATTTTGTGCTTCACAGCCATTTCAAAAGAAACTATTGTCATGTATGAAGCTGCAAATATTCACCGTTGTATCCCTACACCGTGACCGCGGGTTTACTTCCGTTTTTCCGGAAGTTACGGCCCAGCTCGGATGGCGCTGTGGTGAATCGGGCCTGTATCGGGAGAGTCAATAAACGTGTGCTACAATCGATCGCAGTCTGTCGAGATACCTTACAACTATGTAGTTTCCATTTATGTTGTCAATGTCTTTTTTCTCATCAATGTGAAATGTTGAAAGTTTTTCCTGTTTCAGTGTTCTCCATGTCTCTTTACTTCCCATAGTCCCCTACATTTTCTCCACTGCTTGCTGTTCATGTGTTGTTGTCATTATCATTATTTCCTATGCAGCCTGTGGCTGCTGGTTGCATCATTGCTGGGGGCGCGGCCGTTCCCCCTGTTTCCAGTAACCGGGTACTCAATTTGCGGACCTCGAAAGGATGACATGCGGAGTCAACCCACCTAGTGTTATTTAACGGCATGACCTCGGCCTCAAACTCAAGACCCTAAGATCTCAAGCCAGCTACCCATCTTAGTAGCAGCTGATGCAGCACCTATCCCTATTTTTATTTGAAGCAACTGATGTTTTTTAAAGCTTGATCATAAAAAAAGAAGTCCAAATCTAGGCTGTATGAACTTGTCTTGACTGGTATGGCTTAGTCGAAACTTAGTCATCATATCAGAACTGTTTTCCTTTTGTGCTCCAGATGACCCGCAGTAAGTAGTTCATAGAATCCATGTCACCTCGAATCTGACTTGTTTCTCAAAAAGCAAACTCTCTGTAATGAAAAATAATCATGAATGCATATATTATTGCTGCTCACTATGCCAATTCCTGCAATTGACCTAATGTATGTGCTAATCTACCACTTTTGCCATTTCCTTTGCCAAAAGCCTTTTCTTTCACAAACCATTTAATTCCATAAACAAACAGTTTGTGCAAAGGCACTCGATGAATGAAATGACTTTTCATTGGCAATTTGCCAAAGTAAACCTGAGGATCTGAAATACCTGCCCTCTGTGATGTTAATAAAATCCAATTTGATTATGCACGACATGAATTATTCACCATTAACACAGGAGCTTTAGGAGTGATTTGGAGGAACTGGGTGGGTGAGTGGTGTGGTGGACAGGTTTCTTGTAACCTCGATGGATTAGATGCATGTATCGATGAGGATCTAACCTTTGAGAGTGTCAGTGGCCCTTATTGCAACTTGAGGAACATTTGGGACATCATTCGATTCCTTGCAAAATGAGCAGGCCCTTATTGTGTGTCATGAGGCTCTTGCAAAGCCACAATGTTTAGGCCACTTAGCAGTGAGCAAATGTCCACCCCCAATGCATCAAGATAAAGTCACTGGAAAGGTCCGTGAAGCAAATTATTGGCAACATTTTGACTATTATTTCTACTTCATGATGCACGTCAGCTTTGCACCTGAAAGCCGCTTGCACCCTCACCATGTGGTTTTTTCTGATAGGCTAAAAATCAGCCTCGTAAAATAACCCCATTTTGAGCCCAGTGCGGCAGAAGATAGACTGCTATCTTCACAATCCAGAAATGAGTCCTAGTGACAGGCCTTCCATTTTCTATGATGGCAAACTGAACAGAACATTTGCTCTAAGGTTGTGACTCGTAGGTTCTGCGGTCCAAGAAAGCACTGCTTTCTTCTGCAGCAACATTAGGGTATACAATTGGCCAATGGATGTAAAAGTTGTTGAAAACGTTTCTGGTACTTGCACTTTACAATACAGTCATATATTGGACACTGTAGGTTGCAATGTCTGGGTAAGATGTGTTAAATTAAAAAAGAAGAACATCCCACTCGAACATTTGGTAAACATCCCACTTGAAGAAGAAAGACATTTCTACCATATATTACTTTTGTTTGTGGTTGGGAAAACTATATATGTACAGCGCCTTTACAAAGTATTCACGCCTCTTAACGTTTTCACATTTTGTGTTACAGCCTGAATTTAAAATGGACTAAATTGAGATTTCTTTGTCACTACAACACACAACAACAGGCATTTTAAGGCCATTTTCCCTGCTGGAGCGGGTCTACACAAATTGTCACTGATCTACACAAAATACTCCATAATGTCAAATTGGAATTAAAAAAAATTATTTTTGAATAATTAAAAATGAAATACATAAATATCTAATTTACATAAGTATTCAACCCCCTGAGTGAATACTTCGTACAAAGGCCTTTGGTAGCGATTAAAGCTTTGAGTCTTCTTGATTATGTCTGTATCTGCTTTTCACATCTGGATTTGGGGAGTTTCTCCCATTCTTCCATGCAGATTTGCTCAAGCTCTGTCAAGTTGGATGGAGAATGTCGGTGAACAGCGATCTTCAAGTCTTTCCGCAGATTCTCGATGGGATTCAAGTCTGGGTTTTGGCTGAGCCACTCAAGGACTTTCACGTTCTTGCTGTGAAGCCATTCCAGTGTTGTTTTCGCTGTATGCTTAGAGTCATTGTCCTGTTGGAACGTAAATAATTGCCTCAGTCTAAGGTCTTTTGCACTCTGAAGCAGGTTATCCTCAAGGATTTGCCTGTATTTTGCCTCCATTCATTGTTCCCTTTTTCCTTACAAGTTTCCCAGTCCTCGCCACAGCAAAGCATCCCCATACCATATGATACTGCCACCACTATAATTCATGGTAAGGATGATATGAGATGGGTGATGAGCTGTGCTCAGTTTCCGCCAGATGTAGCGCTTTGCATTTAGGCCAAATAGGTCAATTTTCATCTCATTAGACCACAGAATATTTTGCCTCATGCTCTCAAAGTCTTTCATGTGCCTTTTTGCAAACTCCAGGTGTGCTTTCATGTGCCTTTTCCTCAGGAGTGGCTTCCGCATGGCCACTTTCCCATGAAGCCTAGATTTGTTAAGGGCTGCAAAGTGTGGTCTCCTTCTGGCAGGTTCTCCCATCTCAATGATGGAAATCTGTAGTTCTGTCAGAGTGGTCATTGGGTTCTTGGTCACCTCCCTGACCAACGTCCTTCTTGCCCGGTTGATCAGTTTAGTCGGACAGCCAGCTCTAGGAAGAGTCTGGTTCATTCCATATTCTGTCCGTTTCCCAATGATGGAGCCGACTGTGCTCTTGGGAATGTTCAACAATCGAGAAATTGTATTACACCCTTCCACAGATTTATGTCTCCTCACAATTCTATCTCGGAGTTCTTCGGACAGTTCCTTGGACTTCATAGTAGAGTTTCCGCTCTGACATTCACTGTCAATTGTGAGACCTTGTATAGAAAGGTGTGTTTCTTTCTAAATCATGTTCAATCAATCGAATTGGCCACAAGTGGACTCCATTCAAATTGTAGAGACATCTCAAGGATGATCAAAGGGAATTGAATGCACCTGTGCTGAATTTGGAGTGTCACAGCAAAGGGGTGAATACTTATTCAATCAAGACATTTCAGCTTTAAATTTTTAATTGTTTTTAGGAATTTCTAAAAAATATATATCAATTTGACATTATGGTGTATTCTATATGTATGTATTATGTATATATGTATGCATGCATTATGGTTTATTATGACATTATGGTGACCTGTAGATCAGTGATAAAAATTCTCAATTTTATCCATTTTAAATTCAAGTTGTAACACAACAAAATGTGACAAAAGCCAAGGGGTGTGAATACTTTCTGAAGGCACTATATGCACATTTGTGTATATATATATATATATATATATATATATATATATATATATATATATATATATATATATATATATATATATATATAGATATATATTACTATAATTTACCAAATGTCCGTCCGTCTGTCTGTCTGTCTGTCTGTCCATCCATCGGTCCGTTCGAAGGTACCGCAAAAACGGCTGAACTGATTGCAACAATATTTTGGGTGGGTAATCCTGGGATCCCCTGGAGTAAAAGCGGCTATATTGTTTTTCCAATTTCATCTTTGGCCTCCAGAATTTTGAGGTTTGGACTCCGCATAACGTTATTTTCCTGGGTACCGCACAAACGGCTGCACCGATCACTGCATTGCTGCACCTATCAGCTGCACCGATCGGACTCAGTGACCTCGGCCAAAGACCTTTGACAAGGACATGGGTTGAATCCCTGCTTGAGAGAATGCCGACCCCCACCCCACCATCACGGTTGTCTCTCAAACTCACAATCCCACGAGATATGCGGAAAGGACGACCCAAAACCAATTATCTTCTTTTTGATTCGTATATAAACATCATTAAAAGTAAATAATGTCCTCGGCCAAAGTTCAAACGACGTGGGTTTAATCTCTACATGAGAGAATTCCACATAGCTATTTGGGCGGTGTATAAGCCAACAGATCTCTGTCTCCATAGATCTTGCCAAGGACCTAACACCGATCGGCTCAAAATCCTTTTAACCTGGTAGTTTTTACAATTAAGGAAGCATTAACAATGTTGTTAAAAGTTTATTTTGTGATTAATTTGTGATTGGAGTTATGTTGTTTGGAATGAAAAAAGAGATATCGAGTTCAAGGGAATGACGACATGCCGTGATGGTTTCTACTTTCTAAACGTGATCTTCGTGGATCGCCATATGCAGATTGGTCACGGACCCACGATCGATGTTTCTATACGTGAACGTACCCGTTTGTTTGCGAACGGGTACGTTTTACATGGAAGTCCTTCACGAACTTGCTGTCCATGTCTGACGTGCGACTGAAGGTGCGACAGGAATGTGGAATTTATTGGTTTCATGCTTTAGCATTCGCCTTATCTGCATTGCCTGTTTGCCTCTGGCCTCCCACCCGTGCGGGGCACGGGTATCTCAGTAGTTTAGATAATGGGATAGATATGACAATCAAGATTATATTGTGATGATATGTGACGCATGCTTTTAATGTAAAAACTAGAATGATACTTTTCGACGTCACTACTTTGACCGATATGCCTCCACCCATATTATTACATCATTATAATACTTGTACCAAGTTTGATTCAAATCCATTCAGCTGTTCTCAAGTTATCACATTTTTTACCTGGCATGACCCCTGACCTTAGACCCCAACATTTAATCAGTTCATGTTTACATCATTATACATACCTGTACCAAGTTTTAATTTAAATCCCTTCAACTGTTCACAAGTTATCACATTTGTACCTGACATGACCTCTGACCTATGGCCTTTGACCTCAGGACCCCAATCTAATCAGTTAATCTTTACATCATTGTACATATCTGCACCAAGTTTTAATTGGATCCCTTTAGCCATTCAAAAGTTTTAGACCTATTCCTGACTTTTACCTTTGACCTATTGACCCCAAAATATAATCGGTTAACCTTTACATCATTATACATACCTGTTACAAGTTTGAATTGGATCACTTCAGCCGTTCTCAAGTTATATACATATTTCAGACTTTGACCTTTGATCTCTTGACCCCAAAATCTGGTCAGTTCATCTTTACATCATTCTACATAACTGTACAAAATTTGGTCAGAATCCCATCACTGGTTCACAACTTATCGCGGTAACAGGATTTTTACCTAACATGACATCTGACTTTTGGCCTTTGACCTCGTGACCCCAAAATCGAATCATTTCATCTTTACTTCATTATACATACAATCATACATGTGCCAAGTTTGACTAAGATCCCTTTAGCTGTTCTCAAGTTATCATGTTCACGAAAACCTATCACAGACGGACGGACAGACGGACGGACAGCCTGAAAACATAATGCCTCCGGAGACGTCGTTGACGGAGGCATAAAAACAAATTAGTTAATCAAGTGTTTTTTTTTTAATATTAAAATGAATCACACATCTTCAAACTAGATGTAATTTTCAAACAAACGTCCCTTTGAAAAGGAAAATAATCCAGAGAAAGTATTTTATAAAATGTGGGTTTCAAGGGTTTATGTCATTTTCTAAAAAATAAAAAATAAAAATCCATTGAAAGTTAAAAAAAATATTGGAATCAGATATTTTTCAGAAGAGTTTTGTTGAATAAGGTAAGAGGGAAGAATTCCTTTTCCAAGACAAAATAATACAAACGCTTTCAATGAGAAAGCAGAAAAAACTTGATAATGAACAACACCAAAGAAGGAAATAACATTCATACTGTATCCACATAAGCTGTGGTGCAGAAGACGAGTTAGCGGATGGCAAAGGAGATGTCTCGAGTTGTGTAACCACCTCTTTTTTTCGCAAATATTGTCAGGCAATATATATTTTCTCCTTTCAGCACAAAACAGTCCGATCTATTCATAACATAAAGTGACAAGAAAATATTACTTGGAATATTTTGACAGCATCTGAGCAAACAGAGCTGGAGCCTTTTGGAGTTGAGGCATTTGGAAAGTTTATGAATGAACTTGTATTCTTGAAGCATCACTAATAAGTGTAATTACAGGATAGTATTGCAGCTGCTGCTCCCATTTCACATATATAACTCGAGTCAGAGGTCTGAATCTCAAAATATAAGGTCAAGATTATCTCCATGGTCATATGTTATGCATTTGACAATCTGGAGCATGGCTTTGCTTGCCAGTCTCTCTACTTGTGGTAGCCTCTCCCAAAGCTGTCTTAATTTGTGTTTTTCTGACTTTCTTCTCTGAAACAGTCAAGGCATTGCATTCGTTGAAATACTCTCAGTGGAGTTTACATTGCCAACAATGAATTGGCTTGGGCTCTTTTCTCTGTTCCATTTTGTAAATCATCGACATATCTGATGCTCTATAAAACCTTCCCTTCCTTTATGTAGATGACTCCAAATTGTGTCCAAACAGTACCTCATCTTAATCACAACAGACATTAATGACATCACTCTCTGCTGATTTTGAATTGATGAAATACTGGTTTGATATATGGGATATGTTCTTCAATTCTGGGATATCTCCCAATCTCACTCTGTCGCTTGGATTGTCAAGCAAACTCAATTAAGTATGCCCACAGTCATCCACTGGAAGAGGTTCACTGTGCTTGGCCTCACCATCAGCAATTTCCTCTCGGCTCAACATTTCCTCTCGGCATGGCTGCCAAGCCCCCCCCCCCCCCCCCCCCGAAGCCAGGCTCAATGGAATATCGCTGTCCTTTGTTGCCTGATGCTCTAACTTCACATTTGTCTCTCCTGGTTTCTGTTGAATCGAAATTTATTGTGGCCCCACTACCCCACTCACAGTAGGTTGCCTTTTTACCCTCTCTCACTTCACTCTTCCATGAGCCTAGTTCTCATATACAAAAAACATCCGTAATTATGTTTATATATATATATTTCCCATTTATGATTGAATTTCATGATTTTCTTGTTCATATTTACTGCACAGTTTTTTATCGACCATTCATTTCATTATATATACATGGTGTTGGCATAATGGTTAGGGTGACGGGCTTGATATCCTAGGGTCCTGAGTTGGAATCCAGTTCAGCTGTTCAATTAATACCAGGTGGGGTTGACTGAGCCTGTCATCCTTCGGAAGTCGGCGAAATGAGTACCATGGTACTTCATCCTCTCTCAAGGAGGTTGGTGGCAGGATTTGCACTCCGGCCGCCGTAAAAACACTTTATTCCCATTGCACACACATTGGTGTGTGTGTTGGGATGGTGCTGAGGAGTCGTCCAAGGACGCAGCGACGTGCTGATCCAGCTTATGCTCCCATATATATATATATATATATATATATATATATATATATACAGACTTGGCATTTAATATGGAATTTTTTTTTTGTGGGGGTGAACTTACTTTTCAAGATGTCTTAGAACCAAAAGTTCATTGGAATTATGTTGAAATTATTCTAGATTTTGATAATGTGACCTTTAAAAGAAGCAAAAACCACATTTGACATTTCGAAACAATTAAATTGATCCTTGAAAGTGATGTAAACTGATATCGAACTAAATTCATGGACAGTACTGTGTTGAACTTCTGTGCGTTTTCCAGAAGTATCTCTTTATTTTGCACATTAGCCAAAAAATTTTTTAACAAAAACAAAAGTTAAATTACGACTGGGATTACCGACAGTAAAATTACAGTTCAGTACTTCGTGTAACCCGCACGAGCATTCAGGAGAGCACATACACGTTGAGGCATGCTGTTCACGAGATTTGCCAAGGTTTGGACAGGAATCGCTTGCCATGCAGTGACAATAGCCTGCTGCTATTCACGCACAGAGGTCGGCTGCTGGTCCAAGTGGTCGATTTGACGCGTTAATTCTGCCCACAAGTTCTCTATCGGATTCATATCCGGGGACATGGCAGGCCACTCCATATGCTCCACACCACGGTCAGCAAGAAAGTGTTGGATCATGCGAGCACGATGAGGCCGTGCATTGTCATCTTGGAAGACAAAGTTTCCTCGAAAGGCTGCACGAGCAAATGGAAGCAATGTTTCTTCCAGAATGGCCCTGTACTTGAACTGGTTCAGGTTTCCATTCAGAACAACCAGGTCAGTTTTGCCCCCTGCATGAAAAGCAGCCCAAACGGTCACCCCACCACCTCCAGCTTGGACTCTTGGCACTATACAATCTTTGTTGTAGGCTTCATGCACTTGTCTGCGCTCTCGGACGCGGCCATTTTGACGATAGACCAGAAATCTAGACTCAGTCACTGAAGGTCACGTGATTCCAGTGTCCTGGCTGCCATTGACGGTGCTCTCTGGCCCACTGCAATCGGCGCTGGCTGTGTTGTCTGGTCAGGCGTGGCTTTCTCAGGGGACGCCTGGCACGATAGCTTGCGTGAACCAGTCGTTGGTTGACTCGCCTTCTGGATACAGGCACATTTGTCAGTTGCTGCCACTCAGCCCTAAGCCGATTAGCTGACTTGGTACGGCCATTGCGGACTAACCGGTGCAGCTGACGATCATCCCTCCTTGTGGTTCTGCGGGGACGTCCTGGCCTCGGTATTGGAGTAGGGACACCCCTCTGAGAATTTCGTTTCAGGATCTTTGACACCTGACCTTGAGTGATGCCATACTGCCGAGCAATAGCAGGCTCTTTCATGCTGTAATTTCGTAAAGCCACCACTCCATGACAAACAGCATTGTCGAGTTGACGGACCATCTCCAGAGGAAGCGGCAATAACTTTTGGAGACGTGCAGCAGTTGTTTTCCACTAATACAGAACGCAACAACCATTGTATACCCGACTGTGAAGCCAATCGTCAAATGCACCTGTCGGTACATTTTGCCACGCCACCTGTAATATAATCCTGTTGTTGACTTCTTGCTGCGACAGACAATCAGTGACATGGTTCTTTTAACAAATAAATCACCAAAGTGTAAAAGAAACTCACCAGATTGATATACTGAGTTAAGAAAGTAAACCCAAGTCAAGAAAAAATATATATTCCATATTAAATGCCAAGTCTGTATATATATAAACTCAACATCAAAAGAAACATCAAATCTTTAGAAGGACACTCATTGAAATCCTCCACGTAAAAATGAAAAAATATTTGAACACAGGTAAAGTTCAGCTATCTTTATGAAACACATGTCAATAAACAAGAGATTGCCTCAATCACAAAAAACAAAAAGCATGAACATCACAAGGGGTGGTGCAACAAAAGTCACAGCACTGCAACACAAAGGCACGCACCTGACATATCTGATACAGTCAACACAAAATGACACAGGAATGGACACAACACTCCTAACAGTCAAGGACAGAATGACAGCAGTCCTCAATATCGTGTGTGTCCTCCCTGAGCTGTGATGCAGGCTGTACACCTCCGACGCATGCTCTGTACCAGGCGTCTGATGCGGTCCTGGGGAAGTCTGCTCCACTCCTCTTGCAAGCCTTGAATGAGCATTTGCCGATTGACAGCCATTGATCTCCCGGATGCAAGACGTCGACCAAGCTCATCTCATAAATGCTCAATGGGATTGAGGTCAGGGGAATAAGGCATCCAAAGCTTTAATTCAACACCCTGTTCCTGGAGGCAGTTGGTGGTCAGGCGAGCAGCATGGGGTCGAGTGATGTCCTGCTGGAAAACTGCGATGTCAGGATGAGCCTGGAGAAATGGCAGCAGATGAGGTCTCAAAACTTCATTGACATAACGCTGACTCATGAGATTGCCTTCGATGACGACCAGAGGTGTCCTGAAACGGGTTGAAATGCCGGCCCATACCATCACACTGGGTCCTCCCCAATGATTGATCTGGCGAATACAGCATGATGCATACCTTTACCCACCTCTGCGCAATATCCGTTGATGCCCATCAGCAGCATGGAGGCAAAATCTGGACTCATCGCCGAACAAGACTGCACTCCACTGTTGCTGTGTCCAGCGGCGATGCTGTAGACACCCTCTTAGTCTCTTCCGCCGATGCACTGCGTTCAACACTGGACCTCTGCAAGGACATCTTGCCACCAGGCCCCGACTTCTCAAGCACCTCTGCACAGTAGAGACACTGATGCGGTTGTTGTGGCGACCTTTTGACACTGCAGCTTTTTGCATCGCAGGGCAGAAACGATCACGAAGATGCTGCAGCACAATCCAGCGGTCTTGGTTTGGGGTGGTTACCCGTGGTCTTCCTCTTCGTGGACCATCATTCACAGTTCACCATAACGCCAGGCCAGGTTGGAAATTGCAGGCTTTGAGAAACCAAGATGTTGGGCAATTGCTCACTGACTTACACCAGCCTGAAGCATCCCAATTGCCCTTAAACGTTGTTCAGATGTCAGGCGTGGCATCTGAATTTTCTTGTTGTTTTCCCTGTCAGAAGCCTCTAGAGTGACTATAGACAGCAGTAAATGAATGTCTAACCACGAGAACTGAAGGATTTCATTATGAGGGTCATTATTTAAAGGGAAAGATCCCCATACAGAACCACTGAAGCATGCCATTGTTGACCAACCAGGTGATTGAAGTGAAGTTCCCGTTACATAATCAGCCATTAATTAATTGAAGAAACGTGTTTGTCAAGCTGCACATTTCATAAAATTAAAGTGATGTTTCTTTTGATGTACAGTAGATATATATATATATATATATATATATATATATATATATATATACATATATACATATATATATACATATATATATACATATATATATACATATATATATACATATATATATACATATATATATACATATATATATACATATATATATATATATACATATATATATATATATATATATATATATATACACATATATGTATGTGTATATATATATATATATATATATATATATATATATATATATATATATATATACACATATATGTATGTATATATATATATATATATATATATATATTGTTACAGACGCGGTTTTAGATGTTAGTTTACCGAGCGGTTTGGTATTACCGCGTCCGCACAGTTACTCCCCGATTAGAACCCTATCCCGCCCGATTACACTCGAACGTTGGCCGAATCGCGCTACGCTAAATCAATGAAGGAAAGGACACAACGGCTGGGATTAATGCAACGACACAAGGGGTACAGTTCTCAAGACCTCCGGAGGAGGATATAATATTGGTGATGCAGAAACGGGTAGATTACACGGCAAGAGGTAAAGCACAGCAAGATGGGCACTTAGACACAGTCTTATCTTATTCCTGACAGACCACAGACAAACGGGACAAGACTGACTTACACGGGGATTGATGGCTGGGAAGGACAGGCAGTCGATAGCTCAAGGTGCACCTTGGCTCAGGGGCAGAATCCACACGGTCCGGTCCAGAGATGCGGGGAGGTATTGTCGCGCTCGGAAGGTGGCGTCCTTTTCTCTCCAAGCTGAGGCGCATCTCACGTCACCTCCGTCTTCCTGCGCATCCCCAGCGGGGAGTGACACGCCCTCGGCTCGTTAGCTCCGCCCCAGATGGAATCGGTCCACCGCTTCTATTGGGTGCGGGGGGGTTACCGGGCTCCGCCCTTGACGAGGAGCTGACAGCGAGCCCCTGCGTGGTAACCCCGTCGGAGCACATGTTCAATGGCGGCTAACCAAGCCGGAGTGAGGACGCACACTCCCCGCGCCGCCGCCGCTGTTGTTGTAGTTGTTGTTGTACCATGAGGAAGAGCTGCGGGGAGGTATTGGGAGGTCCTAAACTTTCTAACGGTGCCATACAATCACATTCTGGTGCAACGAAGAGTCAGAATTAATGGAAACGAGTCCTTAACTGACATAGACTAAGAATAACTAGCAAGATGTCCTATAGTTGTCTACGTGAGATGCGGTGGACCTGGGCACGACATTTAATGGGGGAAAAAGGGGAAGGTCAGGGCTACAGAGTGTTGTTTACAGACAATGGGACTAGGGAATGGGGGATTGGGGATAGTTGGGGAGTATTGGGGAAATAGGGGAATATTTACAAGCGGATATGGATGGAGGCCAAATCCCATATCCGCAACATTGCACCCTTCTCTACCTCGGGGCGTCCCGACCCGATAAATTTTTACCTACGTTAGTGTGGCACTCAGATGTAGTTCCCTCTACTATTAACTCAACCCTGAGTGCGACAGTTTTACAGATGTTCACAAATGAGTAAATATGTCCCCCTGCGACGTTGCACCCTTCTCCTCACAGAAACACACCCACAGGATAACCGAATCGCGGAAAGAATCCTCAAACTAAACATACAGCCGGTAGGGAGCATTATTTACAATTGACGCTACTTTATTTACAAGACTAACCCAGGACCTGTGATTGTTCTTTCTGGGGGGGAGACAGTCTGCTCTGCATCAATGCACCATTAAAGCACCCAAAAACGCACCAAAGCACCCTCAAGCACCAATCGGTGCAGTCACCATTGTTCATGAAAATAAAAACAACAACCCCTAACCCTGCAGGTGTCTCTTGCTCTTCGGCTCCCTCTGCTGGTTATTATTATTGTCTTCCAGTTGTTGTCTTTCTTTCATTTTCTTACTGGCGGCCTATTTGCAATAACGTGTGCCCAATGTGTCCTTTTTATTTTCTTTTATTTATGGCCCACAGGGCCGACTACGTGTGCTTCACCTGTGTGGCATCGGTGCCCTGTGGCCAAGGTCCGCCAGCAAGATTTCGGGCCCTCATGGCCGGTTCCAGCAGAGGGGCCATGCCCCAACCCATGGGGTCCATTAGTGGTGCTCGGCCACAGGCATGTGGTCCATAATGTGGTGCATCGATGCAGACAGCTGGTTCTGAGAGTGCCGGGCGCACAATGGCCGACTCACGCACGCTCCCTTCGGCACCCAATGGCGCACAGGTCATGTGGGAGACAAAAGGGGAAAGACAATGAGCGAGGGGTAAGGTCACAAGGGTACACATCAATAAGGCAATGCAAGGCGAAATGCGTACGGAGGGCGAAGTGAGAAAGCTCGTCCCTACCGTACGTCACCCCCCTGTCACCTACACTACCCTTGCCCTTACCCCATATGTACAAAATCTACACATTACCAATCTGTCGCTACTGTCACGTCTCCCCATATTTCCTCTATACCAAATTCGTCGCCACAATCCCTCTACTTCAAAATTTGCCATCACCAAATTCATCATCAATCCTCATAAGGAGGTAGAGATGGAACATCAAAGCACAATGTCACACCCACGTCATGATGCGTCTCACAATCCAAACATCTGCACAATAAAATAACAAAACATGGCATGGTGTGGAGGTACGTCATCCCAGGTGAGTGCATGTAGATGGTGCGAGGAGACTTCAATCCTAACTAGTCTCTAAATGACATTAACACACTTTACACTACCCGGGGTCTTTCCCTGCCAATCCATTGGCCAACTTACTCTATGGGTTCTAACAACCAATTCCCATTGACCAAACTGTGGTGCTTCTCAATTTGGGGTCTCACTCCCCCGATTCATCTCCCGGTGCCCTCGCACAATTTCTGGGCTGTAACGTGTAGCTCTCCCAGCAGGTCTACCCACCTGCACACCTCCACCACTGTAGTTGCCACCCGAGCTTACCTGCTCCTCACCCTAACCTAACTAACTGGGGAAGGCCTTCTCGCACTCTCACCCCCTCAGTGCCCTCTCTGGCACGGGCTGCCCGATCCACACCCGGGATCCTCAGGCACCCACTGACACTAACGGCTCCCAGAGCCCACCTGCGGCCTCACCTGGCCGACATCCTCACAGTGGTGGAGTGCCCAAACCAACTACACACACTAACAGGCTACACGCCCAGCCATTTCCACAACACTAATGCACCCATCCACAATACCCTTCTGCAACCGCACCACAAATGCCAATATCCAACCACAATTTACCTATACCCTCTACCTAACACTTACACTACCCGCCCCGGGTACTCGTGAAAGGGGTCCACTCTTCCCCCATCCACACCTTCGCACCATGCACACCACTCCGTACCACTTACTCCAACTCTCTCCACACCACTCATTCCAATACTCCATGTATTCCACACACCTGTACTTGCACACCTGTGCTCTCACACCTGGTGCCACCTGCACCCTTCTCTCCCCAAGCGCATTCGCGCTGATCCACAACACTCACTACTCATACACTGCTCCACACACCTGTCCAGTTCTCACACAGCATCATCTCATCTAACTACTCCCCTCTGAAACTTGCGCTTCCCAGTCGTCCCTTTTAAACTATTGCGCTCCCTCGTCATTATCATCCACTAAGCTACTACGTCCCCACTACAGGTATCATTGTCACTAACTAACCTTAACGTTACCTAATGTCATCTTCGCTAGATCCCTATCAATATAACCTAACCCACCCGGGCTAGTTTTCACTGCCATACACCCCCATATACTATAGCTCCTTTGCCCCACCTATGAGGGATGGTGGATTTGCCATCCCACCACATCGGGGGTCTCTCCCTATAAATTTTGTTCGTCCAAATTCAATAAACCAAAAATTTGCCAATCACTGTACCAATCATCAAATTTTGCTTTTTTTTTCTCTTTTTTTTTCTAATTTCGGGGCCAAAACACTATCCTCATCACCCGTCTACTTATTAGATCCTCTCGGTGCGCCGTGACATCATTAAACTCGGTTCGTAAAGCCGAGCAATGAATTCGGGTGGTTTGGTCGCATGCAGGTTGAATCCGTCCGGCTTTCGGTTCAAGGGAGGTGGTTTGGTTGGACCGAGGCTCCACGCACCATCTCGGCGTGGCACCTTGCGGTCCCGGGCCCGATGGCTCAATCTCCCCCGGTCGGAACCCCGTCCCCACGAGGGGGCACCGTTCCGCTTCCTCCCACTCGCCCTCGAACCGGACCGGTCGCCTCGCCCGACAAAGCCCGGACTCGACCGTGCGGGGCGGGGCCAAGCCCGAATCGGCAACGACGCTTCGAAGAGAAGCGACGCAGCATCGATCCGCGCCGGGCCTCGCACCCAACAACGCACCCCACGCCCCGAGTGCTCGCATCGGCTATCCGTCGCCCTAACCACTAACCCGGTTACCGTCGATGCTTTACTTGCATGCTCACACGCATACGCTACCCCTTTCACCCTCACAAAACCCGGCGTTCCAACGCCGTCCATACATTCCACCAACGCTCTCCCTGTTACACACCACACCTCTCGCGCACACCTCGGTCCACACCTCTCCTCCGTTACGTCCTCCGTAACACTCACCATGGGCGTACACTCTGGCATCCACCCACTAACGCGCTCAGATGGGCTCTCCCACACTCGCGCCATGACCCACTCAGGTGTGCTTCCTCGCACACCCTCAACCATTCCAAGCGTGCATTCTCGCACCCGCTCCACCACCAACTCACTCCTCGTGTCACTCTCACCCTCGCACGTACACTCCGTACACCCCGACGTGCATTCTCGCTCGCACTCGGTTTCACTCCCACACTTTATAACACACCCACTCGCCGACGCACACTTTTTCCTCCCACGCGTGCCATTTCCACTCACACGGGACCCTCCACCAATGCCCGGATGCCTCCTCGATCCCAAGCGCGCGAAAATTCTTTTGTCGCCAAACATCCTCTTACAAAATCTCCCAGCACAATACACAACAGCACGTCTCACCTTCAGGGTTCTTCTTCCTCCCTGCACCAAAACCTGCAAACTTCCATTTGGATTAGCGAGTACATCATCATGATTTGAACAGGGACTTTGTACATATTCCATTTCTCCCTGCAATTCCCGGGCTACCTCCGTCATCTCTTCAATTTCAATTCCCAGCACTGCTTTTTCTTTATTAACCTCGACGACCGCTGGCTTTAATAAAACACCCTCTACCTCAGCGGTCGCCGGCTTTTCCAAACCCCGTGTCGCGATTTCTACCCCCGTCATTGTACCCGTGCTTTCCTCCGCTTCGCTCAACCAGCGCTTTTCGACCCGCTTTACCTCCTCGTGCACCCCTGGGACCCCTTCGCCCAACTTGCGGTCTCTGTCCCTCTGCTCCCTTTCCCTCCTATCGGCCCTCATTCCGTTTATTGTTGCTTCAATTCGCTCACTCCGAGCCTCTATACTGTTTTTCAAACCTCCAATTTGGTCTCCCATTTGTCCCATAAGGGCCCTCATTTCAGCCATAATTAATTGCATGTCTTCCACCGTTGGTACAAAGGGCGCGGCAAAATTTGGTGCCGCTACACCCACGTGCGCGAGGACGCCATTTTGTGCATCTGATACTCCCTCAACCACACCTTCTTTACTCTCCTCCACCATTTTCCCCACTTCTTCCCTGGGGTCCTGGGTCGATTCTACCCCACTCTCCTCTACCGGAACCCAGCCGTCTTGATCCGCCATAGCGCGACTTTCAAAATTCGGGTTTTTATTTTTGTAAAACACAATCAAATTTCGGTCACTTGTAATTTTGAGCGCTTTAAGCACGCTTCGGGTCCGATCTCACTCCTCGACACCAATTGTTACTCTAATAGTACAATTGGTGTTCCAAAATTTGGGCCTAACAAATTTAGTCCCAGGTCCGAATCCAACTCCTGACAACCAATTGTTACAGACGCGGTTTTAGATGTTAGTTTACCGAGCGGTTTGGTATTACCGCGTCCGCACAGTTACTCCCCGATTAGAACCCTATCCCGCCCGATTACACTCGAACGTTGGCCGAATCGTGCTACGCTAAATCAATGAAGGAAAGGACACAACGGCTGGGATTAATGCAACGACACAAGGGGTACAGTTCTCAAGACCTCCGGAGGAGGATATAATATTGGTGATGCAGAAACGGGTAGATTACACGGCAAGAGGTAAAGCACAGCAAGATGGGCACTTAGACACAGTCTTATCTTATTCCCGACAGACCACAGACAAACGGGACAAGACTGACTTACACGGGGATTGATGGCTGGGAAGGACAGGCAGTCGATAGCTCAAGGTGCACCTTGGCTCAGGGGCAGAATCCACACGGTCCGGTCCAGAGATGCGGGGAGGTATTGTCGCGCTCGGAAGGTGGCGTCCTTTTCTCTCCAAGCTGAGGCGCATCTCACGTCACCTCCGTCTTCCTGCGCATCCCCAGCGGGGAGTGACACGCCCTCGGCTCGTTAGCTCCGCCCCAGATGGAATTGGTCCACCGCTTCTATTGGGTGCGGGGGGGTTACCGGGCTCCGCCCTTGACGAGGAGCTGACAGCGAGCCCCTGCGTGGTAACCCCGTCGGAGCACATGTTCAATGGCGGCTAACCAAGCCGGAGTGAGGACGCACACTCCCCGCGCCGCCGCCGCTGTTGTTGTAGTTGTTGTTGTACCATGAGGAAGAGCTGCGGGGAGGTATTGGGAGGTCCTAAACTTTCTAACGGTGCCATACAATCACATTCTGGTGCAACGAAGAGTCAGAATTAATGGAAACGAGTCCTTAACTGACATAGACTAAGAATAACTAGCAAGATGTCCTATAGTTGTCTACGTGAGATGCGGTGGACCTGGGCACGACATTTAATGGGGGAAAAAGGGGAAGGTCGGGGCTACAGAGTGTTGTTTACAGACAATGGGACTAGGGAATGGGGGATTGGGGATAGTTGGGGAGTATTGGGGAAATAGGGGAATATTTACAAGCGGATATGGATGGAGGCCAAATCCCATATCCGCAACAATATATATATACATATATATATATATATATATATATATATATATATATATATATATATATATATATATATATATATATATATATACACATATATGTATATATATGTATATATATATATATATATATATATGTATATATATATATATATATATATATATATATATATATATATTGTTGCGGATATGGGATTTGGCCTCCATATCCGCTTGTAAATATTCCCCTATTTCCCCAATACTCCCCAACTATACCCAATCCCCCATTCCCTAGTCCCATTGTCTGTAAACAACACTCTGTAGAACCGACCTTCCCCTTTTTCCCCCATTAAGTGTCGTGCCCAGGTCCACCGCATCTCACGTAGACAACTTTCGGACATCTTGCTAGTTATTCTTAGTCTATGTCAGTTAAGGACTCGTTTCCATTAATTCTGACTCTTCGTTGCACCAGAATGTGATTGTATGGCACCAGTAGTGAGTTTAGGACCTCCCCATACCTCCTCCCATCTTCCTCATGAAACAACAACAACAACAACTACAACAACAGCGCGCGGGGAGTGTGCGTCCTCACTCCGGCTCGGTTAGCCGCCATAGCCCATGTGCGCCGACGGGGTTACCACGAAGGGGCTGCCTGTCGGCCCCTCGTCAAGGGCGGAGCCCGGTAACCCCCCGCACCCAATAAGAAGCAACGGGCCGATTCCATCTGGGGCGGAGCTAACGAGCCGAGGGCGTGTTGCTCCCCGCCGGATATACGCGACGACTGACCGGACATGACGTCAGATGCGCCCCCAGCTTGGAGAAAGAACATCACCTCCTAGCGCTGAGAGAGACCTCCCGCATCTCTGGACCGGACCGGGTCGATTCTGCCCCTGCGCCAAGGTGCACCTTGAGCCTCGACTACCTGCCCTTCCTTGCCATCAATCCCTGTGTGAGTCAGTTTTGTCCTGTTTATCTGTCGTCTGTCGGGGCTACTATAAGACCGTGATTAAGTGCCTACCTTCCTATGCTGTCTCTCTTGTCCTTGTAATCTAACGTTCCGAAATATTATAACCTCCTCCGGAGGTCTTGAGAACTGTACCCCTGGTGTCGTGTCATTTAATCCAGCCGTTGTGTCCTTTCCTCAATTGATTTAGCGTAGCGCGACTCGGCCAACGTTCGAGTATAATCGGGTAAACTGTGCAGACGCGGTCATACCAAACCGCTCGGTAAACCAACATCCAAAACCGCGTCTGTAACATTTGGTGTCGAGGAGTTGGATTCGGACCTGGGACTAAATTCAGTTAGGCCCAAATTTTGGAACACCAATTGTACCATTAGGGTAACATTTTGGTGTCGGGAAGTGGAATTCGATCCGGAGCGCGTTTCCCGCGCTCGAAATTATAACGGCGAAATTTAATTGTGTTTTACAAAAAAAAATAAAAACCCGAATTTTGAAAGTCGCGCTATGGCAGACCAAGACGGCTGGGTTCCGGTAGAGAGTGAGGCAGGGTCGATCCAGGACCAAATTGAGGGACAAGAGGAGAGCGAAGCAGTGAGGGTAGCAGATTCGCAAAATAGCGCCGTCACGCACGAGGTAGCGGGCGCGCAAAATGGCGCCTCGCAGATGGCCACGGCGACCACGCCCGCGACCGTGGTAGCGCCGCAGGTGGATTCGAACCTTTTTATGTTGCAAATGGGGGCCCTTATGGAGAGGCGAGAAGCAAAAATGGGGGTAATGGGAAACCAAATGGGGGTAATGGGGAACCGGATAGAGGCTCAGAGTGAGCAAATGGGGGTAATGAGGGACGAAGCGAGGGGTACCGGTGAGGGATTAGACAAGAAATTAGAGGGGTTAGACAATGGGATAGAAGGGGTGAAACATGGGTTAATGGAGGTGGAAAATAGAATGGCTGCCCAGGAGAATCAGATAGAGGGAGTGAAAAATGGGTTAGAGGGGTTAGAAAACAGGATGGAAGGCAAATTGAGGGACATGAGGGACCAAGCGGAAAGGGAAGTTAAACAAATGGGGCAGCAGATAGAGGGGGTCAGAATGGGGGTAGAAACCAAACTGGATGCTCACAGGGAGGAAATGGAGCAGATGAGGGTGGCATCTGGGCAGGAGATGCAAGTGATGGGAGAGGAGATCAGAAGAGGTGTGAGTGAGGAGGTCGGAGGAGTGCGCGAGGAGGTGAGGCACTGTAAGGAGCGCATGGAGAAGGAGGTGAGAAAGGGGACTATAAAATTGCAAGGGGGCATAGAGGACCTGACGCAGGAGGTGGAACAGCTGACGGAGGGACAAAAAGGACTAACGGAGCAGGTTCAAAGGAACACTGCGGTATTAGGAGGGTTAAAAGCGACACAGAAAGAACTAAAAGACGACTTGGTAGCGACGAAGAGGGAATGTCAGATGGTACGTGAGGGACTGACAACGAGGTTGGACGAGGTGATAGAGGTAATGGAGACAAAGGACCGGCAGGTGAGGACGCACATGGAAACGGTCAAGGTAGCCTTGGAGGACGAGCTTGAGGAGACGTACCGGGGAATAAAAGAGGTGAAGCAGAAATTAGAAGAAGTGGAAGAAGGGGTGAGCGAAATTAAGAAGCGACGGAGAGGGGATAAGAAAGAGATAAAAGAGGAGATAAAAGAATTGGTCCGAAGTCTGTGTTCGGATCGTGATGATGTGCTCATCAACCGGATGAGGGATTCGCAGGTGATGGAGGAGAAGCGAAGAGGAAGAGGACCCGGTGTAAGTGGTGACCAATATGGTCGTGCGTATGATGGACCCGGGTGTTCGTGAGAGGCCGTTGGTGAAGTGTGCGACAGGTCTGGTGTGCGAAAAAGGAGGTGTGCGAGAAAGTCCGACTCTGGGGTGTGTGAGGAAAAAGTGCGTGCCAAGGAGTGAGGGTGCTGGCGAGAGTGAGTCGGTCGTAGCGCGTGTGCGAGGGAGCACATGGAAGCGCGGTGTGGTAAGTGTTACAGAGGGTGTGACGGGAGAGTGTGCGCAAGAGTGTGCGCGAGAAAGGTGTGTGACGGACAGGTGCATGGGGAAAGAGTGCGCTGTCAAAGGCAAGGAAGAATGCACGCCTGTGGTGAGTGTTACAGAGGGTGTGACGGGAGAGTGTGCGCGAGAGAGGTGTGTAACGGACAGGTGCATGGGGAAAGAGTGCGCTGTCAAGAGTAAGGGTGAGTGCGTTGTCAAGAGTGGTGGTGAGAGTAGTGAGAGTGACAAGGAGCGTGAGTTGGTTGTGACAGGTGAGCGAGGATGTACACCTGGAATGGAAGGATGCACACCTGGAATGGTAGAGCGTGAGTGGAAATGCACGCTGGAATTGGTAGTGAGGCACGTGGTTGGGTGTGCGAATGAGAGCACACCTGTGATTGTCACAGAGGAGGTGACAGAGGAGCAGGCGCGAAGAGGTGTGTTGGTGAGGTGTGCGACCAACGAATGTGTGCCAAGGTGCTCGGTGGTCAGGTGTGTGACCAAGGCTGTGAGTGGAATGAGTGTACCTGGGTGTGTAAGGAAAGGTACGAGGAGCATGGAGACGGCTGGATGTGTGAGCAAGGAACGGGCTGCGGGGTGGAAGCATGCAGGTGAAGCATCGACGTTAAACGAAGCAGCGGTTAGGTCGACTTTTAGCCGAATCGGGCCCTCGGTGCGTGCCGGGCCTCGCTTTGAACGGCCGCGTCCGTGCTCCACTAGGCGGAGCGGGCAGCTGGATAGGAAGGGTCGTCATGGCGACCACTTTTTGGTGAGACGTGCCGGCAGGTCGAGATCGGGCCATGGGATGGCTCCGTGCCAAGGTGGTGCGTGGGATCTCGGCCCGGGTAAGCCCCCGTCCCTGCCCCGAATGCGGGACATATCCAGCCGCTGGCACCAAACAACCCGCATTCATGGCTTGGCTGTACGCAGCCGAGCTTTAGAAGTAAATTGGCGCACCGAGAGGCATTAGTAAGTAGACTGTAATGATGAGGTTAGTGTTTTGGCCCCGAAATTAGAGAAAAACAAAATTTGATGATTGGCAAAGGATTGGCAGTAATGATTGGCAGATGATGAGTAGGATTGGCAAATTTTTAGTTTGTTGAAATTTGATGTGCAAAATTGGTAGTGGGAGATGCCCGATGTGGTGGGATGGCAACTCTGTCATCCCTCACAAAGGTGGGGCAAATGCGCAATAGATTATGGGGTGTATGGCAGTGAAAACTAGCCCGGGTGGGTTAGGATATTGATAGGGATCTAGCGAAGATGACATTAGGTAACGTTAAGGTTAGTTAGTGACTGATACCTGTAGTGGGGACGCAGGTAGTTTAGTGTGGATTATAATGACGTGGGAGCGCAATAGGTTAAAGGGACGACTGGGAAGCGCAAGTTTCAGAGGGGAGTAGTTAGATGAGATGATGCTGTGTGAGGATTGAACAGGTGTGATTGCACAGGTGTGCAACTGGACAGGTGTGTGGAGCAGTGTATGAGTAGTAAGTGTTGTGGATCAGCGCGAATGCGCTTGGGGAGAGAAGGGTGCAGGCGGCACCAAGAGTGAGAGCACAGGTGTGCAAGTACAGGTGTGTGGAGAGAGTTGGAGTAAGTGGTACGGAGTGGTGTGCATGGTGCGAAGGTGTGGATGGGGGAAGAGTGGACCCCTTTCACGAGTACCCGGGGCGGGTAGTGTAAGTGTTAGGTAGAGGGTATAGGTAAATTGTGGTTGGATATTGGCATTTGTGGTGCGGTTGCAGAATGGTATTGTGGATGGGTGCATTAGTGTTGTGGAAATGGCTGGGCGTGTAGCCTGTTAGTGTGTGTAGTTGGTTGGGCACTCCGCCACTGTGAGGATGTCGGCCAGGTGAGGCCGCAGGTGGGCTCTGGGAGCCGGTAGTTGTGGATGGGGCCCGAGGATCCGGAGGACGGACCCGGGTAGCCCAGTGCCAGAGAGGGCACCGAGTGGGGAGAGCGCCAGAGGGCCTTCCCCAGGTAGTTAGGTTAGGGTAAGGAGCAGGTAAGCTCGGAGGCAACTGCAGTGGTGGAGGTGTGCAGGTGGGTAGACCCGCTGGGAGAGGTACACGCCACAGCCCAGAAATTGTGCGAGGGCACCGGGAGATGAATCGGGGGAGTGAGACCCCAAATTGAAAAGCACCACAGTTTGGTCAATGGGAATTGGTTTTTAGAACCCATAGTGTAAGAGGGCCAATGGTTTGGCAGGAGAAAGACCCCGGTTAATGTAAAGTTGTAAAAGTCATTTAGGAAATAGTTAGGATTGATGAACCTGTCGCACCATACGCAGCCACTTACCTGTGGTGATGATGACTCCACACCTGTGTTTTCTTTGTTTGTGTTGCAGGAAGGAGAATTGCTGTTGGATTTGTGAGACGCATCACGACGTGGATGAGACATTGGGGTGATTCCATCTCTCCCTCCTTAGGAGGGACTGATGATGAATTGGTGATGGCAAATTATGATGTTGAGTTGGAGATGGCAAATTTTGATGAGAGTTGAAAATGGCAAATTTGATTGGTTAGGAGGGAGAGAAGACGAATTTGGTTTATGGGAGGAACGGGGAAGACAGTAGGGACGTTTGTTGATTTGTAAAGTAGATGTTTATGGGTAGTGTTGTGTTTTGTGGATACAGTAAGGGGTAAGGGAGGGGCCATGTAGGTTACCTGGTGGGGGGGGGGCGTACGGTAGGAACGTACCTGTCTCACCTGGTTCCCATGTGCCCCCAGTGTGCATTACCTTATGTTGCGTGCACTTTTGCGCCCTTACCACCTTACTCACTTGTCTTCTTCTTTTGTCTCCCACCTCCGAGGATCTGGCTTTGGGGCAGAGAGAGAGGAGAGAGAGGTGCTGGCTCCGCAGTTGTGGGCCTGCACTTTCGCTGCTTGCTGCCTGGATCGATACACCATATGGACCGCAATGTTTGTGGCCGCCCACCATGGACCGCAGTTCTTTTGCGGCCAAGCACCACCCGTGGATGGACCTCTGGGTCAACGTGGCACCTATGCCATACAGGTGAACCACTAATAGTTGGCACCCTGACGGCCACAATAAGGAAATGGACGCGGTTGGCGCCTTTCTTTATTTTCTAAGGGAGCAAGAAGGCCAAGTGCACCACACGAAGAGCAAGAGACACCTGCAGGGTTAGGGGTTGTTGTTTTTATTTTAATGAACAATGGTGACGGCACCGATTGGTGCTGGGGTAGTGCTTTTGGTGCTTGGAAGGGGTGCTCTGCACATTATTAAAGGCCGTAAGGCCACAGAGCACTCGTGGGTTGGTGTATCGATGCTGGCATGCGTGCTCTCTCTATGCATAACATCTGCATGTGTTCCTCCAAAAACAGGTCCTGGATCGTAGTGTAAATATCAGTGTAGTCTTATGTAAATAATGCTCCCTACCGGCTGTATGTTTAGTTTGAGAATTCTTTCCGCGATTCGGTTATCCTGTGGGTGTGTTTCTGTGAGGAGAAGGGTGCAACGTCGCAGGGGGACATATTTACTCATTTGTGAATATCTGTAAAACTGTCGCACTCAGGGTAGAGTTAATAGTAGAGGGAACTACATCTGAGTGCCACACTAAAGTAGGTAAAAATTTATCGGGTCGGGACGCCCCGAGGGTAGAGAAGGGTGCAATGTTGCGGATATGGGATTTGGCCTCCATATCCGCTTGTAAATATTCCCCTATTTCCCCAATACTCCCCAACTATCCCCAATCCCCCATTCCCTAGTCCCATTGTCTGTAAACAACACTCTGTAGAACCGACCTTCCCCTTTTTCCCCCATTAAATGTCGTGCCCAGGTCCACCGCATCTCACGTAGACAACTTTCGGACATCTTGCTAGTTATTCTTAGTCTATGTCAGTTAAGGACTCGTTTCCATTAATTCTGACTCTTCGTTGCACCAGAATGTGATTGTATGGCACCAGTAGTGAGTTTAGGACCTCCCCATACCTCCTCCCATCTTCCCCATGAAACAACAACAACAACAACTACAACAACAGCGCACGGGGAGTGTGCGTCCTCACTCCGGCTCGGTTAGCCGCCATAGCCCATGTGCGCCGACGGGGTTACCACGAAGGGGCTGCCTGTCGGCCCCTCGTCAAGGGCGGAGCCCGGTAACCCCCCGCACCCAATAAGAAGCAACGGGCCGATTCCATCTGGGGTGGAGCTAACGAGCCGAGGGCGTGTCGCTCCCCGCCGGATATACGCGACGACTGACCGGACATGACGTCAGATGCGCCCCCAGCTTGGAGAAAGAACATCACCTCCTAGCGCTGAGAGAGACCTCCCGCATCTCTGGACCGGACCGGGTCGATTCTGCCCCTGCGCCAAGGTGCACCTTGAGCCTCGACTACCTGCCCTTCCTTGCCATCAATCCCTGTGTGAGTCAGTTTTGTCTTGTTTATCTGTCGTCTGTCGGGGCTACTATAAGACCGTGATTAAGTGCCTACCTTCCTATGCTGTCTCTCTTGTCCTTGTAATCTAACGTTCCGAAATATTATAACCTCCTCCGGAGGTCTTGAGAACTGTACCCCTGGTGTCGTGTCATTTAATCCAGCCGTTGTGTCCTTTCCTCAATTGATTTAGCGTAGCGCGACTCGGCCAACGTTCGAGTATAATCGGGTAAACTGTGCAGACGCGGTCATACCAAACCGCTCGGTAAACCAACATCCAAAACCGCGTCTGTAACAATATATATATATATATATATATATATATATATATATATATATATATATATATATATATATATATATATATATATATATATTGTTACGGTCCGCGGATTAGATGTTACTTTTACCGAGTGGAGGTAACCGCGGGCCGAACAGTTTTTTTCCTGACTCACCCGATTCACCCAGACGTTGGCCGTATCGCGCCACATCTACTCAATCGGGAAAAGACTAAGACGACGAATGCAAAGAGGAAGAAGGAGACGTACAGAAGAGTAACGGGGTTTATTATTATTTACACACATAAGCAAAAAGAGCAGTCACGATTATTTACAGGGGACATGAGACGCAGGTGACACAGTGCAAATGACTAGCTTACCTAACAGGCTTAATTAATACCCAGGACAGAACAAACGAAGACACAGACTCACGCGGGGAATTGCAGAGTGGATTGGCTGGAAGGAGGAATGTTCAGCTCGGATCACAAGCTGGAAGGCTTGGCAGGGCGCACAGCAAGCCGGGCCTCGTCAGGCTGGGAGCGAGCAGGGCGACGGCGGCACGCGTATCTCGCTGCACGCGGCCGGGGCTGGTTGTCGCTCCACGTCTCGGGCTCTTTTGGGTCCTCCCCTTCTTTCTCCCAAATCGTCTGACACGTCTTTCTCTCCTTGCGCACTTGTCTCTCTGAAGGTCGTCTCTTTTCAGACTCAGAACTCATCTGCTTGGGGAACGTCCCGCAGCGGGTTATATATGCCCCGCCCCTCAACCTTTGCGAACCTCCTTGATCTTTCTTGCCACACCCTCTCGAAGTCCAACCCCTTGTTTGTGGTTGGTTGAGTGGGGCTTACTCACTCCTCCCCTCTCTGACGAGGTGGGGACCCGCCTTTCTTCCCCAACCCTGCCTCGTGGCCAATGGCGGCTTTGGAGGGGATGTAATTGCCAATCGAGGCTTGGCAATGACGAAAGGGGGAAATGGAGGTTTTTGGGAATGGGAATGAAGGGAATCTATCTCTTTCACTTGGTGCAATGGAGTGTCATTCTAATGGAAGACAAGGCCTTACTCTAAAACACATAATAAGATACAAGCTACTGAACAAGGGTTTTATTGTGTCCTGCAATGTGGTGTTTATGGAATTAACTACCGAGACGCCCTTTTTATCTTTACACAACTCTGGAGGCAGGAGGGGCCATATCCAACAATGTTACACAACAATTTCCAATACAATACAATTTTAAAAATGCCATCCTCATATCCGCAACAATATATATATATATACATATATATATATATATATATATATATATAAACTTTGCCTTGCACATAGCAGAAGTAACAATATGTGGGTTCATGCCTTTGCTCAAATACATTGATTAAATATATCCTTTATAGCTAACCACCATTTTTGTAGTGCCAAGGTTGAAAGCTATTAATAGGAAGGATATTCACAAAGACAAATTGAGAAGAATTCTCACCTGCAGATATTCTACTTACAGAATGTACTGCATATATAAATCATATGCAATGTGTCTATGATTTATTTATAGTGCTCGAGTGGTGTGTATTGCTCCTTGAGATGAAAAGTGGTGCGCTTCTCCCAAGGAAATGTGCTCCAAGTGGTTATAAGATACATTCGTCTTCTAAAAAGGATGATGTGCATCAATGAACGGTTCTCAAGTGTGGGCAATTATTAAGAAAGATTTGCAAAAATGTATGGGTGGATTTCACTTGAATATTTTTCTTCTGCATCACCGTGCATTTAACAGGAGTTCAGATGTCTTCCTGAAACTTTCTGCCATGGCCATATCCTTGGTACTGGAAGCCATTAATTATTTCCTGAAACAAAACAAATTATGTGAGAAACTTGATATGTGTGAGACATATCAGTATACATGATTCTTTAAATCATACCTCTTACATAAAAAGGTACAAGTGGGTATAAATTTTTGTGATGACCATTCCTACTTCCTTACAATCCCTTTTCTCTTTATTTTCTTCCTTTTCTCTACTCTTACTGCATGTCTAACCCATTCCCACTCCACAAACCATCAACAACTAGGTGGTATTAATTGAACACTTACCCCGCACAGTCTTGAGAAGGACTTGGTACGAACCAACTCTTCTGTTTTTTAAAGGTTTTTTTTCTTTAATCCAATATGGCTGCCAGACCAGTGACCAATGACGTCACTTTTTTCAAACTCTATTTTCCATGGGTATAATCAATTGGTTAAAGTTTCGCATTGATCAGTTACACAGTTTCAGAGAGAGGATTTTCAAAGATTTTCACTTATATCCAATATAGCTGCCCAACCATGTGACCCATGACATCATACGTTAACATCCTGGCTCCAATTGGGTAGGTGATGAGGTGTGTGAAGTTTCATGTTGATCGGATAAGTTTCATTTTTCTATCCAAGATGGCCTGTCTTCTGTAAGATTTTTATATCCAAACAATGTAACCTATGACATAATTTTCACACTATATGCAGCAATGTGTTAGATGATATTTGAAAAGTTTTGCTACAATAGGTTGAGCTGTTTCAGAGAGAATTTTTTTTCCTTTGATCCAACATAGCTTCAAACCCTGTGACCGATGATTTATTTGTGAACACCATGGTATCGTCATTGCTTGGGGAATATGTGTTTGAAGGCTCCCCTTGATCTGTCCAGCCATTCTGGAGAAGTTTAAAAAAATAGTTTTTAGGTTAAATCCAATATGTCTGCCAGACCATGTGACCTGTGATTTATTCATGGAACACCCTTTATTTCTCAAGGCTAATAGATCATGTGCATGAAGTTTCGTATCAATCTGGAAAGCAGTTCTGGAGAAGAGGATTTTAAAAGTTTTTTTCTTATGTCATGGCCATGGCTGCCAAACCAGGAGACCTATGATGTCATCAATTTAATTATGTTTGACTAAATTATCCCTAGATGACCCTCAATTTTTTTCATACTGATCGATCAAGGGTTGTACTTGTCAAATTATGACGTCATAATGAAGGCACCAATGACATCATCATTAACATGAGTTATTCCGCATGGGAAGTACTTAACAATGAGTCATGTTTCAATTTTTTTCATGTTGTAATTTTGGAGATATAGAGGTGCAATTGTTTGGGGTTTTTTCAGGATGGCACCTGTGCCACGTGACCTATGACATAATAATTATCATTAAAAAAAATTATACAGGAGGAAGCACAACTGTGGTGAAAATATTTTGTTAATCGGACCAACAGTTGCAGAGAAAGAAAAATTTTATACTGATCGGGTCATGAGTTGTACTTGTCAAATTATGACGTCATAATGAAGGCAGTACCTGACCATGAGTTATGTTTCAATTTTTTCCATGGAGTGGTTTCGGAGATATAGAGGTGCAAAGTTTTTCCAAGATGGCGCCTGTACCACGTGATCTATGGCGTCATAATTATCGCAAACATTCTACAGGAGGAGGCGCTCCTATGGTTAAAATTTCGTGTCAATCGGACCAATGGTTGCTGAGAAAATGAATTTTAAAAATACAGATAAGCACGTACGTAAGCACCCAATCGCTTAACCCCGTTTTCGCTTCCCGAGCGCAGAATAATAAGCCTTATAATGCCTTCAGCTTCTTGGACGAGTCTGTTACCTCTGATCCAAATGACCTTTCATCTCAGGATCGTTTAAATTATCAGCATTCTGACTCGAGTTATATATGTGAAATGGGAGCAGCAGCTGCAATACTATCCTGTAATTACACTTATTAGTGATGCTTCAAGAATACAAGTTCATTCATAAACTTTCCAAATGCCTCAACTCCAAAAGGCTCCAGCTCTGTTTGCTCAGATGCTGTCAAAATATTCCAAATAATATTTTCTTGTCACTTTATGTTATGAATAGATCGGACTGTTTTGTGCTGAAAGGAGAAAATATATATTGCCTGACAATATTTGCGAAAAAAAGAGGTGGTTACACAACTCGAGACATCTCCTTTGCCATCCGCTAACTCGTCTTCTGCACCACAGCTTATGTGGATACAGTATGAATGTTATTTCCTTCTTTGGTGTTGTTCATTATCAAGTTTTTTCTGCTTTCTCATTGAAACCGTTTGTATTATTTTGTCTTGGAAAAGGAATTCTTCCCTCTTACCTTATTCAACAAAACTCTTCTGAAAAATATCTGATTCCAATTTTTTTTTTTTTACTTTCAATGGATTTTTTTCTTTTCTTAGAAAATGACATAAACCCTTGAACCCACATTTTATGAAGTACTTTTCTCTGGATTATTTTCCTTTTCAAACGGACGTTTGTTTGAAAATTACATCTAGTTTTAGGATGTGTGATACATTTTAATATTTAAAAAAAAACACTTGATTAACTAATTTGTTTTCATGCCTCCGTCAACGACGTCTCCGGAGTTTTCAGGCTGTCCGTCCGTCTGTCCGTCCGTGATAGGTTTTCGTTAACGCGATAACGTGAGAACAGCTGAAGGGATCTTAGTCAAACTTGGCACAGGTATATATAATGAGGTAAAGATGAACTGATTCGATTTTGGGGTCACGAGGTCAAAGGGCAAACGTCAGATGTCATGTTAGGTAAAAATCCTGTTACCACGATAAGTTGTGAACCAGTGATGGGATTCTAACCAAATGTTGTACAGTTATGTCGAATGATGGAAAGATGAACTGACCAGATTTTGGGGTCAAGAGGTCAAAGGTCAAAGTCTAATATGTATATAACTTGAGAATGGCTGAAGTGATCTAATTCTCAAACTTGGTCCAGGTATGTATAATGATGTAAAGGTTAACTGTGTATATTTTGGGGTCAAGAGGTCAAAGGTCAAAGTCTGGAATAGGTCTATAACTTTTGAACGGCTAAAGGGATCCAATTCAAAGTTGGTACAGATATGTATAATGATGTAAAGATTAACTGATTAGATTTTGGGGGTCCTGAGGTCAACGGCCAACGGTCAGAGATCATGTCAGGTAAAAATGTGATAACTTGTGAACAGCTGAAGGGATTTAAATTAAAACCTAGTGCAGGTATGTATAATGATGCAAACATGAACTGATTAAATGTTGGGGTCTAAGGTCAGGGGTCATGTCAGGTAAAAATGTGATAACTTGAGAACAGCTGAATGGATTTAAATCAAACTTGGTACAAGTATTATAATGATGTAATAATGTTGGCGGAGGCATATCGGTCAAAGTCGTGACGTCGAAGAGTATCATTCTAGTTTTTACATTAAAAGCATGCGTCCCATATCATCACCATATAATCTTGATTATCATATCTATCCCATTATCTAAATTGTAACTTGCTGACTTGAGTTGATCATTCAAATTGTTATATCTAAACATGATTTTCATATAGTGCATTGCAACTCCAATAAAATCAGTTCCAAGTCCTAAACTTTTTCTTGAATAAACTTACTACCTGTCATTGGGATTCCTGCTTTTCATCTCTTTTGTCAGGCCTGAGGTGCTGGAGGTATTTATCTTAGAGGAAAATGGCAAACTTGATCACTGATCAAGAGAGCAATACAAAATTGATCTTATTTATTGTCGTTCCATCAGCATTCACGCAGAGAAAATATTGTGCAATCCATCAGTGGACTCGGCTCAAGATCAACCTTCTTGCTAAACTCCGTTATCTTTGGTAGGCAATTTCCGTTCTGCTTCAGTCACTGCTTTTGATATAATGTGGAATATATTGGTGGTCATAGTGATCATTCACGGCGAATGTGCATAAGTTATGAAAACAGGTGTATGTGCGTGTGTGTGGGTGTAATTCACAGTCAATTACACACACACACACACACACACACACACACACACACACACACATACACACACACACACACACCTGTTTTCATAAAATTTTCATCTTTTTAATAAATTTATTCCTCACAATTTGAATCATTTATTTAACAGTTAATAACTATTCCTAAAGCACTAAATTAACATTTAAAGGATGTTTAAATGACAACTAACTAATCAGAAAAAACATATCTATATAATAATACCGTAAGGACTCGACTTTGTTATCCCTTTTACGTCGACTTTTCTTTGTTTTCCCCCCTACCCCTTCCTTTCTGCCCTACCCCTTCCCCATCCCCCCCTCCCCCTCCCCTACCCTCCCCCTCCCTTTCCCCCATGCTCCTCCCTTTCCCCCCTACCCCTTCCTTTCTGTCCTACCCCTTCCCCCCACCTCCCCCCCTTCCCCTCCACCTCCACCTCCCCCTCCTCCCTCCCCCTCCTCTCCCCCTCCCATCCCTCCCCCTCCCCCCTCTCCTCCCCTCACCCCTCCCCCCTCCCCCTCCCCCACCCTCCCACTCCTCCCTCCCCCTCCTCTCCCCCTCCCATCCCTCCCCCTCCCCCCTCTCCTCCCCTCACCCTCCCCCCTCCCCCTCCCCCACCCTCCCACTCCTCTCCCCCTCCCCCCTCTCCTCCCCTCCCTCTCCCCTCCCCCTCCCCCCTCTCCTTCCCAGCCCCCCGTTCCCCTCCCCTCCCATCCTCCTCCCCTCCCCCCGTTCCCCTCCCCTCCCATCCCCCTCCCCTCCCCCCATCCCCCCTCCCCTACCCCTCCCCCCTCATCCCCTCCCCCTCCCCTCCTCCCGCTCCCCCTCCCTTTCCCCCCTCCCCCTCCCCCTACCCTCCCCCTCCCTTCTCCCTCCACCCTACCCTCTCCCCTTTCCCCTCCTCTCCCCCTCCCCTCCCCTCCCCCTCCATTTCCCCCATGCCCCTCCCTTTCCCCCCTACCCCTTCCTTTCTGCCCTACCCCTTCCCCATGCCCCTCCCTTTCCCTCATGCTCCTCCCTTTCCCCCCTACCCCTTCCTTTCTGTCCTACCCCTTCCCCACCCCTCTCCCCCTCCCCCCTCCCCCCTCCCCTCGCCCTCCACCTCCCCCTCCACCTCCACCACCCCCCTCGCCCTCCCCCTCCACCTCCCCCTCCCCCCACCCTCCCACTCCTCCCTCCCCCCACCCTCCCACTCCTCGCTTCCCCCACCCTCCCACTCCTCCCTCCCCCCACCCTCCCACTCCTCGCTCCTGTAGGGGAAGTGGTGGGGCTCAAGACGCCAATGGTCGGAAACAGGTTTTACAAAAGGTCTGGTTTATTAACTGGTTATTCACTTCATTCCATTACCAATAATACTGTTTAACTCAATGAGGTTAACTCTATTCGCATGGTCCTTCTCGTTCGGCCGATGTTCCTCCGCCATTCCCGTCGGGCAGAGGTTCTGAGTATGAGTGCTCTCTCTCAGCGCTGTTCACAGGGTTCCGTTCCGTTCCGTAGGTCAGAGCTTCTGGTGACAAGTCTCCTGACTCATAGTTTGCTCTGGTTTTTATGGGCCTTGTCGCGCTAATCCCTTCTCCGCTAATGCCCCGAGGTCATGCATTCACCGAGTCCTGGCACCAGCTCGCTCCCCTCCTGCTGCGAGTTCCCTTTACCAAACGATAGGGGGGTGCTCCAGCCTGGGGCTGTGACCAGGTGGACAAGAGATTACCATGTTCGTGCACATTCTTGGCATTCATTTCTATCTGCTTCGTTACCAGTCTTAATCAATGAGTTACCAGTGCCAATCAATAAGTTACACTGACTTACACTTCCACAATTCCCTCATCTTTTTGTTTTTGTTTATATTAACCATTAATCTAAACATCAATATAAGTAAACAATCAATCACTACAAGTAAACATCATTACAAGTATAAGTAAATAATCAATCACTGCAAGTAAACATCATTACAAGTATAAGTAAATAATCAATCACTGCAAGTAAACATCATTACAAGTATAAGTAAATAATCAATCACTTTGGTAATCAAATTCCCTTAGGCATACACCGTCATCCTGCAAGAATCACAAAACATTTCGTTGGTCATTGACTCCTTCCATATTGTTCAATCTATTGCATTTGCATCACAAATATATTTTCAAAACAACACTTCACCATCACCAAGATACAACAATTTCACTTCATTTTCAAGTTTTGTAAAGCATCTGCACCATCTGGCAAAAACGTTTGCCTCCACACAAATGTTGACTTTGTTTGAAAGGAAGGGCTGATCACTTGTGTTTTCAATCCAGGTATGAAACATTTTCTCCTAATGTCTTCATAGCTCCTGCACTACTTCGTGTAGGATTTCGCTGTTGTGGTAACATTGCGGAGTCATAGACTGACCCTGCTCTCCTTGTAGCATTCTTGCCACTTTTTGCTGTAAACCATTGTAATTCCTGAACAAGGCCTTCACCCAGTTGTAGTCGACTTGCCTCCTCCCTCATTGTGAGTGGGCAGCAAGTATTGGTGTGACGTTGATTGGCCAGCAAGATGTGGAACAGGGATGCCGGATGCATCCACAATGATGGTGGGACCATGGTGTTCAGGTCATCCATGGTCCATACCAGGAGTGGCCCGCAGAATCGCGCACAGCTGTTGTGAAAAGGCACAGCCATTGGTTTGCAGCTCCATGCTGGCTCCCCGGAAGTTGGTGAAGTAATAACATATGTCCCCGCATTTCACAGAGGTTGCGGGTAAAATGTCGTTGTCCTGCAACTTCTGATGTGATGAATGTTCGAAGCCTTCGAACAAGAGTAAGTGATCGCCTTTCTTTCATATGTTGCAGTGTGATCCAGGCAAATGGTCACATAAATTTCCTTGGTGAAGGTAAGCATTCATCTCCAAGTTACACGGGAGAATGTCTTCATCATTCTTTGAGAAAGAGGGTGTATGCCATGATTAACTTCATTTTAGCCACAAATTTTCTTTCTCGAACTTCTTCCCAATTCCGTTAGCACTCCCTTCAAAATGTGATCTCGTCTTATCCTTATGCTCAGTCACATCTGAATCTGCTTTCCGCACACACTGAATCAGATAGGGTACATCTTACCATGAAATCAGCATAATCATGTATATCTTCCGACAGTTTCACATTCAACAATTTGTTGTTTTTTCTTAACACAAAAAGTTATATTCATTTATATGCATCACACAAATAATATTCAATCAGGTATGTATTTTATTACTAAACTAAGAATAGCATCCACAATTGCTTTCAGGTTAATATAGTTCAAAATTAACTCATGCAGGTATTTTAGCACTACTCTAAGAAAATAAATTGTATATGATTACAATCACAAACGGGAATACCTAATTCCCACCAACAATTTTCCCAAACCAACAAATTAAGCATAATGTATTATTACCATAATTCCTCTCCACTTTTTTCTTTTCCCTTTTTTTTTTTTTTTTTTTTTTTTTTCTAACAGTGTGTCACTCGTGGTGATATGAGTTCACTGATATTGTAATTGACACAACTCATAACATTGTCGTTATGCCATTATCTTAATTCTACTGTATTCATTTGCAACATCACTTGATTTAATCTTTTAATCTCAGTAATTATGTCGCCATAAAAGTCTTCCTTTTCTGGTTCCACATTTCTTTCCTCATTTGTCACTTCATGCGTTATCATCGTGTTGTTGGTTACCTTATTCAAACACACCGTCACTAAGGCTTTCAAGCAAGCCACCACTAAAACAATTGCCAATATAACTACTAAACCAACAAACAAGTCTGCTACTCCTTGTATATATTCATACCTATGACATAATTATATGTTGATGACATTCAACATTATATACCAAACTAACAAGCTTCCTAAAAGGTAAATAAAGAAAATCCCTTAATATGTAACATAAATCAGATTATTTGTCTTACCCTGATCCCCCTATCTCCCGGGGTTGAACTCAATCCCCTGATCATGAGTGTAGTTGTGATACATTTTTCACTCATGTTGTATTAATATCAGTAGGTAATTGTATGTCATGTAGGCAAATAAATGTCACTATCCCAAGTAGGAATATCACATGTTGAAAATGTAATGTTTATCAATGCAAGGGGTGTTAAAATGTAATTCAAATGACTGTAAATCACGACTATCATTTATCTGCCACTGAATGTTCTGCTGGGCTGCTAGGTGCAGCCTCATTTTCTGTGGGATCGTCCACCTTAGCCCCATGTGCTTGTTTGCAATGAGGGGCATGAATCCAACTTTCTATTTTGGGTCCATATTTTTTCCTATTCTTATCAATATCCTATGGTTTGTCATTTCGTTCCAAGATACCGCAACCAAAGGTTTTAACCAAAGCTCTACCAAACTATTTCCAATTTGAACAAAAATGCCAGTGAAACAATGATTCGAAGAATTAACTTCAAGGGGTCAATAAATTTATTCTATAGCCAGATCTAATTTTCCCATCTCAACAAATTTCCTTTTTTCAAATAGCCATGTGTAACTTACGTATTTAACTACAATTTCCTCTCAATTTGTTTGGCCTAACTGGCCGCAAAAGTGGCTGCCAGCATGCAGTACCGTTTTTTATCTACCAAGGAAGTGTTCGTCCACACAAGACCTCTACCAAAATGTTGTTTGTAAAAACAAATCTGGGATTTCTGATTACATGGATGCACACTCTCAGGACATTTTCAGGCTGCTGTTAACAATCCACTACGATAAATTAATTCCTTTACCCACAATCAAATAATTAGTACAAATTGAGGATATTATCCCTATCACATTCTTTTATAGATTCATTATGTTGGATCTAATTTTTCCCAATAATTTTCCACTGCTGTAAGGAAGAACAATAGCTCTCATAAGTCTTAGTAATATCGTACTTAATTTGCCCAGCATCGAATAATTTATTTACTATCCTTTCTCATCTGTTAACCAGTGACTTTGTTTGAACTCCAGAACTGAAAACTCACAATAGTTCAAACCAGCAAAATTTTCTTTACTATTTTCCCATATCATCTATGCCTAAACCACATCCATACATACAGCACAATTTATATGCTGATAAAATTCAAGTTTATATATATAAAAATCCATGAGCAGAGTACTCTGGGAAGTCAGTGTAAGACCTCTCCAAAATTTGGCTAATTTTGTACTCCCACATTTTTATGAAGCTCATATCCATAAATAGCTTTGATTCTCATATAAATCCGATCACAATGGAATCCCAAGATTACTTCCAATTTTTTTACTATTAATGAATAGCTGCTCATAACTCAGCAAATCAAATCTTTATTCTCCACATCCCTTGACAAAAGTGATAATTTTCATAATCAAATTATATTTCTATTTTTTTTTTTTTTTTTTTATGAATTCTCTCGATATGCGATCCCTTCCCCATGGAACTATCTATTTTTCAGACAAGGCACACTGTCGGTGTCAACAATCTTGTAAGATTGATACACAAAAACAAAAACAACAAACACAAACATTGATACACAAAACACACACACACGCATGCATTATGCATATTTGTTTGCGTTGGAACCATTATTTACAGATCAGGTTGGGTGTCAGTTTTGTTTCATTTTCATAAAATTTGTCCTTCAATTTTATAAATGCTAATACGCAAATGGACCAAAAAGTTTATTTTTTAGAAAACCCCTATGATGTCACATTGAAATTACCCTTTCAGTTCCCACCATAATTTATCCAAATTTGACTACACACCCATTTGCATGTCAGTCGACCACTGACCTATCAATCATGCGGAACACTAGTCCGAAATTCCCACCTGATCATCATGTGACCCTTGTCACTTGGTTTCAAAATTTGCAAAGCAATTGTTCCAACTTTGTAAATTTAAAATTTTGTGCCCAACATAAAAGATCCAATTTCGGCATTTGATCAATTAATTACTAATTTGCTTACAAGCAAAAGAAAAAATGAATAATTCTTGCTCCGAAAACCTTTTCAGACACAAGAATCATCGACAGTTATTCATGTTTGTCCAGTAATCTAATCTGTTGAGGTCAATCGTCATTTGGGACCTGCCGCAATGAAGGCCTAATCATTGTCTGAGGTATCGGTCAGCACTGGTACCCTTGATCTTAGTTTACCCTATGAACTTGTCTTCCTTTTGGTATACGGACATCCTCTTTTCCAATGTCCCATCCGTCCACACTTGAAACACCGGTTTCTGTCGTTGCCTGGTCTGTGCACCTGTGCACTTGTATTGCTGGGCTGCATCTCTACATCCCTGAGTTGCCACTGCAATCTCTCGTTATCTCCCGAAACACGAAAAAATTCTCTGTACCGTCCTTTTTGGGGAGACAACTGGAAATCAGATGGGACAACTGTCCCTTTCATTCCTAATTTCGAGGGCAGTTGTGCATTTGTCTCCTCCACTGTATCCTGTATCCTTTTTATTTTAAGTTCTAGATCCGTTATCCGTTCTTGCTGTTCCCGTTGTCTGGATTCACCATCCCAAAGATGGAATGCAAGCCAGTCTACCATTAGATTCTGTCTCTTCCTGGCTTTCAATCTTTGTTCCAATCTTTCCAATCGACTTCGCTCAAATGTACCATCTCTTGGAAACTCCTCATCATGTCCCTTTGTCCACAAATACCAATTCTCGACCTGCCTTATAGCTTCGGCACCATAACGGTCATACATATGATGTGTACAAGTACCTTTTTGTGGAATCTCTGGTTGTCCTTGTGTGTTCTTGCAGGCTCCATTTCCCATTCTGCCTTTTATCAAAGTAGCGTTGGATGTGTTGTAGTTTGTTCCTCTAAAGCTTCACTCGTACCTCCAGGAAGGATCTCTCCACCTGTTCAAACGGTGATTTCCAGAGAATCTCCCTCACCTGTGGCTTTTGCACAATCCAATCTCACAGATCAGTATTTGCAGATGAGCCAGAGGGTCAGTATGAAATGGGTGAATCCTCAGGTGTCCGCTCTGTTGACGGGGAAATCACACAATGGTAACCGCACATATATATCTGTATATAAACTCACCACCTTGCTCAATTTTCCAAGGTTGTCTTCACATTGATAATATCTCACAAAGATATCAAAGCTTCTTTCTTGAGACCGCATTTTCATCAATCAAACAATCAATATATTCAATTCAATTTATTCAGTTCAATTTATTCAGTTAAATTTATTCAATTAAATTCAATCAATTAGATTCAATCAATCAACAATTCAATCAATTATTCAATTTCAATTAATTCATCAATATTCATCAATAAATCAAATTAATCATTTTGGATGACTCCTTGCATAAGCCCTTTCCCCAATGATGTCAGGACAGGTCCATCCATTGACTGAGATCGAATCTCATCGGTCGTCACCTCTGGTTCGTACCTCATGTCAATTGATGAATCACCGTCCTGTCCTAGGGTCATATCTGACATATTTCCCCATTTTGCCTGGTCTCCACAAATTTTCTTTGCAACCACTAAAGGCAACTCATCCTTCATTCGTGAGACAGCCAAAATGGATGGCAGATATTAAAGTTCTTTGGGAAAAATATCTCATCATTTTTCTTTTAATAGTACCCAAATCTCTTGGCAATATAAATTTCGTAAAACTCCTGAAATAAGACTGTAAAATTCCTTCAATCATGCTAAATTTTGAAACTCCATCGCTTGTAACACCCAATTTATCCCATAGGGCTTGAAAGTTCTTTCCCAAGTTCATGCAATCATTCTGCATTTGAACCCTATGATATCATTCATAATAATCATCATGATTTTATAGTCATGGTCCTATCATAATCATCTATTTAAAACGAACATTTCCTTTATCACCACAGCTATGTGGTATAATCAACAATATAATAAAACTGTACATAGCAACAGGCTACCTCATGGCCACTTAGTATACCTATTGACAATAAGTCATAACAATATCGAATAATCATTGAACAATTTAAAAATCGCTTCCACTGCTCCAGCCGCAGCATTCGTCATTTTGTCTGCTCATCCGCGTGACCAAAACGAAATAAAGGGAGCTCAACCATTACACAGCGCTTTTAATGGCGCATGCCATAGGAACTCAACGCAATTTCGACTCGGCCAGAAAACGAGCAAATTTTGCAGGATGTTAACTGGAATTAGTCGTGAAAATATATCCAAAATACACAAAAATACACACCCACAAAAATAAACAACAAAACCCAAACAAACCCAAGGTCGACCATATTACACAATTAAATTACACCTTAAATTATTCATTAAATTACTCATTAAATTACTCATTAAATTACTCATTAAATTACTCATTAAATTACTCATTAAATTACTCATTAAATTACTCATTAAATTACTCATTAAATTACTCATTAAATTACATCATTTCAGCATCGTATTGATTGCTGAAATGTTCATGGGTTTGAACACACCTTAAAAGAGGTATGCTTTGCGGTGTTGCCCACCTACCACGTTTAATTAAATTACATCATTTCAGCATCGTATTGATTGCTGAAATGTTCATGGGTTTGAACACACCTTAAAAGAGGTATGCTTTGCGGTGTTGCCCACCTACCACGTTTAATTAAATTACATCATTTCAGCATCGTATTGATTGCTGAAATGTTCATGGGTTTGAACACACCTTAAAAGAGGTATGCTTTGCGGTGTTGCCCACCTACCACGTTGAATTAAATTACATCATTTCAGCATCGTATTGATTGCTGAAATGTTCATGGGTTTGAACACACCTTAAAAGAGGTATGCTTTGCGGTGTTGCCCACCTACCACGTTGAATTAAATTACATCATTTCAGCATCGTATTGATTGCTGAAATGTTCATGGGTTTGAACACACCTTAAAAGAGGTATGCTTTGCGGTGTTGCCCACCTACCACGTTTAATTAAATTACATCATTTCAATTAAAAAAAACATCGCTTCTACTGCTCCAGCCGCAGCATTCGTCACTTTGTCTGCTCATCCGCATGACCAAAACGAAATAAAGGGAGCTCAACCATTACACAGCGCTTTTAATGGCGCATGCCATAGGAACTCAACGCAATTCCGACTCGGCCAGAAAACGAGCAAATTTTGCAGGATGTTAACTGGAATTAGTCGTGAAAATATATCCAAAATACACAAAAATACACACCCACAAAAAATAAACAACATTTATTCCGTTCAACAGAACAAACATTTCCTATATCATGACATGCATGTCTTCAAAATTATATGACCAAGAGAAAAAGTAAAACTAATTAAAAACTGCGGGCAGTGATGATCCGGGGACCATACCGCTCCATCCTGATTGGACGAGTGCGTGCTAGAGTCATTAACAACGACAGTCCAGATCCGATTGTTCAAAATTTCAACTCAATTGATCGAAAAATGAACACAGGGATGCATTTTAAAGGTGCAGTGGCACTAACTGAGTTGCCACGAATATGGCCACGAAATTGCCAATATGGCCATCACAAAATATTTTCCTTAATCAATTGGCTCATAGCATAACCAATCTGCAAGTATCTCATCCGAAGATGTATCTCTGAGGAATTTTAATTAAATAAGTCATTTATAAATCAACGAGTTAATTTATTAAATGATTAATCAATAAATCAAATTTTTTCTTGACAGCCACATCACTTGGTCAGTGTCATGTCCAAATATCAGCTTCCTTACTCAAAAGGTGCCTGAGTTAATGTAATGTAATTACTGTAATAAGATTACTGCATTTACTGTAATGATTACTGTAATTACTGTAATTACCGGAACTGTAATTACTGTAATTACCTCAGGTAATTACTGTAATGTAATTACTGTAATGTAATACGAAATGTAATTAATTAAATAAGTACTTCCTTAATCGCTAATAATTAAATAACTCGTGAATTCTTATCCGATTTACTTAACATTTGAGTGTCCCCAAAACGTTGGAGCAAAACGTTGCAACAACGAAAGTGAAATGTTGTAGCGACGTTGTGGAGACGTTAGCAAAACCCAACATTTGAATGTTCCCAAAACGTTGGAGCAAAACGTTGCAACAACGAAAGTGAAACGTTGTGGCGACGTTGTGGAAACATTAGCAAACCACAACATTTGAATGTTCCCAAAACGTTGCAACAACGAAAGTGAAACGTTGTAGCGACGTTGTGGAAACGTTAGCAAACCACAACATTTGAATGTTCCCAAAATGTTGGAGCAAAACGTTGCAACAACGAAAGTGAAACGTTGTAGCGACGTTGTGGAAACGTTAGCAAACCACAACATTTGAATGTTCCCAAAACGTTGGAGCAAAACGTTGCAACAACGAAAGTGAAACGTTGTGGCGACATTGTGGAAACGTTAGCAAACCACAACATTTGAATGTTCCCAAAACGTTGGAGCAAAACGTTGCAACAACGAAAGTGAAACGTTGTGGCGACATTGTGGAAACGTTAGCAAACCACAACATTTGAATGTTCCCAAAACGTTGGAGCAAAACGTTGCAACAACGAAAGTGAAACGTTGTGGCGACGTTGTGGAAACGTTAGCAAACCACAACATTTGAATGTTCCCAAAACGTTGGAGCAAAACGTTGCAACAACGAAAGTGAAACGTTGTAGCGACGTTGTGGAAACGTCAGCAAACCACAACATTTGAATGTTCCCAAAACGTTGGAGCAAAACGTTGCAACAACGAAAGTGAAACGTTGTAGCGACGTTGTGGAAACGTTAGCAAACCACAACATTTGAATGTTCCCAAAACGTTCCAACAACAAATGATCACAAGTAATTATCACATTGCAATGACCTCTAAACATTCCTAAACCAAAAAGCTAGTCTGGCGATGCCAAATACCTCACACGTCTGTCATCTTAGAAGTCGCTGTTTGCTTTAGACAAATACTTATCAAAGCCTTCAGACAAACTATTAGCAATATTATTCCTAGGATTAAAATTATTAGGATTATTATCAAATATTTATCTAAATATTAGGATTATCATCAAACCAATGAATGACTCAATTTTTTTTTTTAATGACTGCACATCCAAACCTAGATATTTTGAGTTCCGTAACTTTAATACTTCAAATTTTCCATTCCTTCCCTTCCTGATCCTTAGATGTAGGGATGGGTTCTTTTTAGGATCATGTTGCATCGAGCATTATTTTCCAAAACAGTGTGAACATTAAACTACACCATTACCTCTGACATCCCACAATTAACATTAGCTTTCCCATGATGTCGCGATATGACCTTATAATCCCATAAAACTCTTTAATACTTCAAATTTTCCATTCCTTCCCTTCCTGATCCTTAGATGTAGGGATGGGTTCTTTTTAGGATCATGTTGCATCAAGCATTATTTTCCAAAACAGTGTGAACATTAAACTACACCATTACCTCTGACATCCCACAATTAACATTAGCTTTCCCATGATGTCGCGATATGACCTTATAATCCCATAAAACTCTTTAATACTTCAAATTTTCCATTCCTTCCCTTCCTGATCCTTAGATGTAGGGATGGGTTCTTTTTATATTTATCCCATTAAAATCCCATTACAATCCCATATCTTGTCACCCTTTGCATTGTTGAAAGCACAACCGTGAAGCATGTCTCAAAGGCTTAGTGATGGACCTGGACAAAATTTTATGCAATTTTCATCCAATCGCCATCTTTCATAATAATTCTGGACCGGTATAAGATGGGGTTGTCTGTCATGAATTTATTTGTTGATCGAACGAGTTTTAGATATGGTGGGAAAACTGAAAAAAAATAAAAAATTATTTATTAAAAACGGGTGTACACGATTGTACACGTGTACGGACCTTACCGAACCTTACCCAACCGGCAAACAAATCGCCTCATGGTGCACTTCATGAGCCGATTTGCCTGCAGACCAGAGCAAGGCTTTTGTACATATCCTCGCAAGCTCACGAATAATAGAATCATTTAAAACGTTCCATCCTTGGATTACCTATGGACAATCACAAGTCCCACACACCAAATCCTCCATGTATATACACATAACTATTCCCAAGTTAGTAAATCATACTGGACAAAAACAAGACACACTCACCTTTAAAGGTCTTGTATGTGTCCAATTGATCTCAGCGGTGCCTCCAAATTGTAGGGGAAGTGGTGGGGCTCAAGATGCCAATGGTCGGAAACAGGTTTTACAAAAGGTCTGGTTTATTAACTGGTTATTCACTTCATTCCATTACCAATAATACCGTTTAACTCAATGGACCAGGTTAACTCTATTCGCATGGTCCTTCTCGTTCGGCCGATGTTCCTCCGCCATTCCCGTCGGGCAGAGGTTCTGAGTATGAGTGCTCTCTCTCAGCGCTGTTCACAGGGTTCCGTTCCGTTCCGTAGGTCAGAGCTTCTGGTGACAAGTCTCCTGACTCATAGTTTGCTCTGGTTTTTATGGGCCTTGTCGCGCTAATCCCTTCTCCGCTAATGCCCCGAGGTCATGCATGCACCGAGTCCTGGCACCAGCTCGCTCCCCTCCTGCTGCGAGTTCCCTTTACCAAACGATAGGGGGGTGCTCCAGCCTGGGGCTGTGACCAGGTGGACAAGAGATTACCATGTTCGTGCACATTCTTGGCATTCATTTCTATCTGCTTCGTTACCAGTCTTAATCAATGAGTTACCAGTGCCAATCAATAAGTTACACTGAGTTACACTTCCACACTCCCCCCACCCTCCCACTCCTCGCTCCCCCCACCCTCCCAGTCCTCTCCCCCTCCCATCTCTCCCCCTCCCCCTCCCCCCTCCCTCCTCCCCTCCCCCCTCCCCTCCCCCTCCCCCCCATTCCCCTCCCCTCCCCTCCCCCCCGTTCCCCTCCCCTACCCCTCCCCCCCTCCCCTCCCCCTCCCCTATCCCTCCCCCTCCCCCCTCTCCCCTCCTCTCCTCCCCTCCCCCCTGTTCCTCCCCCTTCCCCCTTCCCTCTCCTCCCCCGCCCGGCAATGCCGGGTACTTCTGCTAGTATTTTCATATTTTCCTTCAAACAAATATGGCTGCCACACTACGTGACTGATAATGTTTTAGTTATAAAGCTTTTATCCCCACGGCTTGTCGAAGACTTTCTTCGAGTTTCACATCAATCTGTTAAGCACAGGGCGGCTTGTTTGGGCCCGGATATAACTGCGAGCAGAGAGACAGAGACAGAGAGAGACAGAGAGAGACAGAGACAGACAAAGAGAGACAGAGACAAAGAGAGACAGAGACAGACAAAGAGAGACAGAGACAGACAAAGAGAGACACAGACAGCGAGAGACAAAGAGAGAGAGACAGACAGAGACAAAGAGAGACAAATTGAAAGAGAGATTGAAAGAGTTATAAAGCATTCTTCTAGTATTTAGATTGTAATTGCTTCAGCCATTAATGTGATAGGTTGACTGATGACATTGATGAGAGAAAGGAGTACGGTTTCGCAGAATCCTCATCCGGTACTTCAGCGATGTATTCTGGAATCTTTATCAGTCTTGTTCGTTTTGAAAATGCTCGAGAATAAAAGGGATGGCTTTTAAATGCGTATGACGTCATTCTGTAGTAGCTTTTCAGCGTATCATTTTGTACACATTTGATGTGGCGGCCATATTTTCCGCATGCCACCCTTCCATGTGGAGTCCCACCGTACTCCATGATAATTCGACATGGGAATTTCTCTACATGGGAATGGAGGTAGATAACATCAAGGATTTTGGAAATCAACCCTGTGTTGTTTATTTTAAAGTCATTGATGAATTAAACACTTCCAGGCATCATGGAGGAGGCTTCACAGTTTTATCGGGTTCCGAGACATTATAAAGATATCACGGATAGTAAAAGTAACTGCGGTGATGAATAGCCAATTCTTCCACATGCATGCCTTCTGAGTGCCAGGCAATCCTGTATGGAGTTATTCTGCCTTGCTCACTGACCCCGACAGACAGTAATCCATACTACAGCGGGCCATTGCTTTGACCTGTCCACAATGGGTGGATGGCACCAAATGAGGTGCGTGAAACGAAAGAGTGTGCAAACTGCCTCTGCTCTTCCTGTGCTGTGTTCCTTCCAGGTTTCTGCAGTGATCACGTGGTCTGCCAGCATCTCCTTTCTGGGCAAACTCCAAAAATCCAGAATCACTGCTTAGCTCCACTTATTTGTTACCCTTTTCCCCCACCTTTACTTCAGCAACTTCCACATTCTCCTCAATCTCATTCTTCCCTCGATGTGTTCATGACAACTGTTCACCATCATCCCCATCCAACACCATGATCTTTTCTACTAACATTAACCCTACCCAAGCCCACCTCTTCCCAAGTTTCCAGTTTTTCATTCCTGAGAATTGTGTGGCTGTGTTGATCTTTTCCACCATGTACGTCATCCCCTAGTCCTCAATCCCCCCACATCCTATATTTCTCTAAGTCTCCCTCTATTTTGTCCCTCTTCCTTCCTGTTGGTGTGTTACACCCCCCCTTAGAGAGAGAGAGAGAGAGAGAGAGAGAGAGACAGAGACAGACAAAGAGAGACACAGACAGCGAGAGACAGAGAGAGACAGAGACAGACAAAGAGAGACAGAGACAGACAAAGAGAGACAGAGACAGACAAAGAGAGACACAGACAGCGAGAGACAAAGAGAGAGAGACAGACAGAGACAAAGAGAGACAAATTGAAAGAGACAGTGAAACAAAGAGAGACAGAGAGAGACAAAAAGAGAGAAACAGGGAAAAGCAGTCTTTCTTTCGATGGAGTTCAGTGACATTGTAAACCAGTGCTGCGGGGGATGTGGTTCGGTCCCATGTGCAGTGATGCAATAACATTGCCATATTGCTTGCAACAACTTGCATCATCAATAAAGGAAAAGCATTAAAAAAAAGTTATCACACAACACAGTGCTGGGCAGCCACAAGTAAATACAATATTGTTTTCGCTTGCATTCGCGTGGGGATAAATTATAAATCAAAAGAGGTAGTGTTAATGTTGGAACCCATCTGTGGATCGGTCCCATCGGCCGATGGGTCTGACCCATCAGTGGATGCACGAGAAATGACAATGCAGACCCATCAGCCGATGGGTCTGCGCCATCTGCGGATGTGTTGTTCACCTTGAAGGAATGTGTATGCATCAATGGTGGATGAGTATGTTTATTTGAACCTAAAAATAAGCAATTGATGTCATAAATGTTTATAAAGCAGTCCGTGACATGTGCTCATCCTGGACGACGGACTGCTTTATAAACATTTATGACATCAATTGCTTCTTTTTAGGTTCAAATAAACATACTCATCCACCATTGATGCATACACATTCCTTCAAGGTGAACAACACATCCGCAGATGGCGCAGACCCATCGGCCGATGGGTCTGCATTGTCATTTCTCGTGCATCCACAGATGGGTCAGACCCATCGGCCGATGGGACCGATCCACAGATGGGTTCCAACATTAACACTGCACAGGAATGTACGGAGGCCTCATCTAGAATATTGTTGCGGATATGGGATTTGGCCTCCATCCATATCCGTTTGTAAATATTCCCCTATTTCCCCAATACTCCCCAACTATCCCCAATCCCCCATTCCCTAGTCCCATTGTCTGTAAACAACACTCTGTAGCCCCGACCTTCCCCTTTTTCCCCCATTAAATGTCGTGCCCAGGTTCACCGCATCTCACGTAGACAACTATAGGACATCTTCCTAGTTATTCTTAGTCTATGTCAGTTAAGGACTCGTTTCCATTAATTCTGACTCTTCGTTGCACCAGAATGTGATTGTATGGCACCAGTAGTAAGTTTAGGACCTCCCAATACCTCCCCACAATCTCATCTCTGCATCCTCCCATCATCTCATGAAACAACAACACCAACAACAACAACAACAGCGGCGCGGGGAGTGCGCGTCCTCACTCCGGCTTGGTTAGCCGCCATTGACCATGTGCTCCGACGGGGTTACCACACAGGGGCTGACTGTCAGCTCCTCGTCAAGGGCGGAGCCCGGTAACCCCCCCCCCCCCCCCCCGCACCCAATAAGAAGCGGCGGACCGATTCCATCTGGGGCGGAGCTAACGAGCCGAGGGCGTGTCACTCCCCGCTGGATATACGCAGCCACTTACCGGAGGTGACGTGAGATGCGCCCCCAGCTTGGAGAGAGAAGTCGCCACCTCCAAGCGCTGGATACCTCCCGCCTCTTTGGACCGGACCGGGTCGATTCTGCCCCTGAGCCAAGGTGCACCTTGAGCCATCGACTGCTTGCCCTCCCCTGCCATCAATCCCTGTGTGCGTCAGTCTTGTCCAGTTTGTCTGTGGTCTGTCGGGAATAAGATAAGACCGTGTCTAAGTGCCCACCTTTCTGTGCTGTACCTCTTGTCCGTGTAATCTAAACGTTCTGCATATCCCATATTATATCCTCCTCCGGAGGTCTTGAGAACTGTACCCCTGGTGTCGTGTCATTTAACCCAGCCGTTGTGTCCTTTCCTTCATTGATTTAGCATAGCGCGATTCGGCCAACGTTCGAGTGTAATCGGGTAACTTGTGCGAACACGGCGGCCATTCCGCTCGGCCCACCATAACATCAAAGTCGTGTCCGTAACAATTGGTGTCGGGAAGTGGGATCGGCCCCGGAGCGCGTTTCACGCGCTCGAAATTATAACGGCGAAATTTAATTTTGTTTTACAAAAAAAAAAAAAAACCCGAATTTTGAAAGTCGCGCTATGGCAGACCAAGACGGCTGGGTTCCGGTAGAGGAGAGTGAGGCAGGGTCGATCCAGGACCAAAATGAGGGACATGAAGAGAGCGAAGCAGTGAGGGTGGCAGGGTCGCAAAATAGCGTCGTCGCGCACGAGGTTACGGGCGCGCAAAATGGCGCCTCACACATGGCCACGGCGTCCACGCCCGCGACCGTAGTAGCGCCGCTGGTAGATTTGAACCTTTTTTTTATGCAAATGACGGCCCTTATGGAAAAGAATAGTGTGCAATTGGGAGACCAAATTAGAGGTTTGAAAAGCAGTATGGGAAAAATGGGGAACCGGATGGATGCTCAGAGTGAGCAATTGGGGGTAATGGGAAGCCAAATGGGGGTAATGAGGGACGAAGCGAGGGGTACCGGTGAGGGGTTAGACAATAATTTTAAGGGATTAGACAAGAAATTTGGGAAATTAGACAATAGATTAGGGGAAATACAGGAGGGGTTAACGGGGGTAGAAAATAGAATGGCTGCCCAGGAGAATCAAATGGAAGGGATGCAAAAGGGGTTAGAGGGGTTAGAAAACAGGATGGAAGGCAAATTGAGGGACATGAGGGACCAAGCGGAAAGGGAAGTTAAACAAATGGGGCAGCAGATAGAGGGGGTCAGAATGGGGGTAGAAACCAAACTGGATGCTCACAGGGAGGAAATGGAGCAGATGAGGGTGGCATCTGGGCAGGAGATGCAAGTGATGGGAGAAGAGATCAGAAGAGGTGTGAGTGAGGAGGTCGGAGGAGTGCGCGAGGAGGTGAGGCACTGTAAGGAGCGCATGGAGAAGGAGGTGAGAAAGGGGACTGTAAAATTGCAAGGTGGTATAGAGGAGTTGACGCTGGGAGTAGAACAACTGACAGTGGGACAAAAGGAGTTGGGGGACCAGGTAAAGAAGAACACAGCGGTAATAGAGGGTTTAAAATCGACACAGAAGGAGATGAAAAAGGACGTAGGGGTAATTAAAAAAGAGTGTCAGACGGTACACGAGGACCTGACGAGGAAAATGAACAAAGTGGTAGAGGTGATGGAGGTTAAAGAGCGGGAGGTGCGGGAGCACATAGAAAAAAATAAAGTGGAGTTAGAGGAAGAACTTAAAGGGGCGCACGAGGAGATGAAGGAGGTGAAGCAGAAATTAGAAGAAGTGGAAGAAGGGGTGAGCGAAATTAAGAAGCGACGGAGAGAGGATAAGAAAGAGATAAAGGAGGAAGTAAAAGAATTGGTCCAAAGTCTGTGTTCGGATCGTGATGATGTGCTCATTAACCGGATGAGGGATTCGCAGGTGATGGAGGAGAAGCGAAGAGAAAGAGGACCCGGTGTAAGTGGTGACCAATATGGTCGTGCGTATGATGCGCCAGGTGATTTAATAAGCTTGGGGGTCGAGATAGACCCGGATGTTCGTGAGAGGCCAAGAGTGAGGTGTATGGCTGGTCCGGAGGGTATGGAACGAGAGGTGCGAGGTGTGGGTGAGCAAGGTTGTGGTGGTATGGAATGGGTAGCGGGTTGCGGAGGTGTGACCCATGCATCGACACCAACAGGGGTAATTGTTGGAGGGACCGGGGAGGCACGAGAGCCCCTTGGGGGTAATGTACTGTGGGGGCCCGGCCGGTTCGGCCCCGCGCTGACCCCGCAAGGGGCGACGCACGGGGTCCGGCAGGCGGGCAACGACTCGCATACGAGGTGGTCCCACAAGGTCCCACTCGCGCCGTATGACGGCAAGAGTGATCTACGCGCGTACCTGGCGCAGTTTGACTGTGTGTGTAAGGGCAACGGTTGGGGTGAGGACGAAGGTGGAGTACACCTGGTGGCCGCATTGCGCGGCGCGGCGGCGGAGGTGCTGACGGCATTACCAGCGGGTGCTCTCACCCTGCCAGCCCTCCGCGACGCCCTAATTAATCGATTCGGCATTGAACAGCAGAGCGAGCTTGTTAAAGCTCAGCTCGCGCTGCGAAAACGCAAGCCCCAGTAAGCCATCGGGGTACTTGCCCACGACATTCGCCGCGCAGTGGGGATCGCACATGCTAGCATGGCAGCGGATTCCCGGGAAAGCCTGGCGCTGGACCATTTTATCCAGGCCCTCCCGGATATTGAGCTCCGGCAACAGCTCGCCATGTGGCGCCCGCAGACTCTGAGCCAGGCGGCTGACGCTGCGGCCCGTTGGGAAGCAGCGAGGCCCCTGGCCCGGGGGGGCGAGCGTCTCGCAATGGCGGTCCGCCAGGTGGGACCCCCGATGGAGGGCGGACCCCTTAGGGGGCCCGCCCCCGACGTGAGTCCTGACCTGGCGGGCATGGTCCGGAGGCTGGTGGACCAGCGCCTGGCGGGACCTGGACCATGGCAGGCGGCCCCGGAGGTGGCCCGCGGTGGACCACGAGCGGGTAATCCAATTCGGACCTACAGGGGGGGAAATTTGGAATTCCGGAGACAAGCACCTTATCAGGTGAGGTGCTATACTTGCAACCGTCTGGGTCACCTGGCGCGGCACTGTCGAGCCACGCGCCGGGATGATCCCCGGCGGTTGAGGTCCTCAACTCCGCCCAGGGGGGAGCGGGTTAGCCGACCCCAGACACCCCCCCGCCAGACCCCGGGAAACTAGAAGGTGTCGGGCACGTAGGGCGGTGTTCGGCAGAAGAGGATGGAGGAGAGCCCTCATTGACGCGACAGGTCATTTATTGTGGCCAAATTGGAACCGGTAGCCTGACAATTAGATGCAAAATTGCCGGCGTGGGGGTAGACGCCGTAGTGGACACAGGAGCTAGCGCCACGATCATCAGCCCTGTGGTCCTTGATTCGAGCGCAGGTGGCTGGGATAAGATCCAGCGCCTGCAAAATTATAGTTTGCAGCTTGCTACCGGGGTAACGGCCCCGATCATAGGGCGTGGTTCTGTGACCCTCAAGTTAGGGTCGGTAAGGAGGGAGATAGATGTTTGGGTGGCGGAGGTGTGCGACCCATGTTTAATAGGGTTGGATTTGTTGACTGCCAGCGGTTGTAAAATCGACTTGTGCCGGGGGATCCTGCAGGTGGGAGTAGAAGAGCTGCCGTTAGGGGGAGTGAGCACGGCCGAGAGAGCGGAGCTAGAGGCTTCCGAGGCCGTGACCATCCCCCCAAGGGCCGAGGCGATAGTGCCGGCCCGGTGGGCAGCTCGCCCAACGTGGCAGGAGTCCTGCGGCCTGGTCGAACCGGTGGCAGCGCAGTCCATACCGGGTTTAATCGTGGGCCGCACCCTTGTAAAAACGGACGGACCGGTAGTGGCCGTCCGAGTAATAAATATGAGTACAGAACCACGCACTATAGTAAGGGGCACGAGGGTAGCTGGCTGCACCCCAGTTGAGGAAGTCGCGACAGTGAGGGGCGAGAACGTCCAGCCGAGCCGACCCCGGGGGGAGCCTTCAATAAGAAGTAGGAATTGGCCCGATCCCATTTGCGAGATGGTAAATCGTAGTAGCGTAGAGTTGGGAGGTACCCAGAGGGAGGCCTTACACAAACTGGTTGGGTCCCATTTGGACCTCTTCTCCCTGTCCACCGAGGATATTGGACGTACGGGCCTGGTGAAACATCAGATCCACACCGGTGAGGCCCGGCCTATTCGTCAGGCCGCCCGACGGCTCCCTTGGAGCAAGAGGGCGGAAGCTGACGAGCAGGTTGAAAAAATGCTCGACACAGGCGTGATCGAGCCCTCGGGAAGTCCTTGGATGTCACCTGTTGTGCTGGTCAAAAAGAAGGATGGGACCACGCGGTTCTGCGTGGACTATCGCCAGCTAAACAACGTGACACTCAAGGACTCATATCCCCTGCCAAGGATTGATGACACCCTCGATGCCGTTGCGGGCTCAAATTGGTTCTCAACTTTGGACCTCAAGAGTGGGTATTGGCAGGTGGAGATGGATAGGGCAGGGAAGGAGAAAACGGCATTTTCCACAGGTAAGGGACTGTATCAGTTTACTGTGATGCCGTTTGGTTTGTGTAACGCCCCCGCCACCTTTGAAAGATTGATGGAACATGTACTAGGCGGTATGCCATGGCAATCATGCCTGGTGTACCTGGATGACGTCCTAGTACATGCCAAAACGTTCCCCCAGGCAGTAGCTAATTTGGACCAGGTGTTCGGGTGCCTCAGACAGGCAGGGTTGAAGCTGAACCCGAGTAAGTGCACTTTGTTTGCAAGAGAGGTGGCCTATCTAGGTCACGTGATCGGCCGCGAGGGGGTAAAAACGGACCCAGACAAAATTAAAGCGGTAGAGGAGTGGCCCGCACCACGTACCATCAAGGAGGTGCGGGGATTTTTGGGACTCTGCTCCTACTACCGGCGCTTTGTGGCGAAATTTGCGGAGTTGGCCCGTCCCCTCCACCGGCTTACGGAGAAGGGGACGCGATTTAATTGGACACGGGAGTGCCACGAGGCCTTCCAAAAATTGAAGGGGTGTCTAACATCCGCACCCCTTCTAGCGTACCCCACTAGCAACGGGACATTTACCCTGGACACGGATGCGAGCCAGGAAGGATTGGGCGCAGTTTTGTCTCAGACACAGGAGGGCGTGGAGAGAGTGATTGGTTATTATAGTCGGGCCTTAAGTAGGCCCGAGCGAAATTATTGCGTCACTCGCAAAGAGTTATTGGCTATGCTGGCTGCCATGAACCATTTCCACCCGTACTTGTACGGGCGGAAATTTTTGGTTAGAACTGACCATTCCTCCTTGCAATGGCTCCTTCGGTTCAAGGAACCAGAGGGCCAAATTGCAAGGTGGTTGGAAAAGTTGCAGCAGTACGATTTTGATGTGGCCCATAGGGCCGGGAAGGCCCATGGTAATGCGGACGCACTCTCTCGGCGTCCTTGTCTGGGGGAAAACTGCAAATTTTGTGCGAGACACGAGGAGAGGGAACAATTGGGCGATTCGGACCCGACCCTCGTTGTCCGGGCAACCCGGGTGAGAGGGCCAATTTTGCCACTAACCGCAGATGAGGAATTCGGAACTTTGGCATGGAGCACGGCCCAGCAGGAGGATCCTGTCCTGGGGCCAGTGTTCAATTGGGTCAAATTGGGGCAAAGACCAAAGGGGGAAGAGGTCACCTCCTTCGGGCGCAAACAAAGGCATATTGGGCTCAGTGGCAGACCCTGGAATTGAAGGATAACATCTTGTATCGCAAGTGGGTGGAGGTTCCCTCTGATAAAACTTCCTGGCTGGTGGTAGTCCCAAATAAATTTAAGACCGATATATTGCAACAGGTGCATGGTACCCGCCCCCGCGGCCATTTGGGCAGGACAAAGACGACATCGCAGGTACGCCGGAGGTTTTATTGGGTGAATATGGGGCGCGACATACAGGACTGGTGTCGGAGATGCGACGCCTGTACTGCCAAAAAGGGACCAGCACGGAGGATGAGGGCCCCCCTTCAATTACACCAGGTGGGGGCCCCCCTAGAGCGGGTGGCCATGGATATCCTAGGCCCACTACCCCGCACCCGCCTAGGTAATAAGTACATCCTCGTTGTGATGGACTACTTCACCAAGTGGCCGGAGGCCTACGCCCTCCCCAACCAAGAAGCAGGGGTGGTAGCGCAGGCCTTCGTGGAAGGATTTGTGTGCCGGCATGGGATTCCACAGGAGTTGCACACCGACCAGGGACGAAATTTTGAGAGCAAATTGCTAAAATATGTGTGCAGTCTCCTGTCAATTCGGAAAACCAGAACAACGCCTTTAAGACCTCAATCTGACGGGATGGTGGAAAGATTCAACCGAACTTTAATCCAATAACTGGCACTGTTCACCGCCACCCGTCAGGATGACTGGGACGAACATCTCCCTTATTTGCTCATGGCCTACCGAACCAGCCAGCGCGGGGCCACCGCATGCAGTCCAGCGTTGCTTATGTATGGGCGGGAGTTACGGGCTCCCGCCGACTTGCTATGCGGTCCCGTGCCAGACACAGTGGTCAACCCGCCGAGGGAGGGGTACGCACGTCACCTAGAAGAAGGCATTGAGCTAGTCCATGCCTTCGCCCGCCGCCAACTCCATCTGGCGGGGGAAAAGATGAAGCGCAGGTACGACGACCGGAGCCAGGGGAGTCGATACGCTCCGGGGATGAAGATTTGGTTCTTTAATCCCCGGAGGCGGAAGGGAAGGTGCCCAAAACTCACCTCCCCCTGGCAAGGCCCAGGAGTCGTCCTGTCGCAAATCTGTGACGTGGTCATTAAGATCAAAATGGGGCCACGAGCCCTCCCTCGGATCGTCCACGCTGACCGGATAAGGCCTTACACCGGCGAGCAGGCGCCCCCGTGGATTGCCTCGGCTTTAGATGCCGAGGCGGGACCCAGTACCTCTGAATAAGGGGGGCTTATTAGTGCCAGAGGACTGGGGGATTGATGAGCGATGGGCCCGGTGGGTAAGGGTGGCATCCCCGCCACCCTTCCCATTTGGGGCAAATGCGCAATAGTTATGGGGTTCATGGCAGTGAAAACTAGCCCGGTTGGGTTAGGTTATATTGTGTGTAGGGCCCTAGAAGATTGACATTAGGTAACGTTAAGTTTAGTTAGTGACTGATACCTGTAGTGGGGACGCAGGTAGATTAGTGTGGATTATAATGACGAGGGAGCGCAATAGTTTAAAGGGGCGACTGGGAAGCGCAAGTTTCAGAGGGGAGTAGTTAGATGAGATGATGCTGTGTGAGAACTGGACAGGTGTGTGGAGCAGTGTATGAGTAGTGAGTGTTGTGGATCAGCGCGAATGCGCTTGGGGAGAGAAGGGTGCAGGCGGCACCAAGAGTGAGAGCACAGGTGTGCAAGTACAGGTGTGTGGAGAGAGTTGGAGTAAGTGGTACGGAGTGGTGTGCATGGTGCGAAGGTGTGAATGGGGGAAGAGTGGACCCCCATCACGGATACCCGGGGCGGGTAGTGTAAGTGTTAGGTAGAGGGTATATGTAAATTGTGGTTGGATATTGACATTTGTGGTGCGGTTGCAGAATGGTATTGCGGATGGGTGCATTAGTGTTGTGGAAATGGCTGGGCGTGTAGCCTGTTAGTGTGTGTAGTTGGTTGGGCACTCCACCACTGTGAGGATGTCGGCCAGGTGAGGCCGCAGGTGGGCTCTGGGAGCCGTTAGTGTCAGTGGGGCCCGAGGATCCGGAGGACGGACCCGGGTAGCCCAGTGCCAGAGAGGGCACCGAGTGGGGAGAGCGCCAGAGGGCCTTCCCCAGGTAGTTAGGTTAGGGTAAGGAGCAGGTAAGCTCGGAGGCAACTGCAGTGGTGGAGGTGTGCAGGTGGGTAGACCTGCTGGGAGAGCTACACGTCGCGGTCCAGAAATTGTGCGAGGGCACCGGGAGATGAATCGGGGGAGTGAGACCCCAAATTGAAAAGCACCACAGTTTGGTCAATTGGAATTGGTTCTTAGAACCCATAGTGTAAGAGGGCCAATGGTTTGGCAGGAGAAAGACCCCGGGTAATGTAAAGTTGTTAAAGTCATTTAGGAAATAGTTAGGATTGATGAACCTGTCGCACCATACGCAGCCACTTACCTGTGGTGATGATGACTCCACACCTGTGTTTTTCTTTGTTCTGTGTGCAGGAAAGGAGAATTGCTGTTGGATTTGTGAGACGCATCACGACGTGGATGAGACATTGGGGTGATTCCATCTCTCCCTCCCTAGGAGGGACTGATGATGAATTGGTGATGGCAAATTATGATGTTGAGTTGGAGATGGCAAATTTTGATGAGAGTTGAAAATGGCAAATTTGATTGGTTAGGAGGGAGAGAAGACGAATTTGGTTTATGGGAGGAACGGGGAAGACAGTAGGGACGTTTGTTGATTTGTAAAGTAGATGTTTATGGGTAGTGTTGTGTTTTGTGGATACAGTAAGGGGTAAGGGAGGGGCAATGTAGGTTACCTGGTTGGGGGGGGGGCGTACGGTAGGAACGTACCTGTCTCACCTGGTTCCCATGTGCCCCTAGTGTGCATTACCTAATGTTGCGTGCACTTTTGCGCCCTTACCACCTTACTCACTTGTCTTCTTCTTTTGTCTCCCACCTCCGAGGATCTGGCTTTGGGGCAGAGAGAGAGGAGAGAGAGGTGCTGGCTCCGCAGTTGTGGGCCTGCACTTTCGCTGCTTGCTGCCGGGATCGATACACCATATGGACCGCAATTTTTGTGGCCGCCCACCATGGACCGCAGTTCTCTTGTGGGCAAGCACCCCCCGTGGATGGACCTATGGGTCAACGTGGCACCTATGCCATACAGGTGAACCACTTTTAGTTGGCCCCCTGACGGCCACAATACAGAAATGGACGCGGTTGGCGCCTTTCTTTATTTTTGAAAGAAGCCAGAAGGCCAAGTGCACTTCATGAAGGCAAGACCAGCGGCAGAACATCGGCCGGCTGCGACACCACCGGTGATTGTTGAACACTTTATTGGTGCACCGGATGGTGCTGACTGTACATGATGGGGTGGTGCTTTTGGTGCTTGGAAGGGGTGCTCTGCACATTATTAAAGGCCGTAAGGCCACAGAGCACTCGTGGGTTGGTGTATCGATGCTGGCATGCGTGCTCTCTCTATGCATAACATCTGCATGTGTTCCTCCAAAAACAGGTCCTGGATCGTAGTGTAAATATCAGTGTAGTCTTGTGTAAATAATGCTCCCTACCGGCTGTATGTTTAGTTTGAGAATTCTTTCCGCGATTCGGTTATCCTGTGGGTGTGTTTCTGTGAGGAGAAGGGTGCAACGTCGCAGGGGGACATATTTACTCATTTGTGAACATCTGTAAAACTGTCGCACTCAGGGTAGAGTTAATAGTAGAGGGAACTACATCTGAGTGCCACACTAACGTAGGTAAAGATTTATCGGGTCGGGACGCCCCGAGGTAGAGAAGGGTGCAATGTTGCGGATATGGGATTTGGCCTCCATCCATATCCGCTTGTAAATATTCCCCTATTTCCCCAATACTCCCCAACTATCCCCAATCCCCCATTCCCTAGTCCCATTGTCTGTAAACAACACTCTGTAGCCCCGACCTTCCCCTTTTTCCCCCATTAAATGTCGTGCCCAGGTTCACCGCATCTCACGTAGACAACTATTGGACATCTTGCTAGTTATTCTTAGTCTATGTCAGTTAAGGACTCGTTTCCATTAATTCTGACTCTTCGTTGCACCAGAATGTGATTGTATGGCACCAGTAGTAAGTTTAGGACCTCCCAATACCTCCCCACAATCTCATCTCCGCATCCTCCCATCATCTCATGAAACAACAACACCAACAACAACAACAACAGCGGCGCGGGGAGTGCGCGTCCTCACTCCGGCTTGGTTAGCCGCCATTGACCATGTGCTCCGACGGGGTTACCACACAGGGGATGACTGTCAGCTCCTCGTCAAGGGCGGAGCCCGGTAACCACCCCGCACCCAATAAGAAGCGGCGGACCGATTCCATCTGGGGCGGAGCTAACGAGCCGAGGGCGTGTCACTCCCCACTGGATATACGCAGCCACTTACCGGAGGTGACGTGAGATGCGCCCCCAGCTTGGAGAGAGAAGTCGCCACCTCCAAGCGCTGGATACCTCCCACCTCTTTGGACCGGACCGGGTCGATTCTGCCCCTGAGCCAAGGTGCACCTTGAGCCATCGACTGCCTGCCCTCCCCTGCCATCAATCCCTGTGTGAGTCAGTCTTGTCCCGTTTGTCTGTGGTCTGTCGGGAATAAGATAAGACCGTGTCTAAGTGCCCACCTTTCTGTGCTGTACCTCTTGTCCGTGTAATCTAAACGTTCTGCATATCCCATATTATATCCTCCTCCGGAGGTCTTGAGAACTGTACCCCTGGTGTCGTGTCATTTAACCCAGCCGTTGTGTCCTTTCCTTCATTGATTTAGCATAGCGCGATTCGGCCAACGTTCGAGTGTAATCGGGTAAATTGTGCGAACACGGTGGCCATTCCGCTCGGCCCACCATAACATCAAAGTCGTGTCCGCAACAATATTATATTCAGATTTGGTCACCTCATCTGAGGATGTTTATAGGGGCGATATAGTAGGGCAACTAGATGCATAGTAACGATAGAGTGGAGCAACTTGATGTTTGGTGGCGATAGAGTGGAGCAACGAGATGTATGTTGGCGATAGATTGGAGCAACGAGATGTTTGGTGGCTTTTGAGTAGGGAAACTAGATGTATAGTGGTGATATAATGGGGCAACTAGATGTATGGTGGCGATAGAGTGGAGCAACTAGATGTTTGGCGGCGATAGAGTGGAGCAACTGCATGTATGGTGGCAATAGAGTAGGGCAACTAGATGCATGGTGGCGATAGAGTGGAGCAACTTGATGTATGTTGGCGATAGAGTGGAGCAACTTGATGTATGTTGGCGATAGAGTGGAGCAACTAGATATTCGGTGGCGATAGAGTGGAGCAATTGCATGTATGGTGGCGATAGAGTAGGGCAACTAGATGCATGGTGGCGATAGAGTGGAGCAACTATATGTATGGTGGCGATAGAGTAGGGAAACTAGATGTATAGTGGCGATATAATGGGGCAACTAGATGTATGGTGGCGATAGAGTGGAACAACGAGATGTATCCTCTGGAATATTATGCTCAGTTTTGGTCACCTCATCTGAGGAAGTTTATTGGGGTGATAGATAGAGTAAGGCATCTAGATGTATAGTGTCAATAGGTTAGGGAAACTAGATATATGGTGGCGATAGAGTAGGGCAACTAGATGTATGGTGGCGATAGAGTGGAGCAACTAGATGTATGGTGGCGATAGAGTGGAGCAACTAGATGTATGGTGGCGATAGAGTGGAGCAACGAGATGTATCCTCTGGAATATTATGCTCAGTTTTGGTCACCTCAGCTGAGGAAGTTTATAAGGGGTGATAGATAGAGTAAGGCATCTAGATGTATAGTGTCAATAGAGTAGGGAAACTAGATATATGGTGGCGATAGAGTAGGGCAACTAGATGTATGGTGGCGATAGAGTGGAGCAACTAGATGTATTGTGGCGATAGAGTGGAGCAACTAGATGTATGGTGGCGATAGAGTGGAGCAGCTAGATGTATGGTGGCGATAGAGTGGAGCAACTAGATGTATGGTGGCGATAGAGTAGGGCAACTAGATGTATGGTGGCGATAGAGTGGAGCAACTAGATGTATGGTGGCGATAGAGTGGAGCAACTAGATGTATGGTGGCGATAGAGTGGAGCAACGAGATGTATGGTGGCGATAGAGTGGAGCAACTAGATGAATGGTGGTGATAGAGTGGAGCAACGAGATGTATCCTCTGGAATATTATGCTCCGTTTTGGTCACCTCATCTGAGGAAGTTTCTTGGGGTGATAGAGTAAGGCATCTAGATGTATAGTGTCAATAGAGTAGGGAAACTAGATGTATGGCGGCGATAGAGTAGGGCAACTAGATGCATCCTGGGCCTGGCTAGACGAAGCCATGAGGATTATGTGAAAGAGATGGGACTTTTTACATTTTAAGTTAGATGACTATTTTTTTGTTTGTTTTGTTTTTGTATACAAGATCGAGGCTCGTGAAAGAGCTAACATTAATCACACAAAAAGTCAAACCGACACATAAAACACAAAATAAGGGGTGCGGTAGACAAGATGGGGAGAGGGGGAAGGACACAAGCACAACATTTGAGAGCAGGGACATCGAGAGATCTGTAGGAGGGAGAGGGCTTGGGGGGAGGTGGGAGAGGTATAAAACATGTGGACACTGCAAGGACTTCCAGGAAAGAAGTTGGAATTTCAAAAAAGTGTATCTGGGGTGAATTAGCGGGGGTAGAAAAGATCAAGGTTTTGAATGGTGGCTGTGAGGGTATCTATCTGTGAGGGTATCTATCTGATAGATATGTTTAAGTTAATGAACTGTATTCGATAAAATAAGTGCAAAATAATTTTATCAACCGAATGGTGACTCGCAGGGCAAGGGGATATCACCCAAGAGTAAAGAGGAGAGTTACTATGGTAGTAAAGCAGGGGTCTTTCACTCAGTGCTCAATGCATGGAATGGTCTTCCTGCAAGTGTATTAACTGTAGAGTCAGTGGATATTTTAAAAATTGAGTCGGATAGGTATCTGGAAGTAGTGGGGATGGGGGAGTACAAAGATGTTGGCATGATTAAACAGGCATGATGGGCCTAATGGTAGGTAGACCTCTTTTATTGAAGCCCTTTGTATTGCTTTGTACAACACGAGTAGGTTTCAATTGAAGTATTAGGAAATAAAACTGGAGGTTATATCTTTTTTTACAGTACACGTAAATTTCTGTATTTTATTAACTAGAAACACCTGCTCCTTATAGGAGTGGCCAAGGAGAGGGAGGAGAGAGGAGGGAAAATCATGTTAATATCCTTATTAGTCCCCTACCGGTGTACACCGGAGGGGACTTTTGGTTTGCACTCCGTCACTCCGTCCCTCTGTCTGTCCGTCCGTCAGTCCGTCATGCAAAGAACAGTTTTCAGGACTTTTTTTCTAAACTCTTAAAGCTAATGATTTCAAACTTGGCACATGGTTTACTCATGATACGTTATAGGTCAAGTTCTAACTTCACGACGTTTCGATCATTTTTGACAAAGTTATGGCACTTTGAACTTTGGGAATTCTGATAATTCTGATGATCCTTAACTCAGTGCCATTTTAAGTTTTAATTTCCTTTAAAAAAGATTTTCTCTGCAATAATAGGACCGATTGAGATCAAATTTTCACCGTAAGGGGGACTCGGTCTGTAAAATATTTTAATCGTAATTATGACGTCACAGGTCACGTGGTTCGGTCGCCATATTGTTTTTCGTGAAAACACGAAAACCCCTTTTCTCTGCAACGGCTGAACAGATCGAGGCCAAACTTTGCAGGCAGAATCACATACCCATGGCGAACAAAAAAGTCAGCGAGCATGACGTCATGCATCACATGGTTTCAGAGTTATGACGTTTTTAAGCATGAACCTTTAAAATCGAGCTCCTCTGTCATTTTTGATCCAATCGAGGGGAAACTCCACAGATCTGTTCACCATGTCAATCTAATAAAACGTTCTTTTGGAATTTGCGATAGGGCACGTGGTTTGGCAGATATCGTTAATTAAACGAAAATATATATTTTTTAAATGGATATCTCTTGTTTATTCCAGAGTTCTCCTCAAGCCGCACCACGCGCCCTCAGCCTCGTCTCGCGAACGTCAAAAGCACGACACAGCGCGTGCTTTCGGGAGGGGCGGAGCCAAGCCGAGCAACATATATATATACACATCGATCATTGATCGTGAACCGGAAAATAAAATAAATTACTGATATTTAGCGACTCGAAAGGTTCTTTATCAACAACTTATTTTCTCGTGCTTCTGCTGACCTGTCTGCAAGGTGTATAAATAGAAGTCCCGAGTGTGAATCACAGGTGAGCCCGTCCTGAGGTAATTAGCGATTGGGAACGATTCAGAACCTGTGGGTAAATAACCCTTGGTAATTTCCCCAACAATTTTCCGGACGACAGACTGCCGGTAGGGGACATATATTGCAGCGCAATACTCAGAATGCTTGTTATTATTGCCAATTATTTATTACCTGTTTGTGAACAGGATATCTCAAAAAGTTGTAGACAAATTTGGACGAAACTTGGTGTAGGGGTTGTGTATTTGAGAGGGCAGAAATGCTTAGATTTTGGCGAAGATTCGGATCTGAATTCGGGAATTTTTGAAATAATTCTTCTCCATTGAGATATAGGGCCAAACTGATGAAAAGCACGATATATCAAAGAGTTATGGACGAATTCGGACAAAACTTTGTGGGAAGGTTGAGTGCATGACAAGCATGAATTGATTAGATTTAGGTGAAGATTCGGATCTGGATACTATAATTTAAGTGATTCTTCACCATTTAGTGATTGGGCCAAAACTATATATAGCATGATATTTCAAAAAGTTGTGGACGACTTGTATGACAAAACTTGGTGGATGAGTTGGTTAGGCGATGAGAACAAGTCGATTAGATTTTGTTTCAGGTCCGGATCCAGATCTGGCCTATCGATGGGATAAAAAACCACCTTTAGAGGCCATTTTGCCCCGCAAGCGGGGGTTGGCCTTTTTCGGGAACCGTGGTTGTTGTTGTTTTTCGGTCCCCTTTTTGAAGCAATGTTTTATGGCCGGATGCCCTTCCTGACGCCAACCCTTTTTGCCACCTTTAACGACAAACAGGGAATTACCAGTGAACTGGTCCTTAATTAGCCGACCTCGGAAGGATGACAGGCTGAGTCAACCCCCCTGGCGTTAATTCAGCGATCGACCTGGATTCGAACCCAGGATCCTAGGATCCTAAGCTGACACCCGAGCCACTAGCCCAACACCAGGGTTGTGGGCCCACCATCACCCACCCACCAACCCACCAACCCACCAACCCACCCACCACAACCACCATCCCAGGGATGGGATGCAAAACGTAAACTGTTTGGCCTGGCGGAGGTATGCTCTCTACCGAGTACCGTTGTAGTTGTGTTGTTTTTGTTGTTGTTGTTACCCAGACAGGGTATTGCATTTAGTGTCGTTTGTCTGCACAGAACGTAAGTATATCTATTAATTACATACTATTGAAATGATAATGGGAATGACAATGATACATAACGATAATAATAACAATGATAATATTGATAATGATAATAATAATGATAACGATAATAATAATGATGATAACGATAATGGTACATGGTAATAATGGTACACGAGAAATTATATTGACTAGTGAGGTACCCGTGCTATGCACGGGTGGGATGCCAGAAGCAAACAGACAATGCAGAAACGGCAAATGCTAAAGCAGGAAACCAATAAATTCCACATTATTGTAGCACCTTCAGTCGCACGTCAGACATGGACAGCAAGTTCGTGAAGGACTTCCATGAAAAACGTATCCGTTCGCAAACAAACTGGGTTCCATACCCAGTAAGTGGGTCATACCCAATCTGCATATGGCGATCTGCGAATTTCATGTTTGAAAAGTAGAAACCGTCATGGCATTTCGTCATTCACTTGAACTCGATATCTCTTTTTTCATTCCAAACAGCATAACTCCAATCACAAATGAAATAACATTAATATAAAAAAATTAACTTTTAACAACATTCGTGACATAAACAAATATTTAAATCCTGATGTGATGTTCCATACGGTTGGGTGAATACAATTACGAATTCAAAATCGTAATTGTATTCACTCAATTCCGATGATCAATTGATACTTTAACAAAATACTGTTTTAAATGACGGTTGTATTGGGATATTAACAAACCAGCTCATTGCCGTAATGTGTCCACTCCTGCATTCGCGGCAGGTTCGCGGCGGCAGGATTTTCCTCAATTCCGCAATGAAATGTTCATGAAATACTGTTCAGCCGATTTTAATTTCATGTCATGTTCTTTTGGTGAATTATCATAGGATTTTACTCCAGGGGGTTCCAGGAAATCGTTGCGATCGATGCAGCCATTTTTGCGGTACAAGGGGACAATAACGTTATGCGGGAGTCCAAACCTGAAAATGCTGGAGGCCAAAGCTGAAATTGGAAAAACAATATAGCCTATTTTACTCCAGGGGGTCCCAGATTTATCCACCCAAAATATCGTTGCGATCGGTTCAGCCGTTTTTGCGATACCTGGGAACAGACGAAGAGACGGACAGACAGACAGACGGACATTTGGTGAATTAGAGTAAGATTAAGTACTATTGGAACATGATTATATTGTCCATTATTATTATTATTAATGTTATTATTATTATTGTTATTATTATTATATTATTAGTATTATTGTTATTATTGTTGTTATTATTATAGATTATATTATTATTGGAACATGTCCATTAGTGACATAATAATGCAATGTGAGTATGTCTATTAATTACGTACTAAAGAAATGTAAGTACTATGTCTATAAATTACGTATCATTTGAAAACCTGCCAACTCAATCTCCACGAGGACCAGTCTATACCTGTGATGTTTGTGGTCGACACTGGGGGTCCCGCATTCGCATGTACAGCTATCGCACAACGCACAATGCTTAGTGAGCATGCCAACGAAGAGGGGAGATTCTCCAAAAGTGAAGCACACACCATCATCATCATCATCATTGGAACGTAAGTACAGGCAACCCCCGCTTAACGTCGTACCGCAATACGTCGTTTCGTTATTAAGTCGATCGTAACTACAACGTTAAGCGAGGACTGCCTGTATGTCTATTTATTAAGTTGGGGCCTACTATTAAAATGTGAGTACGTCTATTAATTACGTATTATTAGACCATGACTATGTAGCGGTTACCGCTGGATGCACACAATCGCCTTGCACCGGCCAGAACACGGCCAGACGTGCCTCTCCCGGGCATGCCCGGACTCACTGTTCCCGGGCACGCCCGAACCTCCCGGGCACGCCCAGTCTCGTCTTTCCCGGGCATGCCCGCTCTCGCCTTTCCAGGGCTCGCCCAGAGCGTCCGGGCATGCCCGCTATCGCCTTTTCAGGGCTCGCCCAGAGCGTCCGGGCATGCCCGCTATCGCCTTTCCAGGGCTCGCCCAGAGCGTCCGGGCATGCCCGCTATCACCTTTCCAGGGCTCGTCCAGAGCGCCCGGGCACGCCCAGCCTCGACTTGCCAGGCCGCAGCCAAACACGCCCGGGCAGGTCCAGACTCGCCTTTCCAAGGCTCGCCCTTGACACCCGGGCATGCCCGGTATAGCTTTTGCCGGGCAAACTTCCCGACATAAATGTGTATATATATTGCTGCCCGATAAACGGGCTTGTCAGAATACCTGAGCTGTTTTGTTTCAATAAAGCAACTCGGACGAATTCCGTCTTTGGTCGCGTCAATTCTTTCGACTCGCGTTGGAGCGCAGTTCCTTCATTGGTGACCTACCAACATGGATACGGCAGTGACGCTTAAACTGCCTACCTTCTGGGAGGCTCACGCGGCTGTTTGGTTCGCTCAGGCGGACTCTCAGTTCGCCCTGCGAGGCATCACCGCGGACGACACCCGCTTCCACCATGTTGTGGCGGCGCTCGGTTCCGCCACCGCGGCCCGCGCCTTGAGCCTCCTCGAGCACCCGCCGGCTGCTGACAAATACGACGCGCTGAAGACACTCCTCCTCGACGCTTTCGCCCTCTCACCGGCAGCACGCGCACGGCGCCTGCTCGCTCTGCCCGAGCTCGGCGACACGCGCCCGTCCGAGCATATGGACTATATGCTCTCGTTGCTCGGTGAGCACTCTCCGGATTTTCTGTTCCGCGAGCTGTTCCTTCGCCAGCTGCCTCACCCGGTACGCCTCGCCCTGGCTGGCACGTTGATCACGGATTCCCGCGCCCTCGCCAGGGAAGCCGATAAGATCTCCTCGGCGGGCCAGCACATCGGCGCGGTTACCTGGAGCCCGCCGCTGTCCGAGGCGACGCCCACGACACCCGAGTGCCCTGCGCGGTTGGAGGCCGAACTGCCGGTGCAACTGGCGGCCGCCACGCCGCACCGCCCGCTTCCGACACGACGGCCGGGGCCTCCACCTGACCGGGCGTGGTGTTATTACCACGCCAGGTTCGGACACAAGGCTCGGACGTGCCAGCCCCCGTGCACTTTCGGCAGGTCGGGAAACGGCCGGGCCGGCGTTCATTCCCAGCCATGAGCGCCGGCCACTCGGGCAACTTGCTGTTTATTCGGGACAAAGCGTCTGGGCGGCGTTTCCTGTGTGACACCGGCGCCCAACTGAGCGTCATACCCGCCTCCGAGCAGGACAGGCGGGACGCCGTTTGCGGCCCCTCTTTGGTCGCTGCTAATGGCTCGGCCATACGCACTTTCGGCCCACGCGTCGTCACCCTCTGCTTCGGCAGCCAGCGTTTTCAATGGACTTTTGTGACCGCCTGCGTCCCCATGGCTTTGCTGGGCGCCGACTTCCTCTGCGCGCACGGGCTGCTGATCGACGTCAAACGTCGTCGCCTTGTCAACGCCGAGACCTTCAGCTCCCTGGCGTGCATGATGAGCAGCTCTGCGCCGACCGAACTGGCGTGCGCCCTCCCGGCAGCGAACGAGTTCGCTCGCCTGCTCGCGGAATTCCGGGCCCTCACGCGGCCGACGTTTTCGGCCGTCGCGGTGCGGCACGGGATCGAGCACCACATACCCACTACGGGCCCGCCGGTCTACGCCAGGGCCCGCCGCCTCGACCCGGCCAAGCTCGCCGTGGCGAAGGCCGAGTTCGACGCATTGGAGCACCTCGGCATCGTGCGGCGCTCCGATAGCGCGTGGGCCTCGCCACTGCACATCGTGCCAAAGCCGGGGGGTGGATGGCGCCCGTGTGGCGAATACCGCCGTCTCAACGACGCTACCACCCCCGACAGGTACCCGATCCCGCATATTCAGGACTTTTCCGCCCGTTTGGCGGGACGGGTCATCTTTTCGAAAATTGACCTGATACGGGGCTACCACCAGGTACCTGTCCGGGCGGCCGACGTCCCAAAGACGGCCGTCATCACGCCGTTAGGCCTGTTCGAATTTTTGCGGATGCCGTTTGGCCTCAAGAACGCGGCCCAGGCGTTCCAGCGCTTGATGGACGGCGTGCTGCGCGACCTGCCGTTTCTTTTCGTCTAGCTGGACGATATCCTCGTCACCAGCACGTCCCGCGCCGAGCACCTCCTCCACCTCCGAACACTGTTCGGTCGCCTCAGCGAGCACGGCTTAATTGTCAACCCGGTCAAATGCCACTTCGGCGCGACGACTGTTGACTTTTGGGCCACCGCATCACCAAGACCGGGGCCGTGCCGCTGCCGACCAAGGTCGAGGCCATCACCACGTTCCCGCGTCCCCGTTCCATCAAGGCCCTCCAAGAGTTCCTCGGCATGGTGAATTTTTATCACCGATTCGTGCCCCGCGCTGCTCAGCTCATGCGGCCCCTTTACGAGGCCCTCCGGGGCAAGCCGGCCAAGCATGACATTGTTTGGTCCGCGGCCATGGACGCGGCCTTCGCCAGCGCCAAACGGGCCATCGCCGACGCAACGCTGCTGGCTCACCCGGTGCTCAACGCTCCCATCGCCCTCACTACGGACGCCTCCAACTACGCGGTGGGCGCCGTCCATGAGCAATGGGTGGACGGGGTTTGGCAGCCACTCGCTTTTTTCAGCCGGCAACTCCGGCCGAACGAGTTAAACTACAGCACGTTCGACCGCGAGCTGCTCGGGCTATTCCTGGCCGTTCGCCATTTCCGACACCTCCTGGAGGGCCGCCCGTTCATGGCTTTCGTCGACCACAAGCCGTTGGTCTACGCAATGGCTAAGGTCACGGAGCCGTGGTCGGCCCGCCAGCAGCGCCACCTCTCCGCCGTGTCGGAGTTCACCACGGACATCCGGCACGTCGCCGGCAAAGACAATGCCGTGGCCGACTGTTTTCTCGGGCCAGCGCGAACGCGGTCCACCTCGGCGTGGACTTCGCGCTCATGGCGGCCGACCAGACCACCGACGCCTCGGTGCAGGCACTTCGTGCGGCGGACACGGGCCTCCACCTGGCCGACATTCCCTTCGCGGGCACCGTCCTGCTCTGCGACGTCTCCCAGGGCCAGCCTCGCCCCATCGTGCCCGTTTCCTGGCAGCGCCGCATCTTCGCCTGCATCCACGGCCTTTCTCACCCGGGCCGGAAAGCTTCTCAGAAGCTGGTGTCGGCGCGTTTCGTCTGGCACGGCCTTCGACGAAACATCCGCGACTGGGCCAACGCCTGCACGGCCTGCCAGCGGGTCAAGGTCCACCGCCACACCCAGGCCCCGCTGGCACCTTTCGCCGTGCCTGAACGGCGTTTCGACCACGTCCACGTGGACCCGGTGGGTCCCCTGCCCCCCTCGCGGGGGTTCACCCACCTGCTCACCATGGTGGACAGGACCACCAGGTGGCCGGAGGCCGTGCCCCTCGCCTCCACCACCACCGCCGACGTGGCGCAGGTGTTCATCGCCACCTGGGTCGCGCGCTTCGGCGCACCAGCGGACATCTCGTCCGACCGCGGCCCACAGTTCACGTCTGAGCTTTGGGGCGCGGTCGCCCGTTCGTTGGGGGTCAGGCTGCACCGCACCATGGCCTACCACCCCCAAGCCAACGGGTTGTGTGAGCGGTTTCACCGCTCCATGAAGGCCGCACTCATGGCCGGCCTTCAGGACGACGGTTGGGCCGACCGGCTGCCGTGGGTCCTTTTGGGCCTTCGCACGGCCCCCAAGGAAGACCTCCAGGCGTCCGCCGCCGAGCTCGTCTATGGCCAGCCGCTCCGCGTCCCGGGCGAATTCGTGCCCGACGCTACCAGTCCCTGGTCCGCCGCTCGCCAGCGCTCGGACCTCCAGGAGGCCGCCCGACGATTTGCCCCCGTGCCGATGTCCCGCCACGGTGGCCCCCAGTCCTACGTCCCCCCGGCGCTTCGCACAGCGGAGTACGTCTTTGTGCGTTATGACGCGCACCGTGGGCCACTCCGGCCGCCGTACGACGGGCCCTTCCGGGTCCTGCGACGGGGCGACACGTCTTTCATCGTCGACTTCGGCGGTCGGCCGGACCGGATTTCTGTGGACCGCCTCAAACCGGCGCACATGGACGTCGACCGACCACCACGGTTGGCCCTTCCTACGCGGCGAGGCCGCCCCCCCCCCCCCCCCCGTCCACAGTTCCCCCCGCTCGACCACCCACCACCACGTCGGAACCCTCCCCACGACCCTCCAGGGGTCGCTTCGGCCGGGTCATCCGGACCCCCCTTAAATTGACCCTGCCGGTACAGGTCGATTCTGGAGGGGCGTGTGTAGCAGTTACCGCTGGATGCACACAATCGCCTTGCACCGGCCAGAACACGGCCAGACGCGCCTCTCCCGGGCATGCCCGGACTCACTGTTCCCGGGCACGCCCGAACCTCCCGGGCACGCCCGGTCTCGTCTTTCCCGGGCATGCCCGCTCTCGCCTTCCCAGGGCTCGCCCAGAGCGTCCGGGCATGCCCGCTATCGCCTTTTCAGGGCTCGCCCAGAGCGTCCGGGCATGCCCGCTATCGCCTTTTCAGGGCTCGCCCAGAGCGTCCGGGCATGCCCGCTATCGCCTTTTCAGGGCTCGCCCAGAGCGTCCGGGCATGCCCGCTATCGCCTTTCCAGGGCTCGCCCAGAGCGTCCGGGCATGCCCGCTATCACCTTTCCAGTGCTCGTCCAGAGCGCCCGGGCACGCCCAGCCTCGACTTGCCAGGCCGCAGCCAAACACGCCCGGGCAGGTCCAGACTCGCCTTTCCAAGGCTCGCCCTTGACACCCGGGCATGCCCGGTATAGCTTTTGCCGGGCAAACTTCCCGACATAAATATGTATATATATTGCTGCCCGATAAACGGGCTTGTCAGAATACCTGAGCTGTTTTGTTTCAATAAAGCAACTCGGACGAATTCCGTCTTTGGTCGCGTCAATTCTTTCGACTCGCGTTGGAGCGCAGTTCCTTCAACTACATCTATTAATTACGGACTAGAAGATGAGAACCATCTCTACGCTGATGGGAATAGCAATGTTGTAGATCGCGATAGATTTTGTATGTTTTGAAAGGAGGTATAAAATCAGAAATACTGTTTGCTCAGGTGATACATTACTGTTATATGAATGAAATGTTGGAAAAATTGTATTGAATATAGCAAGTGTTTTCTGAATCTAATCGATATGAGAAACGGGATTGAATGAGACTCGGCATTGTTGTAACTGAAGAAGAATATTAAGGAGGAAGAGTTTTTGTTTTAATGTAAATTGAACCGGCCCATGTATTGTCACTTTACTCATGCTGTTTGCAGATTGCCCAGCATATGAATGATAACGCTGCCGATTGTGTAGGGGTACCGTTATTTATTGATTAGGACAATTGTCGATGGCCGGGCCGGACACATGCACTGACTCACGGACGTAGATGCAGACACACTGTGACCAAGCTCCTTTTATATATTCGATTATTGGACTGTGACTACGTCTATTAAATACGTCCATTACTTACATACTATTTGAATTGAACGTACCTTTTCAGACCTTAACACCTTTTCAGACATTTGCCCTATTTTTGCAGTCGAAGCTAAAGCAATATAGGCAAAGTGACTGAAAATAAGGTGAAGGCCTCCTACTCATGATACAATTGAGGGTTCTGAAGCTTAAATCGTAATACACTCTCCCACCACCACTGGGAACGGGGATACACGGTACAAATTTCCATCGACAATTTGTGTCGCCCACACATTCGGAAGCCCTAGGATAGGGAACCAAGTAGCTACAACCTTTATCTCAGGGCCATTAGTTCCCCTGGCAAGTTTGGTTGAGATAGGATGAGCAACGGCTGAATGTATCGACCACAGAGACAGATGGCAAATTCCATATTTTGTATCATATGGTGTTTGAGGCTGTTATAAGAGCTGCAAAGGTGCATGGGTATATTTTCTTTAGTTGTTTGATTATTATGAATATAAAGATGGCACAGGGCACACAGCAGTGGCGACGTGCTTGACTTTGTAGTTTTCTCTATTCAGTGTTCAATTCCCATAAGAATAATTTACAGCTGCATCTTCGTGCTTTGTAGGCAAGCTGTTGTAGGCAAGCATTTATGGAGTATGCCATCCTTCAGAGGGGATTTCATAAAGCATATTCTCCCATCTGCTTGCATGCAAATTTTAAAGACATACTGTATACTGTACTGCTTTCAAAAAGAGTATGCCATGATGTCTTTGCATTGTCTTAACCGACAATGGCACGGATGCATCAGCAACACAACTACCCCTCAGTCATCATACAACCAGCAGGTTGATTATGTAAATTAATCAGGTTCCAATAACCAGTCACTATAGATAGATTATTGAAAAGTTTGCTGCTTGCTTGCGTTATTACTTCAACCAGCTGATCCAAAATCATGATATTTTCCACCCCGTGTTCTGATGCATCCTAATTGTTTAGTGTTCCAAGTCTTCCACGAGCCTTGACACTGTATACACAAGGAAAACAAGAAAGAGCAATCAGAGATTGCAGAACCTCGCCAGGACGTGTTTTTAGTGGTTTTAAGGCTTTTGTGTTAAAACAAATATGGCGGCCGAACCACGTGAATGATGACGTCACCATTTTTTTTTTCTCCACCAATTTATCCATAGATGATGCTCAATAAATTTCATCTTCATCTGATGATGTTTTGTACTTGTCGAATTATGCCATCATAATGGAGCACTATGACATCATCATTAACATATGTTATCCCCCCTGGAATGTTCTTGACAATGAGCCATTTCTCAATATTTTCAATGCAGCACTTTCGGAGATATAGAGGTGCAATTTTTTTCGGTTTTTCCAAGATGGCGACGCGTACCACATGACATATGACGTCATAATTATCATTACAAAATTATACAGGAGAAGGTGCACATATGGTGAAAAATTCCTGTCAATCTCACCAACAGTTGCAGAGAAAAAAAATTCATCTTTAACCGATGAAGTTTTGTACTTGTCGAATTATGATGTCATAGTGGAAGCACCTATGACATCATCATTAACATATGTTATTCCCAATGGAGAGTTCTTTACAATGAATGAGCCATGTCTCAATTTTTTTCGATACAGCGCTTTCGGAGACATAGAGGTGCAAAGTTTTTCGGTTTTTCCAAGATGGCGCCCATACCACGTGACCTATGATGTCATAATTATTAAAAATTATGCAAGAGGAGGTGCACCTATGGTGAACATTTCCTGTCAATCGGACCAATGGTTGCAGAGAAAATCGTATTTATTCTTTGTGGACAAACAGACAGACAAACAAGCAGACAAACAAACAGACAAACAAATGCTCTCAAATGCAATATCCTCTCCTCTGGTGAGGGTAATGAGACTTAAAATGTCATAGCATCATGGTTTTAGTAATTTTGTTGTACAAAACTGTTAAAAACTTTAGTTAAAGTCAAAGGCCACCACTCATCTTTGGTCAGATTACAAAACAAAATATTCTGCATATGTATACTCTCATGTATTGTCTTTTGCCAAGTTTGAACAAAATCGGTCCATGCATGTCTAGAAATGGTTGGGACACGTTTAAGTAACAAAATGCCCGCCAGTTCGCCATCTTGTGTCTCAGCTTGGAAAATAGAGGTATATACGTATATATATATATAAAGGGTGAGCCAGAAATATGGTTATTTTTAACACTCGCGTAAAGGTAATAAAAAGTTGTATTTCAAAACAAATTCTTACAAGAAAGTGAAGTACATAACATGCCATTTATTTGTGGAAAATAACATCTCAGAGATGCGCACCATTTCATCTGACACATTCCTCCAATCTTGGACGCCAATTATTCATGACGTTCTGCAACATGGCCAAGCATTCCCTCACAAAAATTATTGTGGGGAATCTCATCATCTTGGCTTAATTCCTGGACAGTTTGAATTTTATAGGGATAAAAGTTGAAATCCTTATGCAATATGCGGCGTAGTGATGTGTGAAAAATTCTTAAGGTGCATGCTTTTGGCTGGAGCGATACGGACTTCTCAAAACTGACTCCCTTATACGCTCAATGTTTTGTGCCGTTCTTACTGATTTGGGTGCTCCCGGCGGTTTCTCTTTTAAAGTTGAACTGGTCCTCTGAAACTTCTGAACCGATAACTTGATAGCACGAACAGACGGCACATTTCCATGACGTTGAACATTGGAATGGAGTTTGAATTGATGTTGTGCAGCAGTTGCACTATCATTATTCTTGTAAAAAGCTTTGATAGCAAAAGCGCGTTCTTCACCCGACCAGTTCCACATGGTCACTCAAGTGTCCTGCCTGCAAAAAATAAAACTAAATCAGTAAAAAAAAATTAAAAAATAATAAAAATGCTTGTTATGCACTTCAATATCATGAATGAATTTATTTTGAAATACAATTTTTTATTTCCTTCACACGAATTTCATTGCAAAAATGACCATATTTCTGGCTAACTATATATATATATATATATATGTATATATATATATATATATATATATATATATATATATATATATATATATATATGTATGTATGCCATCATTGATTATTTGTGATCCGAGTTTGAACAAGATCGGTAAATGCATGTCCGTAAAATGGTTGAGAACGCGTTCAATATCTGCATTTCTTTCCGATACCAACATCTGCATTTCTTTCTTTTATCTCAAGATGTCGTTGATGGATCTACATGAACCTAGGTGCCTCTTTCGACACTGAATATACTGGTAGCATCATGGTAGCATCATGGCAATCACAAAATTTGTGATTTTATATCCAAATTATAGCAGCAGTATTATATATTTGGATTCTAAGCTTCTGGAAACTGGACCATGTGATCAGATCAGAAAATTATCCTATTCACAATTTAAAACCTAGCTAGCTTACTAATGCCCCTCATCGAGAGGACAGCCATCCTGCACTGCCTGGTATTGCTGCGTGTAATGCAAGTTCTTTATTGTTGCCTTGTAATGTCTTCAGGGTACTTCGAGATGAGTACTAAAATGTTGCCCGTAAAGATGCAACGTCGCCCACATCCCTTTAAACAAATAGAATTTAAAGAAATGAGCTATTGAATTTGATACAGCAGTGAAGGTTTAATTCCATTACCAGATGGAAAATAGCTGGACTGTCAGTATAATATACAACATACCGCCTTGATTCTCGGGTGGTTTTAACAAATAGACATGGATATGTATTACCTGTGAAACAATGAATCTGTATGCATCCGAATGAATAATGAGCGAATGATGAATATTATAATGTGAAAAAATGAGCAGATGGCTCGTATTAATCAAAGCAAGGAGTGTGAATAATCAGGCATTTCCAAGAACTGATGAACAGAAATTCAAAATGTAATCCACAGTAATGAGATGATAACTGGCTTTTTACTGCAGAAAAGAAAACACATAAGAATCACAGGTCCATGACATCGGCACAGGGCCAAACAATGCTCTGTGTCTCCCTCTCCCTCCCACCATCTCTCTTTCCGTCTTTCTCTCCCTACTGCTCGATCTTCCTACCTCCACTCCCACTCCCTCCCTCTCCCTGCCTCCCTCTCTCACTCCATATCTCCCTCCCTCAAGCAGCCTACCTGTTCACCATCCATTCGGCCAAATACAAAATTATAATAACCAGAAAAAAATAGATTATTTTGCCTTTCAAACTTAAAGATTCATACAAATCCATTATTATCGATTTCAAAAGTTTCTTCAGTGGGACTGGTGAGTTGAACTTAAACAAGCTCTTGAGGTTATTTAGTGCATGAGGTTTGTGAGAACAACTGGGTCAGGAGGATTGCGTGATTGAGGAGGGTGGATATAAAGAGGATGGATGAACTGAGAGAGGAGATTGGTGTGCAGATGAGCTTGCCGGGGAGATTGGTGAAATTCGGCTGAGATGGGCTGAACATTTGGTGTGGATGGGGGAAGACGAATGGCAGAGTGGATAGGTTGAAGGAGCAAGTTCGGAGGAAAAGAGGTAGACCGCGGTTGAGATTGGAGGATATCAGTAAGGTAGGGGTGGATGGAGAGTGGAGAGAGTTGGCTAAAGGCAGAGGGAAGTGGAGGAAAATCGTGGTCAAGGCAGGGCAGAAGATTGGTACCATCGGACTTTATCTCTTCGAAAGGGAAGAGGAGGAGAAGAAGATGAACAAATTTGTCACTTTCATGACCCCTCCTGGAATGAGATATACAGTATACCTAATATGATTGATTGATTGATTGGATGGACTGATTGAGAAGATGTATATTATATATATATATATATATATATATATATATATATGTATGTATGTATATATATATATATATATATATACACTACCGGTCAAAAGTTTTAGTACACCTCAATTTTTCCAGTTTTTATTGAAATTTATGCAGTTTAATGTCTCAATGTACCCTGAAATTAAGCATAGAACAAATCAACAATTGGAGATTAAAAAGAAATCATAGAATCATTTTGTTTAACAAAATGTAATTTAAATTTTTGCCCCAGCAAGATAGCCACCGTTTGCAGATATAACCGACGAACCCACTCGTGGCATTCTTTCTACAATGGAAATCAAATATTGTTCGGGAAGTTCTTCCCAACACTGTTGCAGAAGTTCCCACAAATGTGTTGCACTTGTAGGTTGCTTTGCTTTCACCCTTCTGTCCAGTTCATCCCAAACCAGCTCGATGGGGTTTAAGTCTGGAGACTGTGCTGGCCATTCCATGATTTGAAGCCTACCGTCTTGTTCTTTTCCTCGAAGGTAGTTTTGACATAGCCTGGAGGTGTGTTTAGGGTCATTATCTTGCTGTAGGATGAACCCCTGACCAACTAGGCGTATACCAGAGGGTATTGCATGGCGCTGCAAAATGCTGTGGTCGCCCTTTTGGTTCAGGGTGCCAGTCACTCTGTGCAACTCGCCGACTCTGGATCCAGCAAAAGAGCCCCAGACCATCACGCTTCCTCCTCCATGTTTGACAGTTGGTATCACACAATGAGGAACCATCCTGTCGCCTACTCGACGGTGTACAAAAACCCTGCGTGATGAATCAAAGTTTTCAAATTTTGATTCATCGGTCCATAAGATCTTCTTCCAGTTTTCAGTAGTCCACTGGCGGTGCTTCATGGCCCCGGCAAGCCTCTTTTTATTATTCTGCCATCTTAGCAATCGCTTTCTTACTGCCACTCGACCTGTCAAACCTGCAGCTCGAAGTCTTCTCTTCACAGTTGAAACTGAGACTTGTTTACTTCAACCAGTGTTAAGCTGTGCTTGAAGCTGTTGTCCTGTGAGCCGCCCTTCATGCAAGCTGTTGGCTCTCAGAAACATGTCTTCTGATTCTGTTGTGGCTTTGGGTCTGCCAGACCTCTTCCTGTCAGAGTTTCCTCCAGTTTCCAAAATACTACTTCCTGCAGTGCAATATTGTACAAATAATGCTTCAGAGGGTGTAATAACAGTCTGTTCCAATACTGCTTTTATACAGACAGGGGGTTTGTAATCAAGTAATCAGCAGAGGTTGGGACACCTGTAGGAATTGTTTGCATCAACTTTCAAGGCTTAACTTACTTACATTGCTGCATAACAGCTGTAAGTTGTTAATCCATTAGCTGTTCCCTGAAGAAGGCCTTTTTCTACAATATAACTGTGCAATTTACATTATTTTCCCGTTTTTGCTCACCTAAACTTTTTTTTACCTCAAGCAGTTTACTGCTTACCTTTGTACCATTTCAGGTTATTCACTGGACATTAAACTGGGTAAATTTCAATAAAAACTGGAAAAATTGAGGTGCTCTAAAACTTTTGACCAGTAGTGTATATATATATATATATATATATATATATATATATATATATATATATATATATATATATATATATATATATATATATATATATATATATATATATACATACATACATATATATATATATATATATATATATATATATATATATATATATATATATATATATATATATATATGTCGGTCCAAGACCTCAAGGGAAGGAAGAAGAAGAAGATCAGAGCAACAATGTTTAATGAAATCGATTACAAACACACAGTGTGGAGCAAGGCTCGAGAATGCACCGCCTAACACGCAGCGGGCAATTCCTCAAGACACTCGCTACAAAATAAGCAAAAAGGCATTTCATATATAGCAAAATATCAGACAAGAATCTGCGCTAAAGACAAAGCAAACCTGAGCCGTAAAGGCCCACCTACCATCATTCCTTCCTGAAGAAGGCCAAACTTAGACAAAAAAGATGTAAGCATAGGATAATGATTGAATACACATGCTGAATACACAACTATCAAAGGATGTGTAATGTCTATATTTCTTTCCAAGGTTGGTTACATCCTTGATTTAGGAGACATACTAGAAACTACAAAGATATATAATTAATTATTCCCTTTGTGAAGAAGGCGTTTGGCAACATGTTTTCCCTGTACGTGGGCGGTGAGCATATTATCTACTGTCTGGCACATACATTCAAGGACTTGTTTATTGGGCTAAGGATCCACCCTGCACCTCGAGCCTCGAAACCACATTTTGTCCACTCGCCTCTGCCTGCAGCTGAGTTCAAATCAGTTTTCAGAAGCACGATATATAATTTCAGATGTTATGATCAATTGAGTCATGGGATTTAAACCCTAATGGCTAACAGTTCCTTCCTTTGTCTTTACAAGACAACTCCTTGGAAAGACACCGTATACCCCAGTGGTCAGCATCCCAATTAGTCACATGCCAGGCACGACATAGCGTCACGTATGCTCAAAGAGAGATACCGGCCCTAACTGGCCGTCTAACATTCAACGCATAAATTGTTAGCCATAATTCGCGACGACGGCGCCTGGTTAGGAGATTGCTGCCGCCCGGCCAGATTCCGAATCCACCCTCGTCACGGCGTAGGTGCGACCCAGTTGCCAGCCAGATTTGGGGCCCTCCTTATGCAGGCGTGGTCCTCGCGAATCAGGGCAAACAATCGACGTCCAATGCCATCAAGCCTTGTACATGTGTTTGCTGGGTGGTGTAAGTGGTGGTGAGGGTGGTTCTTCCGGATACATGTTTGCCATCCGCTCCTTACTGCTGGCATAATAGCAATAACCTTTAAAAGAACCTACACTTTCTAAATCACAGGTATAATCATCCCAACTAAAATAATCATTATCAGAATCCCAAGCATCAATAGGTTCATCGATTACCCCACATACTCCTTCCTTTTCTGCCAACAACATATCCAAAGCCACTTGATTCTGCATCACCATCGTTCGCATATGCACTAATTCGTTTTCCAATTGTAGTTCTGCGATTCGGGTTTCGTTTCCAATTCGTTCCATTACTAATGCGAGACTAGCTATTCGCCAATCATTCATAATACATAAGAGGCGTTAGCCAGTACACACAAGGGGTTTACCACACAAGTATCACAGTCATCACAAACATCAATACAGGCATCAGCCAGTTCCCACAAGGGATTTTCAACACAAGTATCACAGTCATCACAAAAATCAATACAAAATTCTGAAGCGCCGGTCACATCTGCCTTGTTGAAGGACCCATTCAGGTCGACGGCCTCTGTGGTCAAGATCATGGTCTTCCGACGGCGGTTTCTTCATCGTCCATCCTGAAAAATACTTTCTTACACACACCATGATCAAATTCCTAGCCCCCCGTCCCACCAATTGGCATTTAGTTACCTTATCTCTCAGATGGTTGGCTTATTCATAGCCGCATTTCCTGTGTCGTGTCTGGAAATTTGAATGCCATATTTACTTTCACCAATTTCCGAAAATACCTTCCTTTTAATCATCTTCCCTACATCTAATAATACATGATTTACCAACCATCTCCCCGCCCAGTGCAAGCCAACCCCTTGTATCACCTTCTTATCACGAAACAACAGTCCATAACTAACCACTTTCCTTTATTTCCTGTCTTTTCCATTAACTTTTATAACCTTTTCCTCCACTTTCTCATCAATTCCTGCAGTCACCTGTCATTGACAAATAATCCATCTGATTCGACTTTCCACTCCAATCATCTTTGCACTTTCCATGACCTTCTTCACACTTCCTTTTAAACCTTTTTTTCAGACACAACCCACATGAGTTATGAATACAATTTCCCCTTTCAGGCACGTGTCTAGCCACTCACAAAGTGTCCATAAGACAACGTCATCATATTTCACACCTCAGCTCTCGAGACCACCCAGGGGTCCCTTGAGAGATGCATCCTAATGTTAATCAGCTCTCGAGAGCTCAATTTTGAACAGGGGTAAAACCAGCAATACTCAATTCTGCCGAGCAAGAGGCCAGAGCAGTATCACTCCCTCTTCCCTCTGCCCACCATAACTGGCAGACAGACAATGGCGAGCCATAAGCCCCAAAATGACATTGCACGAACCCTTTCAATATCTGTCTAAACCTACTGCCATTTAACGACGCTTCCCAGATGACGGCCCCATACACTATTCTGGCACAAAATTGTTGCATCCCACAGATGCCACGATTATTTGAACAAATTCATTTTCCTAATCCACCCTTTCAATTTTCATTTCAATTTAAAGTCAATCCAATGTCCTCTAATACCTCTCTTAGCATCCCATGCACCTGTTGCAGACACCTGTTTTAGCCTCTGGCCCCAGATAACTCTCTGCCGGTAGACCTTAATGGTTTGGTCGCCATATGCATATGTCTCCGTGTTCGCCCATGCCCTCATGTCCCCAGTGCTGGCAAAGCGGTATATTAAACTAAGTGTGATTGCCACCCCTAACAGGTGGTGGTGCAGCATCCTCGATCTGTGGTGGTGCGTTTGAGGTGTCTGTGTTTGTGGGTATGGCCAACTTACAATGTGTGGCATGTACCCAGGACGACTTGCCCTCACAAAACACCGCTGTTGGTGTGATCAGAAGAACTTGGTATGGCCCCGTCCACCTTGGTTCGAGCGCAGTCTTACGGGTGAAATGCTTCACCAGCACGTAATCTCCTGCCTCGAAGGTGTGGATAGGCTTGCTTGCTGGCTCCGGCAGGGCCTCCCGAACGCGTTCATGTATGCTGCGCGCCACATGGGAGAGACCTATGCAAAACTTTAAAAGCATGTCATCCATGATAGGTAATTCAAGTGCTGCCATATCCACTGGCGCCGATACCGGCAAACTCATGGGCCGACCCATTAATATCTCGTGCGGAGAGAGACCAGTGGTGCGCCCTGGAGTAGAGCGCACGCTCATTAACGCTAGCGGAAGGGCCTCCGGCCACTTGAGGCCTGTCTCGTCGCAAATCTTTGCCAACTTACCTTTCAGTGTGCCATTCGTTCGTTCTACAAGTCCCGCCGATTGCGGGTAGTAAACACAGTGGAACGACTGTATCACTCCCAAGGCCTTTAACACGGCTTTAATGACGTCACCTGTGAAGTGCCTGCCCTGATCGGATGACACTTTCTGCGGGACACCGAATCGACATATAAAGTGCCGCAAAAGGCACTTGGCCACCGTTATAGCGTCAGCCCTGACGCATGGGTAGGCCTCCACCCACTTGGTGAACATGTCCACCACTACCAATACATGCTTAAAGGACATACAAGGCGGTAAATTGAAAAAATCGAACTGGATATGACAGAACGGCCCGACGGGAGCCGGGTGACCCACGTTGTGGCGGCGTCTGGGGGGTGCCCCCCTATTATGCCGTTGACATATAGCACACGAGCGACAGACCATGGTAACCGCAGCCGAAAGGCCTGGTGCTGCCCAGGTGGAAGTGACCTGCCTCATCACCCCCCTATGGCACACATGGCCATTTTGATGCGCCATGCGTGCCAACCATGGCAATAAAGCTCGCGGTGCCACGGGTTTGTCATTAATCGTCCACATTTGTCCTTCTGCGGGGCGCTGAGCTCCCAATTTAATCCAATCTTGATGTTCTACGTTTGAGGCCGCGGCTTGTAATTGTATTACATCGAACTCTGTAGGTGCGGATGTCGGAACGTCTGTCTGGGCGGTCGCTTTAGCGCCCTGTTTGCGCGTAACTACTGGCATATTATACCCAATCTGTTGGTTTGCCGCTTGTGCTGCTGCTTCGTCGGCTCGGGCGTTTCCACGGGCCACAGCGTCGTCTGTACGCTGGTGACCTCGGCATTTAACTACAGCTAATTCACGTGGAAGCATAATACTATGAAGCAGATTTCGCACTAAGTCCCCATTTTTAATGAGTGCTCCCGCTGAAGTGAGGAACCCTCTCATTTTCCATATGGCCCCTTTGTCGTGGACCACTCCGTGTGCGTATGCCGAGTCTGTATAAATTGTCACTGCCTTTTTCTCGCTTACTTCGCACGCTCTCGTGAGTGCGTACAGTTCAGCTTGTTGTGCTGACCAGGTGGGCGGGAGGCGGCCGCTTTCGACCGTCTCCGTATCCGAGCATACTGCGTACCCAGATAACAGGGATCCGTCCCAAGCCCGTTTGGCTGAACCATTGACGTAATAGGTGTGATCGGCTTCCTGTAGCGGTGTGTCCTGTAAGTCAGGCCTTACTGTTGATATTAACTGGACCACGTCCGTACAAACGTGCGGGATTCCCTCCTCCTTTGTTGGCAAAAGTGTCGCTGGGTTAAGAACGGTACACCGCATCACCGTCACGTTGGGTGCCATAATTAATGCCGTTTCGTATTGCATCAGTCGAGTGGCTGTGAGATGCTGTGTGTTTCGCTGTTGTAGTAGTGTATGGACGCAATGCGGTACCTGTAAAAGGACAGCATGTCCCATTACTATGTCGGCCGTCCGCTCAACTGCGTATCGGGCAGCCGCCACGGCTTGTAAACACAGCGGAAAGCCTTGTTCTACCGCATCAAGCTTTTTGCTGAAATAGGCTACCGGACGTTCCCTATCTCCATGAGTCTGAGTTAACACGGATTGTGCGAATCCCCCTACTGCATGGGTGAAAAGTGTGAAGGCCTTTTTATAATCGGGAAGGCCCAAGGTTGGGGCCGTTACCAGGGCTCGTTTGAGTCCTTCGTAGCAGCGTATTTTATTGTCCGTCCAGTTCACCATCCGTGGCTGGTCGTTTTTCGTCGCCTCATATAGAGGTTTTGCTAGTAACGCATAGTCAATTATCCATGTACGACAATACCCTGCCATTCCCAAAAATCGCAACACCTCCCTTTGTGTACGAGGCAACGGGGTTTCCATGATGGCCGTGACCCGGCTCGCGTTGAGCTCGCGTCTCCCATGCGAAATCGCGTGTCCCAAGTATGTAACTATCTCCCGCACAAATTGCAATTTTTCCCGGCCTACTTTGTGGCCTTTCTCGGCTAGCGCATTTAACAGCGCTAGTGAATCCGTCTCGCAGGCTGCCTGGGATGGAGAGCAGATTAATAAGTCGTCGATGTACTGCAACAGCACCGAGCCGCCTTCCAATTGGACATCTGCGAGATCGCGGTGCAGCGCTCGTGAAAACAAGGTGGGGCTATTTGCGAAACCCTGCGGAAGCACTGTCCAGGTGAATTGTCTCCCCCGGAAGGTGAAAGCGAAGAGATACTGGGACTCTGGAGCTATTGGCACTGAAAAGAAGGCGGAACACAAGTCTATGACTGTAAAATGTGTAGCATCTGGTGGAATGGAAGTCATCAAAACTTCTGCATTTGGTACAACCGGATGAATACCCTGAATTATTTTATTAATCTCTCGCAAATCCTGCACAAATCGCCACTTTCCTGTCATTGGTTTTGGCACTGGGAAAATGGGGGAGTTACATGGGCTATTAGTTTCGATTATTATTCCCTGCTGCACGAGCGATTCTATCACCGGAAAAATGCCTGCGTCAGCCTCGTGCCGAAGTGGGTACTGCCGAATGTGTGGTAAAGGTAACCCCTCTTTAATTGGAATCACCAATGGGGGTGCATCCCTAATGCGCCCTACTTCATTCTCGTGTTGCGCCCATAGTGACGGGGTGACGGTATCGAGCAATCCATCGGAGTCCCCTGGAGTCGTGGGGACCGCCCTGACCATATGTGCCGCTTTGGGTGGCAGTTCCACCATCTCAAATCGAACTCGTCTGTCCTGAGGTGCCAAATTAATTATGAACCCTTCATTGTTGTCCAACACATGGACCGTTCGGTGTTCAACATTGTATCGACGCCTTACTGGCGTTTTCCGCAGTCGGTCCATCATCCATCCAATGCTCTCGGGTGGCCATCCTCTGGCGGTACTAAGGGTAACATGCGCTACCATCCCCTCGGGGTACTTAGCCTTTGATCTCTGGCGCGGCGACAAGGTTACCGTAATCCCAATGCCCTCTCGGCCAATCCATATGTGTGATAATTGAAGATCAGAGGTTTCCCCTAAAGCTGCCGCAACCATGTCTAAATAATAATCATCGCTTCCAGTCGCGTCATAACATGCGGTGCAATGCGGCGGATTATATTTCAATTTTGTGGCTATGTGGTGTTCTTCTAGCCAATCACGAATTTCTTGCGTTTGCGCGCCAATCGTGTCGATCACATGAGTCCATGTTGCTAAAGCCCCTTCCTCCAACCGCCACCAATACACGGTGGGGCTGGCGCGCTGCAATGCCATCATTAACAAATCACGGTTCGATTCTCTGACGTCGACGTATACACCTTCCTTGGTGCACGCAATGTCACAACCTAATCGACACAGCAAATCCCGTCCTAGTAAATTAGTTGGGGCAGTAGTGGTCATGAGAAATGCATGCTTAGCTTCTAGCGGTCCGAACATTACTCGGGCCTCTTTTGATACGGGGAGAGTTTCTAATTTTCCTGAAACGCCCTGGATTTGGACGCTTTTGTGTGTCGGTTTCAAAGTAGGTAGTTGTCCCTTATTGATACAACTGCGAGTCGCACCGGTATCCACTAAGAATTGTAGTGGTTGTCCATTTACATCTAACGTCAAGGTCGGTTCCTCATCTGGGGTCATTGTTATCAATGGACATTCCTTTGGCGGCCCGCATTCGTCCCGTCAATAGGCGTTTCCATATGACGGCCCTTGCTGTCCCTGGGGTCTTCGTGGTCCCCTTGGATAATTTGGACAATCCCGTCTCCAGTGGCCCATCTGTCCACATTCAAAACATGCCCCTCTCCCTGGGGGTCCCTGTCCTGGACCCCCCTGTTGGTTTGGCCTTCGCCCCCCTTTGTAGGGAGGTGGGCGCCCTTGCCCTCCCCTCGGCATTTGTTGGACTGGGGCACAAGGCCCGTATGGCATGCCCGAATTGGGGGTAACCCATGGGGTGGGGCCCATATTGGAGGGTCCCCATTGCGGTGCCCATCCTGGCATGGGTGTTTGTGGTGGCCAATAGGCCGGCGGGGGACCTAGCACAGAACATGGTGGAGCAGCCCACTGGGGTTGTTGGGGTTGTCTCCACGTCTGATTCCCTGGCCCACTAGGCCCTTGTGGTTCCCGGGGTATTTGCATCATAGCTGCCTGCAGTGCCGGACCGAGTGTCTCGTCATCACTTGACCCACTCTCACTGTCACTTCCCATTATTTTTGCCCCCTTTTGTTTCTTCTTGCTCCCCATTGTTCTTGTTGTTTGTTGCTTGGCCAATTTTTCCCTTACTAACATCTGCAACATTTCTTCTTTAATTTCCTTTTTTTCCTCCGAAGAGGAGCCCGGACATTGTTCGAGTTTTGTACATAATTCATTGGTCCCCATTCCTTTCCAACCGAAAAGGACGGCATGCACTTGTTTTTTTAATGCGGGCCGAAGCCCTTCTACTAGGTAATTGTTCACCAGGGGAGCGGGTAGGTCCTCGACTTGGATTAATCCTAACCCGCCCCATCGAGCTATCGCTTTTTCTATTCTCTCTCGGTAATCGCCGATAGTCTCTCCTGCTTTCTGTTTTATGTTCCCAATTTTTCCCCAATCTGGCCCTCCAGGTGGCGCGAGCGCATTGCCAATGTTGGTCAGGAGATGATTTTTCAAAATGACCCAATCGTTTCCGGTCATGGGTGGATTCTGAGCCATGGGGTCATCTATTGGCCATAATGAAAGGGTTTTAGCCTTTACCCATACCTTTGGTGGCAATATAGATGCTCCCAAATGACAAATATCTCTCCAATCTGGGGCATCCTCTGTAATCCAGTGACGGAGCAATATTACTATATCCAAAGGTTGGTCGATCAACATTTCCTGAACCCTCTTTTGCATGGCCGTTAAATCAGATTCTTTCCAAGGCACACGTTCCCTTACTACCACGCCGTTTGCGTCTATTCCCACGCATCGCATGGGGAACACTCCCTTTGTGTCTATCGCACGTTGCACTGGTGCTTGATACTCCATTAGTGAAGGGTATACTTTCTGACCTGGACCTATCGGGGGTGGAAACCCCGGGGTGTCTGTGCTGCTATCTCCATCGTCCTCGACTTGAGGGGCTGATGGTTGTGGGGTCTTATGAACTCTAGGGGGTCTCCCATTTGTTTCCCTTATAGCGCCCTGGTGTCGGGTACGTGCCTTAGATCCTGGGACTGGGCCATGGGGGGAATAGGAAACAGGGATTTCATCTTCCTCATCCTGTTCCTTTTCATCGGAATTAATCCGGGCTACCATTAGCCTCTGACTTGTCTGCGCTGCGAGCGCCTTCATCTGTTTACCCTGCTTTTTTGGACCCTGTTTGCGCTCATCCTGGTATTTGCCCAACTCTCCTCGCAAACTCGCTTGTCTGGAGGCTGCCTGTCTCTTCAAGGCCTCCACCTTCCACCAACTATAGACCTTCCATGAATCAGGTGGGAGTCTCTTCTTCTTCTTCTCTAGGGCATCTAAAGCCCCATATAGCACATCTAACCTGTCTATTGCAAATGACCCTTCCTCTGGCCAAGGCGTATTCAAACCCTCGGTCAATATAGTCCATGCCTTGCTCGGTTGCAAAGCAGCATACCCATAATCTCTTTTCATGTAAAACGCTGGAGTGTTCTTCAACGGCTCTCCCTCCTTTCCTTTCCTATTACCCATTCTTCCTACCTTCTTGGGTTAATCCCTCCTGGTAGTCCTAAGATCGGGTCGCCCCCCGATCCCTAGCCTTAAACGCAGTTCTCACGCCGGAGTAACTTAACACCTATTATCTATCTCCCACATATGGGTCTACCTGCTTCCCACGCAGGAAGCTTACCTGAGGGATATCCCTCCTTATCTCGGGCGCCCTGTATAATCGATTCGTTACCCACTGCTGCTCTGGTTTAAACTAAATATGGTTCGGAATACAAGCCAGGTAGTACAGCCGACAGAGGTCCACACGTCCAAAGCAAGGCAGGAGGCTTCAATTTTGATGTGCAAAAATGCTTACCCAAATTTGATGCCGGCAGGCCTCCTTCCCGACCTGGAACGTGAGGGTCCACCTCGTCTGCACACTTGGATGATCCCACTTCTGACACCAAAATTGTCGGTCCAAGACCTCAAGGGAAGGAAGAAGAAGAAGATCAGAGCAACAATGTTTAATGAAATCGATTACAAACACACAGTGTGGAGCAAGGCTCGAGAATGCACCGCCTAACACGCAGCGGGCAATTCCTCAAGACACTCGCTACAAAATAAGCAAAAAGGCATTTCATATATAGCAAAATATCAGACAAGAATCTGCGCTAAAGACAAAGCAAACCTGAGCCGTAAAGGCCCACCTACCATCATTCCTTCCTGAAGAAGGCCAAACAAACTTAGACAAAAAAGATGTAAGCATAGGATAATGATTGAATACACATGCTGAATACACAACTATCAAAGGATGTGTAATGTCTATATTTCTTTCCAAGGTTGGTTACATCCTTGATTTAGGAGACATACTAGAAACTACAAAGATATATAATTAATTATTCCCTTTGTGAAGAAGGCGTTTGGCAACATGTTTTCCCTGTACGTGGGCGGTGAGCATATTATCTACTGTCTGGCACATACATTCAAGGACTTGTTTATTGGGCTAAGGATCCACCCTGCACCTCGAGCCTCGAAACCACATTTTGTCCACTCGCCTCTGCCTGCAGCTGAGTTCAAATCAGTTTTCAGAAGCACGATATATAATTTCAGATGTTATGATCAATTGAGTCATGGGATTTAAACCCTAATGGCTAACATATACACTACATGACCAAAAGTATGTGAACACCTAAACATCACACATCTCATTCCAAAATCATGGGCATTAATATGGAGTTGTCTCCCCTTTGCTGCTATAACAGCCTCCACTCTTCTGGGAAGGCTTTCCACTAGATGTTGGAACATTGTTGCAGGATTTGCTTCCATTCAACTACAAGTGCATTAGTGAGGTCGGGCACTGATGTTGGGCGATTAGGCCTGGCTCGCTGTCAGGTCATGTGGCGTTCCAATTCATCCCAAAGTTGTTTGATGGGGTTGAGGTCAGGGCACTGTGCAGGCCAGTCAAGTTCTTCAACACAGAGCTCGACAAACCTTTCTTTATGGACCTCACTTTGTGCATGGGGGTATTGTCATGCTGAAACAGGATAGGGCCTTCCCCAAACTGTTGCCACAAAGTTTGAAGCACACAATCGTCTAGAATGTCATTTTATGCTGAATCATTAAGATTTCCCTTCACTGGAACCAAAGGGCCTAGCTCGAACCATGAAAAACAGCCTCAGACCATTATTCCTCCTCCACCAAACTTTACAGTTGGCACTATGCATTCGGGCAGGTAGCGTTCTCCTGGACAATGCCAAACCCAGATTCGTCCGTCCGACTGCCAGATGGTGAAGTGTCATTCATCACTTCAGAGAACGTGTTTCCACTACTCCAGAGTCCAATGGTGGCGAGCTTTACACCACTCCAGCCGACACTTGGCATTGCACATGGTGATCTTAGGCTTGAGTGCGGCTGCTCGGCCATGGAAACCCAATTCATGAAGTTCCCGACGAACATTGCTTTTGCTGACGTTGCTTCCAAAGCAGTTTGGAACTCGGTAGTGAGTGTTGCAACTGGGGATAGACGATTTTTACACGCGATGCGCCTCAGCACTTGCCGGTCCCGTTGTGTGAGCTCGTGTGGCCTACCACTTCGCAGCTAAGCTGTTGTTGCTCCTAAACGTTTCCACTTCACAATAACAGCACTTACAGTTGACCGGGGCAGCTCTAGCAGGGCAGACATTTGACTAACTGACTTGTTGGAAAGGTGGCATCCTATGACGGTGCCACGTTGAAAGTCACTGAGCTCTTCAGTACAGCCCATTCTACTGCCAATGTTTGTCCATGGAGATTGCATGGCTGTGTGCTTGATTAGATATACCTATCAGCAATGGATGTGGCTGAAATAGCCGAATCCACTAATTAGAAGGGGTGTCCGTATACTTTTGGTCATGTGTTGTATAATGGTTGTATGCTTGAATTCAACCTATAGATTTGAGACAGCATTGTTATTTTGTTTCCAATATTCAATAACATAAATGAATCATAGCAATTCCAAACAAATTGATACTGCACATCATTCATGCATTTCCCCCATATGATGTTGCGATACTAGGTATTTGTCATCATTTTCAAAAGGTTACAATTAGCAATGTTCCCAAAATGAGATTAGACCAAGAAACAATTTGGCCCATGTCTTTCTGGACATTTTTCCACAGAGTAATGATATTCATTGGAGTTTATTTTTAAACTCGTGCTTTGATGTTGCTCGAGTGTCTCATTACTCAAATGCAAATGGTAAGGATGGTGTTTCTCTTTGTGTGACTCTGAAAACATTTTCCCATTGGAATTTACTTGTATATTCAAGCAGCTTAATGCATTATATGGAAGTCTGTCTCTCTCAGAAGGAGCATTATGCGACCTGTCTCATCTGTTTTGGTTTTAAATTATCTCCAGATTGTCCTTTGCTGCACAATCGGACTGAAATTGTATTGAGAGAAAGTTGCACCGGGATTGTTGGAGATTGTCTTTCCTTCCAAATTATTACGTTTTCTTTGTTTTTTTTATTGCTTAGTAATTTATTTATTTTTAAATATATTCAATTAACGTCTCATCATTTAGTGCTGAACATTGATTATAAAGTGAAAGAAGAAAATTAATGGGGAAAACACAGTGTTTATAGACGCAATGTAATTTGGAGAAAAGTCATTAACAGCTTCAATGATCGAGGAAACAATAATCATTGTATAAATTACCAGTCTCAGACTAAGTATTGTAATGCTTTATCATTAAACAAATATTGATGATCAGAAAGTGTGCTTGAATGTAGGAATGGCCCAATAACAAAATGTCCGCCTCATTAATTTAATACAAAAATGATGTTGTAAAATCCCTGCTATCTTTGATTCAGGCTCCTAGATGAATTCAGGGATTCAGGGAAGGCGAGGAAGGGAATCTTCCATCGTCGAGGGGTTTCAAAATCAACAAGACTATCTTTGATAATAATGATGATAAACTCGATCCAATAATGTGATGGCGAAGTTGATGATGGTGACGATAATGAAATGGAAAACCAAATGCTGCATTGGAGTTATCAGAAGGAACCGGAAGAAGTAAAGAGCAAAGATGGAGTCATCAGGAGGAACCTGGATAGGATTCGGGTTTCAGCCGCTACTCCACAACCCTCAAACCCATCCAGCCGCAGCCAAGTGAGCCTTCCAGAAAAATTTCTGCAAGAATTCACTTCTCCTAAAACAGATAGACAAAGAAAGAGAGGAATAAAGAAGAAGCAAGAATTAGAATGAATAAAGAGAAATATGAAAAAGTAGAAAGAAATGTGAAAGGAACAAAGATGTTGGGAGGAACCCAGATAGATAGATTTCAGCATTTCCTCCAAAGGTAAAAACGCATGAAGACGAATTTATGGAGATGATGGTGTTGATGATGTTGGATGGTTTGAGAGGGTTATTGTGTTGACGGCCCATGTGAATTAGGTCAATAAAAGTGGAAAATAGTTAGCCAACCTACGATTATTCGAGCGCATTGACCTTTTTTGTCTTTGATCTGCACCTCAATAAATGCATCGCAAAAGAGACCATCCGGCAAAGGGGAAACCCATTAATGGCAGAGCCCTTCAATTTTAATAAAATAATGATTTTAAAGATCGATTAAAAATCCAGAAGTTTACCACTCGTTGAGCAGTCTTATACACCAATCACCTTATACAATGTCAGACAAACAAAGTAAAAAATATTATTTCACAACTCTCTGCGCATGCGCGGTCGGGACGAATTCTGAGCCAAGGCACAGTAAAGCTTAAGACTTGTCTTCATATTGATGTTCCGATTTGTGTTCAAAATATAACATTCAATTCAAATAAAGTGGTACTCAATCATAAACTGAGAAGACAGACGGAAGGACGGACATGAACCAATTGCTTAACCTCAATTTTCACATCACATGCACACGTTAACTGGAACGGCACTTGGAGGCAGGAGAGGGAGGGGTGAGGAAGGGAGTGGGGAAAGTGGAAGGAGGAGGGGAGAGAAAGCTGAGGGGAGAGGGAGGAGAAATATATACTACATATACATCTTTGGGCGTGGGGTGGCTTTGACAGATCCCTTCATTTTGGGGGAGGTGGGTAAGGGAAGGAGGAAAAATGTACCCATGCAAAAAGTGCTTTAACCTCAGTGTTGCCCAGATAAAAAAAAGGAAATTGTAATACCCTCTGCCGTCATCACCAGGTGGCGCTACACAGTACACATTTACATAGAGAATTTACGCCCCTCTCCCAGTCTCCCACACCCCCACTTGTGTTGGGTCCGCGGCCACATGGCTTATGTTTCCTCCCCTCCCCCCCCCCCCCCCCCCCAGTCAAAGTTGTATTTGTATTTGTACCCCAAGTAAAGTGTATAAGCATTTGTAGCTGGAGTACCCGGCGTTGCTCAAGCGAAAAAGAAACATTAACATATTTTTAATGAGGGCAAATATAATGAGAAAGCAATTACATCCAAATCAGAATCCATCACAAATGTCAAATCATCATTTTACCTTTTCGTCAAATATATGCCGGTGAATGTGCCGTTGATCACGTTTCTGAGTTAAGTATGATGACGTTCAGGAAGAAGAAAAATCCTTACCACCAACTTCGACCGCTTCCGGAATTGTTTTATTATTTGTGTTCAAATATCTGGTGATTGTTTTGTATTTATTTATGCGAATGTGTACTTGTATATAACTGGCATTAATCAAAAAGGCTTGGGCACTATAGAGCGATTTTTTTTTAATCCAAAAAACGAAGTTTTTTTTTTTCAAACAAATATTTTAATTTTTTGCCTAAAACACTCACAGGCAGTCACTGATGAACCTCTGAAAGTTTGACGAAGATCCGTTCAGCCATCTCTGAGAAAAATGGCGACACACACACAGACCAGGCTCTCTTATATAATAGATAAGTGGAAGGGAATTTAAAAAGACATGGAACTAAAAACGCCTCTCTGAAAAGTAGGCCTTGAATGCACACAGAGGCTGTACAACAAGAGGTACAGTGGCGATCTGGAAAATAACGCTAGGAACAAAAATATGAGAACAACAAAACTTTACAACTTGTTCCATGAAACGTGATCTTTTAACAAAGTTTAGGTGGTGTTGACACCTTTTCCCATAGTTTGTGAGGCTAGGTTTGAAGTCGAGTGTGAGAAAAATGTCTTTGCAGTTGGTTTTGAAATCTCAAGTATTTTTGTAACACGTGTGGTCAATCCCTGCCAGGATGGCCTAGGGTACGCACACTGGCATCGAAGCTACCTAGCCTAGGTTTGAATCTCGGCCCAGCTATAAATTGTCACCCTGGTGTTTCACAGGCAGGTTGATTCATCAATGTGTGTTCCATCCCTCCGGTGGATGTTATACTTGGCAATGCATCTGCTGGGCATTAGTTTGTGGAGGTTAAAGATCCCACGGGGTCTTTCGCGAAGAGATGGTGCGCTATCACCATCACCATGGCCAAATTCCAAAGTTCTTCCCTAACCTTGGTTGAACATCAGACCTGGCCAGCCGGTTCGTGAAAGACTTGGAGGCCAGGATTCCCCCGGCCATCCACACAAGACCATGGGAATAATTACGGCCAATAAGGAATAATTACGGCCAACCTTTAGGGAGTGCGGTTTTACACACCTCTGGCTTAGTTGGAGGTGATACGAATCCACCCATCAAAGGTTGACTAAACTTGAGATTATTTCATAAATGCTGACTATAAAATATAACAAGTACAAAAAGTTTTAATTAAAACAAAAGCCGCGTCGATGTTACACAATGCCTAGACGCAGCTGTGCCTATAACGTCGATGTTATAGGCACAGGACATTCCTATTGATTCGATTACTTGATGTTATTTTTGTGCAAAGTGAAAATATATCTCGGCAATTTCCCGTGTGTGGCGACGAATTTTTAATATATCTCGGCATTTTCCCGTCTGTTATTTCAGGCGGTGTATGACTGACCATACCGCGATTTAAAAAAAATATATCTCGGCAATTTCCCGTGTGTGGCGACACGTGAACGAAGCTATGCTCCTCTCTCCACATTATTGTGACGACGTATAACTTAAATATTTCATCGTGACGATTGTCATCAAATGGACGAATTTTTAATATATCTCGGCATTTTCCCGTCTGTTATTTCAGGCGGTGTATGACTGACCATGCCGCGATTTTAAAAAAATATATATATCTCGGCATTTTCCCGTCTGTTATTTCGGGCGGTGTATGACTGACCATGCCGCGATTTAAAATATATATATATATCTCGGCATTTTCCCGTCTGTTATTTCAGGCGGTGTATGACTGACCATGCCGCGATTTAAAAAAAATATATCTCGGCAATTTCCCGTGTGTGGCGACACGTGAACGAAGCTATGCTCCTCTCTCCACATTATTGTGACGACGTATAAATTAAATATTTCATCGTGACGATTGTCATCAAATGGACGAATTTTTAATATATCTCGGCATTTTCCCGTCTGTTATTTCGATGGCTATGACGGCTATCCCGCATTCCCCCTTCGGTGCCCGGCTATGACGTCATGCAGCGTGTGGAAATGGAATAAGAACGGAGCGGTGTACAATATAATATCCTATTGTGGCGGACACAAAAGCCCACTGGCGTGGTGACATCATTCCACGCACCAAGTGGGCGGTGGCCACGCCCGAGGGGTAGGCGTGGCCTCATGATATACCCCGGGCGACCAGCCCGGAGGAGCACAGTGTTACAGTGTAGTCTTACAATAAAGACGTTTATATGTTACCGCTTGTCCGCTTCCTCCTTGCTCACAAGCAGCGCGCGTAACGCCGCGCTTTACTGGTGACCCTCGACGTTGGATCTGCCGGAGCGATCCTTCCACACGCGACGCCATCGCCATGGCCGCCTTCGTCAAACTTCCGGAATTTTGGGAGGCTCAGGCCGAAGTCTGGTTCGTCCAGGCCGAAGCCCAATTTCAGCTTCGGCACCTCACCGGCGATGACACGCGCTACTGCCACGTCGTCGCCTCCCTCGGGCCCGGCACGGCCGCTCGAGTTGTGTCCGTCCTTCGCCACCCACCGGACGGCCACAAGTACGAGGCACTCAAGCGGCTACTCCTAGCCACGTTCAGCCTCACGGACGACGCACGGGCCGACCGCCTCCTGGATCTCCCCGAGCTCGGTGAGACGCGCCCGTCGGTCCGAATGGACCATATGCTGTCACTGTTAGGCGACGAAGCCCCCGGTTCGCTATTCCGGGCGCTTTTCCGTCGCCAACTTCCAGCGCAGGTTCGCCTCGCGTTGGCCGGGACCGGGCTAACGGAACCCCGAGCATTGGCGGCCGAGGCGGACAAGTACTTCGCCGCTTCGGACACGCGGGCGAGCGTTGGCGTGGCCGTCACGGCCTTCGACGCTGCTGTTCCACAGCATCATCTTCTACAGCACGCTGAGTTTCAGCAGCATGCTGATACGCACCTCGTGAACGCCGCCACGCCCCGCCCACCGCCGCGGCGAAAACCGCCACCGCGGGGAAACCCGTTGACTCCACCGGCCTGGCGGAGCCAGCCGCGCTCCTCCAGCTCCACCACCTGGTGCTGGTTCCACGCCAAGTTCGGCCACGAAGCTCGGCGGTGTCATCCGCCGTGCTCCTTCAACGGGTCGGGAAACGCCCGGGCCGGCGCTCAATTGTGGCGATGAGCGCCGGCCGTTCGAGCAGCCTGCTGTTCATAACGGACACCTTCTCCGGGCGCCGTTACCTGTGCGACACGGGAGCACAGGTGAGTGTCATTCCTGCCGGCACGTCAGACAAGCACGCCGCGGGTGGGGGCCCCGCGCTGCTTGCCGCGAACGGGACGCCCATCCGTACGTACGGAAAACGCTGCCTCTCTCTGCGGTTTGGAGGGCAGGTTTTCCGATGGACGTTCGTCACCGCCGACGTGCCCATGGCACTGCTTGGCGCGGACTTCCTGTGCGCTAATGGGCTCCTGGTCGACGTCAAGCGCAGACGGCTTGTCCAGGCCGAGACGTTCAGCTCGCTCGCATGTGCGTTGCCCAGCTCAACGAGCGGCTTGCCAAGCGGCTTGCCGAACGATTCGGTTCCGGCCACGTTGGTCTGTACGCTTCCGGCAGCGGACGCATTCACCCGCCTCCTCGCCGGCTTCCCGGCCCTCACGCGGCCCACCTTCTCGGCGGGGGCCGTCAAGCACGGGGTGGCCCATCACATCCCCACCGTCGGGCCACCGGTCTACGCCCGGGCACGCCGCCTCGAGCCGACGAAGCTGGCGGTGGCAAAAGCGGAGTTCGCTACCCTGGAGCGACTCGGCATCGTTCGGCGCTCAGAGAGCGCTTGGGCGTCGCCGCTGCACATCGTGCCGAAGCCCGGCGGGGGATGGCGACCGTGCGGGGACTATCGCCGTCTCAATGACGCCACGACTCCCGACCGCTACCCCGTCCCCCACATTCAGGACTTTTCCGCCCGTTTGGCGGGCAGGTCCTTCTTCTCGAAGGTGGACCTCATACGCGGCTACCATCAGGTCCCCGTCAGGCCGGAGGACGTCCCGAAGACGGCGGTCATCACGCCATTCGGACTCTTCGAGTTCCTGCGCATGCCCTTCGGTCTGAAGAATGCGGCTCAGGCGTTCCAGCGACTGATGGACAGCGTCCTGCGCGACTTGGATTTTGTCTACGTCTACCTGGACGATATCCTCATCGCCAGCGCGTCCCGCGAAGAGCACCTACGCCACCTCCGCACGCTCTTCGAACGCCTGGGCCAGCATGGCCTGATTGTGAACCCCGCAAAGTGCCGGTTCGGCGCCGCCACAATCGATTTTCTGGGGCACCGTGTCACCAGGCACGGAGCCGTCCCCCTGCCGGCCAAGGTGGAGGCGGTGAAGGGGTTTCCGCGCCCCCGCACGATCAGAGGGCTGCAGGAGTTCCTGGGCATGGTGAACTTTTACCATCGGTTCCTGCCCCGTATCGCCCAGCTCCTGCGCCCCCTGCACGAAGCTCTCCGAGGTAAGCCGGGTAAAGGCGACGTTACCTGGACCGAGCAGATGGACACGGCGTTCACGGGCGCGAAGCTCGCCTTGGCTAACGCCACCATGCTCGCGCACCCGGCGCCCGATGCACCGATCGCCCTCACCACCGATGCCTCGGACTACGCGGTGGGCGCGGTGCACGAGCAATGGGTGCGTGGAGCTTGGCAACCGCTGGCGTTCTTTAGCCGGCAGCTTCGCCCGCCCGAACGCCGTTACAGTACCTTCGACCGCGAGTTGCTCGGACTTCACTTGGCGGTCAGGCACTTCCGCCATCTGCTCGAGGGCCGGGCGTTCACTGCCTTCGTCGACCACAAGCCGCTGATCTTCGCGATGGGCAAGGTCACCGAGCCGTGGTCGGCCCGGCAGCAGCGTCACCTCTCGGCCGTGTCCGAGTACACGACGGACATCCAGCACGTCGCGGGGAAGGACAACCCAGTGGCGGATTGCCTTTCCCGGGCCGTCGCCCACGCAGTCCACCTCGGCATCGACTATGCCCGGATGGCAGCGGACCAGGCCGCTGACCCCGACGTCCAGGCCTTGCGGACCGCCGTCACGGGCCTCCGCGTCACCGAGGTGCCGTTCGACGGCGCGGGTGCGGCCCTCTTGTGCGACGTCTCCCTCGGGCGTCCTCGCCCCATTGTGCCCGCGGGCTGGCAGCGCCAGGTGTTTGACGCCATCCACGGCCTGTCCCACCCGGGCGCGAGGGCCTCCCAAAGGCTGATCGCCGACAAGTTCGTCTGGCATGGCCTCCGGAAGGCCGTCCGCGGCTGGGCCAGGACATGCCTCGCGTGCCAGCGCGCCAAGGTGCACCGGCACACCCAGGCCCCGTTGGCCCCGTTCACGGTGCCGGAACGCCGGTTTGACCACGTCCACGTGGACCTGGTGGGACCTCTGCCCCCCTCGCGGGGTTTCACCCACGTCCTCACCATGGTGGACCGCACCACCCGGTGGCCGGAGGCCGTGCCCTTGGCGTCGACAACGGCGGCCGATGTCGCGCAGGCTTTCATCGCCACCTGGGTCGCCCGCTTCGGCGCCCCCTCAGACATCTCATCCGACCGCGGCCCCCAGTTCACCTCGGAGCTCTGGGGGGCGGTTGCGCAGGGGCTCGGGGTCCGGCTGCACCGAACCACGGCCTACCACCCCCAGGCTAACGGCCTGTGTGAGCGATTTCACCGCTCATTGAAGGCCGCGCTCCGGGCCACCCTCCGCGACGGCGGCTGGGTCGACAGGCTCCCCTGGGTCCTGCTGGGCCTCCGGACGGCGCCCAAGGAGGACCTGCGCGCATCCGCGGCGGAGTTGGTCTTCGGGCAACCGCTGCGGGTGCCGGGCGAGTTCCTCCCCGACTCCACGGCACCATGGTCCGCGGCACAGCAGCGCTCCGCTCTGCAAGAGACCGCCCAGAGGTTCGCCCCGGTGCCAACGGCATGCCACGGGCACCCACCGACGCACGTCGCCCCGGAGCTTCGCACGGCGGAGTACGTCTTCGTCCGCCACGATGCCCATCGGACACCACTGCGGCCCCCGTACGACGGGCCTTTCCGCGTGCTGGAGACCGGGGCGAAGCACTTCACCCTGGACATCGGCGGTACTCCTGACCGCGTTTCGGTAGACCGCCTCAAGCCGGCCCACCTCGATGTGGACCATCCACCGCCAGTGGCCCGACCCCCACGTCGGGGCCGCCCTCCTGCGGGCGGACCCCCGGCACCGCCCAGCCCCGCCGCCACGCCGCCCCCCGGTCCTGCACCCATCCCAGGAGCAGCCAGGGGCATCCCACCTGGCATCCCTGCACCCCGGACGCCGCCGATCGCCAGGGGGCGCTTCGGCCGGGTCATTCGTCTGCCCCGCAAACTGGCCCTCCAGGTGCGCGGGAATTCTGGGGGGGCGCGTGTGGCGGACACAAAAGCCCACTGGCGTGGTGACATCATTCCACGCACCAAGTGGGCGGTGGCCACGCCCGAGGGGTAGGCGTGGCCTCATGATATACCCCGGGCGACCAGCCCGGAGGAGCACAGTGTTACAGTGTAGTCTTACAATAAAGACGTTTATATGTTACCGCTTGTCCGCTTCCTCCTTGCTCACAAGCAGCGCGCGTAACGCCGCGCTTTACTATGATATTAATAAATAAATATAATATCCTATGCCCTATACTCCTAGAGTAATATGCGTCCTATACAAGAGACAAGTCATTTCTACTGTGACCACCTTGCTCTTTCCCCTCAATAACTAATAATTTTGCATCTTTGTTTTCATTTTTTTTTCAACATGTCAATAAATGAATGGTGTCAGATCCAATTGCGAGTCAAGGTAGTACCGAGACAGGGAAATATCGATGTCCAATGGGAAATAATACTTGGAAACTTCTTTCCGTAGGTCACCATTTTATTGTTATGCTGTCTTTCCTCCTGTACGATCTTCATGTCGAAATGAGTTAGACACATTATATGTTTAAAATGTTTACTTTCTTTGTGTGAGTTCTCTTTCTTGGATAAGGCTGGAATGCTGCACACTTCCAATGCTGTCATTTCATCACTGCACTGGGGTGCTATCTCCACTGACACAGTGCAATTCCAGGAATAGGTTGACAGACTTAAGATCAGACATCATGAGGCTGGAGTGAAATGAGTGGTCCTTATCAGCTGAGACAATTTCTGGGTGAATCAAAAAGCCTTGCACATCTGTCAAAGGTTGTATTTACACATGCATGTATACTGCTCTCAAAACAGGATTGCTCTAAAAAAAACGAACGTTTAATCAGGAGTTTGAAATTCACTTAATATTCCCTGCCGCAGAATAGCAGAGAATATAACTGTCATAAATCAAAGGTGCTTCAAAACTTTGTCAAAATTTCTTGCTAGAAAAGACAGGTGTCAGCAAAGAAATCCAGGTGTCACATGGCAATAAGTGGAGTTAAGAGGTTCTTAAAAGTCTTCCATTAGAAACTTTTCAAAGAAATTGATCTACTCATTTCTGAAATGATGTCGCACTTCTCCTTTCCACCCAATATTTTGGTCATTTAATATCACAATATGCAAGGAATGTGAACAATCTTGAGCATATTCATCTCTGTACTTCCTCATCAATATCATCCCAAGGTTCAAGCACAATCCATAGCAAAAACATAATATGTAGTGGCTGCAGAGAGAAAGTTGAAAGTAGGTGGGTTGTAGTAGTAGTCATATGGCATTGGTTATACGAGTATGGTACTAAGAAAGAAAGTCATTAGCAGTTAGATTTTGTTGTTGGAAGGTGAGGTGAGATGGTAAATCGAGGAGAGGGAGGAGCAGTCTAATGTTTCTCTTTTGCTGAAAATGCACCCTCTGCTTTTCTGTGCAATGTCCCATCCTCCATTTCCCCATGACCCACATGTGGTCTGCCATGTAGTAACCCCCCTACTGGTGAAGCTTCTAAAATTCAGACGCAATGCTCACCACGACTCAATCGGCCCTCTTTCTTTCCCCACCTGTGGAACCAACTTCCTCAATCTCTTCAATCTCATTCTTCCCTCCAAGGCTTCAGGACAGCTGTTCACCACCATCTTAGGTCATCCCCTATCTACAGCCATGGTCTTTTCTACCCTCATCAACCCTTCCCAAGCCCACCCTTTTGGGATTTTCCAGATTACTGAGTTTACTCCCACTCCCTCTAGCTCCTCTTAACCATTTTTAATAATAAACTGGAGCAATGCGACTGTGTCGCCAATATGCCCCCGTGTAGTCCCTGCATATGACAACTGGTAGATGCCCTCGTTTACTGTCCTAAAAATAAACAAGTTTGATTTAAATCCCTTCAGCTGTTTTCAGGTATCACATTTTTACCAGACAGGAAAGATTTCACATCGATAGGTGAAGCGGTTTTGGAGAATGGAATTTTTGAATATTGGCTTTCAAGCTAATATGGCTGCCAAACCACGTGACATATGAAATCAAAAATGTACACTCTGCATATGTATGGGTAGGGGATCTCGTTTGTGAAGTTTTGTGTTGTTTAGCTAAGGTTCGTTTTTCTATCAAGGATGGCTGCCAAACCACATGAGCTATGACATCATCATTTTCAAACTTTATGCAGCAATGGTGTTGGATGACATTTGTAAAATTTCACATCGATAGGGTAAGCGGTTTTAGAGATATAATTATTTAATAGTTTCCTTCAAACCAATATGGCCGCCACACCATGTGATCAATGACGTTTTCGTGATCAATTTTAATTACCATGCCTAGTCAATGAGACACATAAAGTCTTAAGTCAATGGATTTGGTGGTTTGGGAGAAGATGTTTTTTAAGGTTTTAGTTTAAATCCCATATGGCTGCTAAACAAATGTGACCTATGATGTTATAAATCTAATATTTCAATCCAAATGGGTCTTAGATCAAATGGGTCACAATCGCATGCAATTTCACATTTTTAGGATAAGTCATTCGATTAAAACATTTATGACTGGTATATCATTTCACCGATTATGTCATCGTTATCATGTTTTTGTTCCCCATTGGGAGTACTTGACAATGTGCCAAGTTTCAAATTTTTCAATTCATTTGTTTCCGAAAATGCTTTTAATTATTTGCGTTTAATCCAAGATGGCCATACCGCATGACCTATGACATCACAATTATCATAAAAACATTCTGCATGGGTGTCACTCCGACCCTGAAATATTTGTCTCAATCGGATATGTGGTTGCTGAGAATAACGAGGTTTAGCCTGTATGGATGGACGGACAACCCATAAAAATCCCGATAGTGGAACACTAAATAGCAGAACAAAAAAAATTAAAGGTTTAACTCGGACAAGAACAAAACAAAGCAAGGAAAAAGATATCGAAAAAACAACAACACAATCTCACATGTCTCACAGCGCCCAAATAGGGAGGAAAATGCGAGGGAGTGTTGTGGGTGGATATCTAGGTGCTTGACAAAGACATTCATCTTCAGGTTGTTTAAGAGATTCAGTTATTTCACCAGCAACAATTCAGTTATTGCGGAGAAAACATGACTTGATACAGAACTAATTTACATAACACAATACACAGCATTACAGCAGTTGAGTAGAGTTCTCTGAAAATTCTGGTTTGGAGTTCCCTTCTTTATAAGAGCAAAATCCTTTGAAGTTCCCAGGGAGGGGCCTAAGGGCATGGAGGAGTTTACAAGAGGTCAGACTCGCTGGCATCTCATGAAGGCTGGTTTACATTAGGAAGCCACAAGAATGTTTGTAGGGGCTGCTTTTGGAGGATGGAGTTCAAGTGGTCACTTGCTTAGAGCCAGAGGCAAGCGTTCTCCTGAGTGCAACACCCATCTGGCTTCAGTCTCAGCTTCAGGTCCCATCGATAAAGCGAGATAGGGGCATGGAAAAGCATGTGGAACTCATCTCAGATAAAGAGTTCTTGTTGAGAGAAAAGCTGAGTCTGCATTCTCCAAAATGCTGGAAATGCACAAGGTCATAGGTCGCCACACAAGCTCCTCTTCCAAGTCAACCAGGTCACTTAACGCAAGCTCCATTCTCCATCTCATTCCCAACACACCCATTCCATGTTCCATTTAATGTTCCAAGTTTCACCCTCTTTATTAGCATTTTATATTAAAAAGATTAACCAGCACTGTCATGGCTCTAAGTAATTACACAAAACAACATCCGTGTCTCTGTGTTCTCCTGAGGTGGGAAGGAAGTACAGAAAGAGCAAATCTGGCTGCAAATAAAATTACTCGCAGGGACTTAAAGATTCTCAATCATTTAGAAGACCTCTAAGGACTTCTACAGGAGGAGGAAGTCAAACCCGGCACCGGAGAGGGTGTGGGAGGGGTGGGGGGCGGGGGGGGATGTTTGGGAATGCGTAACATCAAGGCCACACCCAAAAACCGGCACAATATAATATTGAATTAATTTAGCAATCTCATAATTACTCACAGTCTGAAAAAAAGACAAAAAAACAAGTAGTGTATGTTCAACAGGAGGTCCAATTTGGTCTATGTGTCAATTTTGGTGTCAATTGGACCAGTAGTTTTGGAGTGATTGGTGTTTCGCACACACAGCCAGACAGACAGACACACACACATACAGACAGACAGGAATTGACATTTATTTATAAGATTACATACAGACAAGGAATATGAAATTTGAACCTATAGTCAGAGCATGAAGCGCAACATGCTCAGATGGCAACATCAAACAGGCCAACCCCAAAAAATTCCTTGAACAATAATACCAACAGCATAATATTATTCTGGACTGGATTAATTAATTAATTCATTAATTAATTCATTGGATTCTCCATCACAGTAATATACTTTCTACTGTGAAAAAAACAAGGAGTTTGTTAATCCCAAACAATAGCCTGTTCCTTTGTGATGCGTTTTATACTTTAATAAAGACACATTCACAACGTTCTTCTGTGGCCTTTTGGTGACCATGTAAAAATATCAAATAACTAATATAATGACATTTTTAATGTTTTGCAGCTCTACTGTAGAGTGATAACAACCAACCAAATATCCACAAAGTATGTTTAATCTGGAGGTCCAAAAACCACATGGTCATTGTCAGCCTATGATGGTTTGTGAATTAAAACTGCAAAACTTTTTTTTTTCTACCCAATGAGGGTATTTCATGTCTCACAACCACATTGTTGAATAATTTGGATACTGATCATCTATCTATTGCATGTGTGAAAAAGGCTCTTAAGCTAATGGATTTCCATGATGTTGGCTTTATATGAGCAGCAACGGCCAAAAGTTGCAGAAAACCTTTGCCATATTTTGGTTGAAAATGGTAATGCCAGAAAGTGGTTCCTTTTATACCAACCAGCTTTCAATGAAATGTTATTGTTCGACAAAATACAGCATTCAAAGCGCACATATGTGGATTTCAAAAGTGGGGAGTTTCACCCATTCTTCCTTGCAGATTTGCTGAAGCTCTGTCAAGTTGGATGGGAAGCGTCGGTGAACAGCAATCTTCAAGTCTTTCCACAGATTCTCTTATTGGGATTCAAGTCTGGACTTTGGCTGGGCCACACAAGGACTTTCACATTCTTGTTGTGAAGCCATTCCAGTGTTGCTTTGGCTGTATGCTTGGAGTTGTTGTCCTGTTGGACCAAAAATCTTTCCCGCAGCCTCAGGTTTTTTTTTTTTGCACACTGGAGTAGGTTCTCCTCAAGGATTTGCCTGTATTATGCTCCATTCATTGTTCCCTCTATCCATGCAAGTCTCCCAATCCCTACCGCTGAAAAGCATTCACATAGCATGATGGGGAGAGGCAGGTTAGTTGATACAGTAGGTTAGTTGATACAACCTTCCTCCTAGCCCTCAGAAATGAAACCTGTATAAATGCTGCCCGCTGTTGTTAGCCAGTTGCATTACATATCATTGATAAGTAGGTCAAGAAGTTACAGACAACGAGAGGGTGTGATTCTCCAAAAAACCTGATTTGTGTCCCCCTGAGTAAAAACGCCAACAAAAGGTAAGATCATTTATTGTGATAATACCACATAGATTTCACAGGAGTTCCCATTGGTTGATTATACCTTGTGAAAGTGGCTTTCAGCCTACGCTGCTTTGATTGCCAGGATAATACACATAAGTATGTGGGCACCATGAGTTGCAAAAAACCCATGGATGGATTAGATGATACAGTCTGAGTAGGTTAGTTGATACGCATATCAACGAACCCTACCGACCTGTATCAACGAACCCATTCATAATGTTTTTTTACAAGACAATGTTGTAGCCATTTGTAACTGGGCTTCATACATCATAATATATGTAGGCCTATATAGCCTACACGGTACATCTTTAGAATATAAGAGTTGTGTCTATCTGAGTTGTGAATCTGGTTCCTTTCCTGATATTTGATGCTTGCCGATTCATTTGTTTGGCAGATCTTTTTTTGTCTCCAACTTAACATTTAGCCCTATTGTTAGATATACTTTCAGTACCTATGTATATACAGTCACGTGAAAAAGTAAGTGCACCCATTGTAAAGTTTTGACTTTTTCAACATATTTCAACATACAGCTATTTGATCTTCATTTCAACAATATTGATAGATAAAGGTGATATAATATAACAAATATCATGAAACATTTTCATTTTGTAGTCCATTGTATAATTTAAATAAACATAAATGCAAATTTTGCATGTGGAAAACGTAAGTACACCCCTACATTTATCACTACTTCAAATACCTAAAATTAGAATCAGATGCACCAGCTCAGGTGCAAATGATTAGAACATCGTTAGAGAGGATCTTGGAGGAACCTGTCTTATTTAAACCTCAGACATTTCCTTTGGTTTGCTCTTTGTTGTTGAAGTGTCCGGCATCACCATGCCTAGATCAAAAGAGCTCTCTGAGGCCTTCAGAAAGAAGGTTATAGATGCCTACGAGTCTGGGAACAGATTTAAAAAGATCTCCAAACAATTTTAAATCAACAAATCCACTGTCCAGAAGATCATCTACAACTGGAGAAGATTCCAACCAACTGCCAACTTGTTCAGGCCAGACCGTCTCATCAAGTTCAGCCCGAGAGCAGACTGCAAGATGCTGAAAGAAGTCTCTAAGAACCCCCAGAATGTCATCATGGGACTTATAGGAAGCTCTTGCCACTGTTGATGTCAAAGTGCATGAGTCTACCATTAGAAAGAGGCTGCACAAATTTGATCTACATGAGAGGTGTGCCAGGAGGAAACCTTTGCTGTCCAGAAAGAACATCAGGGCAAGACTAAAGTTTGCCAATGAACACCTAGGCAAAGACCAGCACTTCTGGAACAATGTGCTCTGGACAGATGAGTCAAAGGTAGAGCTATTTGGCCACAGTACCAGAAGACATGTTTGGCGAAAACCAAAGATAGCATTTGACCACAAGTACCTGATACCAACTGTAAAGCATGGTCGTGGAAATATTATGGTTTGGGGCAGCTTTGCTGCATCAGGGCCTGGGCAGCTCGCCATCACATAATCCACTATGAATTCTTCATTGTACCAGATGGTGCTTGAGGATAATGTGAGGCCATCTGTCGGAAACTTGAAGCTCAACCGAAGGTGGAGCTTGCAACATGACAATGACCATAAACATACCAGTAAATCCACCAAGGAATGGCTGAAAATAAAGAAATGGAGGGTTCTGGAATGGTCAAGTCAAAGCCTGGATCTAAATCCCATCGAGATGTTGTGGGGGGATTTGAAATGAGCTGAGCATGCAAGAAACCCCTCAAACAACGCACAGCTGAAAGAATTCTGCATGGAGGATATGATGATAGACCTCATAGACATGATATGATGATAGATATGATGATAGACCTTTCCGGTATGATAGACCTGAGCCTCGTCCTGGAGGTGGGGTTGCTATCTTTATCAAAAACTCTCTTCCTCACTCGCCCTGCACTGCACTCTCTCCACCTCACCCCCAGGAATACCTCTGGCTACGGCTTCCCCTTCGCTCCCACCTCTTGTTCATATGTGTGTTGTACCGTCCACCAAACAGTGATGACTCCATCTACATCTCGCTGTCTGATAATATGGACCAACTTCTATCTACCCATCCCAACTCTCTCTTCCTCATATGTGGTGATTTCAACTGTCACCATGCCAGTTGGCTGGGGGTGGGTACCTCTCTCACCAGCTATGGCTCTTCAGCAAAGGACTTCTGCGACTCACTGGGACTGACACAATCTGTCAATTTCCCGACCCGGATCTCAGTCAACGGAGCATCTCCTCTTCTGGACTTGGTTATGACTAACTTCCCTGAAAATGTCTGCTGCTCTTCTTCTGCTCCAATCGGATCATCTGATCATGTGCTTGTTAGAGTGGACATCTCTCTGACCATTCTCAGCGAGCCTGCTCAGCGTCGACGAGTCTGGCATTTCACTCAGGCCAACTGGCATGGTCTTCAAGCAGCCATCAATCATCTGGACTGGTCTCCCATCTCTACCACCTCTGACATCAACTCATCCTGGGAATTCTTCCAAAGTAAATTGCTCTCTCTCATGCACAGATTTATCCCATCTCGTATTCAGTTGTCACACCCTTCCTCCCGTCCATGGTACACGGAATCTTGTGGTGTGGCTGTTGCCCAGAAACAACTTGCCTTCGTCTCCTGGAAAGCAAATCCAACGGAGGGAAATCTCATTTCCTTTCACAAAGCCCGAAACAAGTGTGTGTCCACTCTCAGGAGAGCCAGGAAACAATATCTCTCCGTTCTCAAGCCCGAACTCTCTTATCTGTCTCCCTCTTCCAAATCCTGGTGGTGTCTGGTCAAATCTGTTTCTGGTGTTTGTTCCCCCTCCATCCCCTCCCTTACCTCAAACAGCTACACAGCTGACTCCGCACGTGAAAAAGCTGAATGCCTCAACTCTGTGTTTGCCTCTAAATCTTGTGTCCCAAACCCATCCCTCTCTGTACCCACCATACCCAGTCGTACCCAGCTGCTCCTGGACTCCGTGTCCTTTCCTCCTGACAAGGTGGAAAAGTTTCTGTCAACCCTCGACTCTGATTCTGCAACTGGACCTGAAGGCATCAGCCCACGGGTCCTAAAATCCTGTTCTTCTGCTCTTTCACTCCCTCTCTCTGTTCTCTTCACCCTCTCTTTTGCTCAAGGTCAACTGCCATCTGCTTGGAAATCAGCCAACATCACCGCTTTGCACAAAAAAAGGTGCAAAAACAGATCCTAGCAACTACAGACCAATCAGCCTTCTCCCAATTATCAGCAAAGTCATGGAATCCATCATTGCTTCGGATATGAAATCTTTCCTCTTCTCCAATGGCTTGATCTCTGATCATCAATTTGGTTTCAGACCAGGTCACTCTACTCTGGACATGCTGCTTCTGCTGTCTCAACAATGGATGGAGGTCCTCAATGCCAAACAGGAAATTAGAGCTGTCTCCCTCGACATATCACGTGCCTTCGATACCGTCTGGCACCCCGCTCTGCTCACCAAACTCTACTCCTTTGGTATCCATGGAAATCTCCACGCATGGCTGGCGGACTTCCTCTCTAGTCGAAGTCAACGTGTGGCCCTGAATGGGTTTCTCTCATCTCCTCTTCCTGTTCAGGCTGGAGTTCCCCAAGGCAGTGTTCTGGGCCCTGTGCTTTTTCTGGTCTTCATCAATGATCTCTCTAACCTCTCTTGAAAATCCTCTCTATGTCTTTGCTGATGATTCCACTCTCTGCCGCTCCATTCCTCATCCCTCAGATCGGCAGTCTGCAGCCTCCTCACTCTCTGCAGACCTGGGCAAAATCACAGACTGGGCAAACAAGTGGAACATGTCTTTCAATCCTGACAAATCTCACACTCTTACGATGTCTCTCCGAAAAGACCGACTGGACAACCCTCCCATCTACTTTCTGAATAATCCTCTCCAAGAAGTTCTGTCACTCAAGCTTTTGGGTCTCACTATCTGCCATGATCTTTCCTGGGAAAACCACATTTCCAAGCTGGCCTCCAAAGCCAGTCGCCGACTGGGCATCCTCCGTTGTGCGAAGTCCTTCCTTGGCACACCTGAGCTCCTCACCACATACAAGGCTTTCATCCACAGCTCAATGGAGTACTGCTCTCCCCTCTGGGCTGGTGCTCCTGCCTCACACCTAGGTCGTCTTCACGCTGTTGAAACCAAAGCGTTCAGAATCATTGGAATCCCCCGCGATGACGGTATCTCCGAGGGCCTTTCACTTCATCACCGCAGGCAGGTTGGTGGTCTTTCCGTCTTCTATCGACTCCTCTCCGGCCTTGCTCCCCCAGCTCTCTCTGGGCTCTGTCCCCCAAATATTCCTGCAGGTCGCACAAGATCTGCCTGCAACCCTCCTATGGTTAAACTGCCAAAATGAAGACTCTCTGCTCACCTTCACTCCTTCATTCCTCTTTTCTCCCACCTCTGGAACAAACTCCCTCACTCTCTTCAATCCCACTCCTCCCTCCAGGTCTTTAAAACGGCTGTTCACCACCATCTCTTATCTTCCCCAATCCAAAACCTTGATCTCTTCTACCCCCGCTAATTTCACCCCAAATCCACTTTTTTGAGGTGACTTTTGACTTCTTTCCTGGAAGTCCTTGGTGTCCTTGCCTTTTATACCTATCCTGCCTCCCCCCAGGCCCTCTCCCTCCAAAAACATCTCCCGATGTCCCTGCTCTCAAATGTTGTGTTTGTGCGCTTCCTCACCTTCTCTCCCCATCTTGTCGACCGCTCCCCTTTTTATATACTTTGTTTGCTTGTTTGTTTGATTTGTTTGTTTGAAAAATGTTAGCTCTTTCACGAGCCTCGACTCTGTATACAAAAAAAAAAAAAAAAAAAAAAAAAAAGGAGTGGTCAAAAATTTCTCCCAGTCGATGTCAGAGACTGGTAGACAGTTATAAGAAACGCCTACTTGAGGTTGTTTCTGCCAAAGGGGGCAATACCACCTATTAGAGCCAAGGTGTACTTACCTTTTCCACATGCGAAATTTGCATTCATGTTTATTTAAATTATACAATGAACTACAAAATGTAAATGTTTCATGATATTTGTTTTATTACATCACCTTTATGAATGAATATTGTTGAAATGAAGATCAAATAGCTGTATGTTGAAATACAGTCACGTGAAAAAGTAAGTACACCCCATGTAAAGTTTTTACTTTTTCAACATATTTCAACATACAGCTATTTGATCTTCATTTCAACAATGTTGATAGATGAAGGTGATATAATATAACAAATATCAACGTTTTTTGTTGCAAATCACTATTCTAGTGCAGAAAAGTGTGTGTTTCATCAAATAGTTTGTATTTTGCTTGTATACAGCAAAATAACACATATTTCACAAGAAACATTTTTCGTGCAAAAGCAGTCTTGTTTGCCCAATAGAAGTGTGCATTTTTTTGTTGCAAATCACTATTATAGTGCAGATACGTGTGTGCTTCATCAAATAGTGTGTATAGTGTTTGTATACAGCAAACTAACACACATTTCACAAGAAACCTTTTTCGTGCAAAAGCAATCTCGTTTGTCCAATAGAAGCAGTTTTGACACAAAAGTCTGCGGTTTTTTGTTGCAAGTCACTATTATAGTGCAGAAACGTGTGTGCTTCATCAAATAGTTTGTATTTAGCTTGCATACAGCAAAATAACACATTTGTAGAAACAATCCTTTTTCGTGCAAAAGCAATCTTGTTTGCCCAATAGAAGCAGTTTTGACACAAAAGTGCACGTTTTTTTGTTGCAAGTCACTATTATAGTGCAGAAACGTGTGTGCTTCATCAAATAGTTTGTATTTAGCTTGCATACAGCAAAATAACACATTTGTCGAAACAATCCTTTTTCGTGTAAAAAGAAGTCTTTAAGATCCCCAGAATGTCATCATGGGACCTACAGGTAGCTTTTGCCACTGTTGATGTCAAAGTGCATGAGTCTACCATGAGAAAGAGGCTGCACAAATTTGATCTACATGGGAGGTGTGCCAGGAGGAAACCTTTGCTGTCCAGAAAGAACATCAGGGCAAGACTAAAGTTTGCCAATGAACACCGAGGCAAAGACCAGCACTTCTGGAACAATGTGCTCTGGACAGATGAGTCAAAGGTAGAGCTATTTGGCCACAGTACCAGATGACATGTTTGGCAAAAACCAAAGACAGCATTTGACCACAAGAACCTGATACCAACTGTAAAGCATGGTGGTGGAAATATTATGGTTTGGGGCAGCTTCGCTGCATCAGGGCCTGGGCAGCTCGCCATCACATAATCCACTATGAATTCTTCATTGTACCAGAAGGTGCTTGAGGATAATGTGAGGCCATCTGTCGGAAAGTTGAAGCTCAACCGAAGGTGGACCTCGCAACATGACAATGACCCTAAACATACCAGTAAATCCACCAAGGAATGGCTGAAAATAAAGAAATGGAGGGTTCTGGAATGGTCAAGTAAAGCCTGGATCTAAATCCCATCGAGATGTTGTGGGGGGATTTGAAATGAGCTGAGCATGTAAGAAACCCCTCAAACATCGCACAGCTGAAAGAATTCTGCATGGAGGAGTGGGCAAAAATTTCTCCCAGTCGATGTCAGAGACTGATAGACAGTTATAAGAAACGCCTACTTGAGGTTGTTTCTGCCAAAGGGGGCAATACCACCTATTGGAGCCAAGGTGTACTTACTTTTTCCACATGCGAAATTTGCATTTATGTTTATTTAAATGATACAATGGACTACAAAATGTAAATGTTTCATGATATTTGTTATATTATATCACCTTTAACTATCAATATTGTTGAAATGAAGATCAAATAGCTGTATGTTGAAAAATGTTGAAAAAGTCAAAACTTTACATGGGGTGTACTTACTTTTTCACGTGACTGTATAGCAGGTATTCAACTGAATAAATAACAAACAAACAGCTTTAATTAACAGTGCTCATTGACTGAAAATACCATTTGTTCAAATATTATACAGAAATGATGGTATGTAGCCTAGTTTGATGTGTATCTGTAATTATGTCCACGCTAATTTGTTACCATTGGCAGAAATATCATGTAAATCGATGTATCATCTAACTCATCCACCATGTAAATCAATGTATCATCTAACCTACCAAGGTGTATCAACTAACCCACTTGGTCAGGTCAGATGATACGTTTGACAAACAGTTTTTTTGTGAGCCACCATTCCAAGTTTGATAATGCAGCGGATCTGGCATGCTTCACAGATATGTACAAGACCCTGATATTTCTTTTGGACAACTCATGAATCCTGTCGAGCTAACAGTCTTCATTATAGGCCAACATAACTGAAAAGTGTATCAACTAACCTACCTCTCCCCTACTGCCACCACCATGCTTCATTGTAGGGAAGATGTTAGATGGGCGATGAGCTGTGTTTCTGCCACATGTAGTGCTTTGCATTCAGGCCAATATTTGTTCAATATTTGTCTCACCAGACCACAGGATCTTTTTTCAACTCTCAGTCTTTCACGTGCCTTTTTGCAAACTCCAGGTGTGCAATTGAAACTCCAGAATTGTTTTATACCCTTCCACAGATCTATGCCTCCTCATAGTTCTATGGACAATTCTTTGGACTTAATTGTAGAGCTCAATGCGTATAGACTTTCTATAGGCACTGTGTATATATATATATATATATAATCGGGAGGTTAAATCAGACTCGGACGTAGCTTCAGGACGTCGATCTTTAATTTGACAAGCTTTCGACCAACAAAGGTCTTCTTCTTAGGCGTCCCCAAGTTCAACGGAAGTCAACGAAGTTCAACGGAACTTGGGAACGACTAAGAAGAAGACCTTTGTTGGTCGAAAGCTTGTCAAATTAAAGATCGACGTCCTGAAGCTACGTCCGCGTCTGATTTAACCTCCCGATTATTTATTTAATGCAAATGAGATGCCCTGCTCGTACTGTGGAGTTTCTACTATTTCTCACAGTTATATATTATATATATATACAGTTATATATATATATACATATATTTATAATATATAATTTCTTTTTTTTCTGAAATATTTTATTTTATTTTTTCATTTTTTCAAAGACACAGGTAAGTGTCTGACGTAAGAAAACAATTGATAAACACAGTACGTGCGATTTGAACCAGGGTTCTCTGTACATCAGGAGCAGGTGGTTGAGGATGGAATACAAACTGGCCTTTTGCAGACGTGTGCAAGCTGTCCTATTGGAATGCTATTCTTTAATCCCAATGAAATCCTTTAACATAATACTGTAGCGGCTACCGCTGGGTTTTCACAATCGCCTTGCACCTATCAAGGACGCGGAGCGATCACCATGCCGGGCTCGTCCAGGACGCCCGGGCAGGCTCGCCCTCAACTTGCCAGGACGCTGGGCCACGCCCCCTCTCGCCTTTCCTGGGCAAACGCTCCGGGATAATATGCATATATATTGCTGCCCGATAAACGGGCTTTTGAGAGTGCCTGAGTGTTTGGTTTGATTAAAGCAACTCGGATGAATTCCAGCTTTTTGTCGCGTCCATTCTTCCGATCGACGTGGGAGCCCCAGCTCCTTCATTGGTGACCTACCGACATGGACACGGCAGTCGCCCTTAAACTGCCTACCTTCTGGGAGGCTCACGCAGCGGTTTGGTTCGCACAGGCGGATTCCCTGTTCGCCCTGCGAGGCATCACGGCCGACGACACCCGCTTCCACCATGTGGTAACAGCGCTCGGTTCGGCCACCGCGGCCCACGCCCTGAGCCTCCTCGAGAGCCCGCCAGCCGCTGACAAATACGGCGCGATTAAGAAGCTTCTCCTCGACGCTTTCGCCCTCCCATCGGCGGAACGTGCACAGCGCCTGCTCGACCTGCCCGAGCTCGGCGACACGCGCCCTTCCGAGCGAATGGACTACATGCTTTCACTGCTTGGCGAGCACTCTCCGGCATTCCTGTTCCGGGAGCTGTTCCTCCGTCAGCTGCCTAACCCGGTACGCCTCGCCCTGGCAAGCACGACGATCACAGATCCCCGGGCCCTTGCCAGAGAAGCCGACAAGATCTCCGCCGCAGGACAGCGCATCGCAGCGGCGACATGGGACCCACCGCCGTCCGACGCAACACCCATGGCACCCGAGCACCCGGCACGGTCGACGACCGAACTGCCGACGCAATTGGCGGCCGCTACACCGAGCCGACCACCTCCAGCACGATGACCGGGGCCTCCACCTGACCAAGCGTGGTGTTACTATCATGCCAGGTTCGGACAGAAGGCCCGGACATGCCGACCCCCGTGCACCTTCGGCAGGCCGGGAAACGGCCGGGCCGGCGTTCATTACCAGCCATGAGCGCCGGCCACACGGGCAACTTACTGTTCATCACGGATAAAGCGTCCGGACGGTGCTTCCTGTGCGACACCGGCGCCCAACTGAGCGTCATACCCGCCTCTGACCAGGACAGGCAATCCGCAGTTTGCGGCCCCTCCTTGGTTGCGGCCAACGGATCGACCATCCGCACCTTCGGCCCGCGCAACGTCACCCTCTGCTTCGGCGGCCAACGCTTTGCTTGGACGTTTGTAACCGCAAACGTGCCCATGGCTCTGCTAGGCGCCGACTTCCTCTGCGCACACGGACTGCTGGTGGACGTCCAACGGCGTCGTTTAATCAACGCCGAAACCTTCAGCTCCCTGGTATGCACATTGAGCAGCTCCGCGCCGACCGAGCTGGCATGCGCTGTCCCGGCGGCGAACGAGTTTGCTCGCCTGCTCACGGAGTTCCCGGCCCTCACGCGGCCGACGTTTTCGGCCGTCGCAGTACGGCATGGGATCGAGCACCACATACCAACCACGGGCCCGCCGGTCTACACCAGGGCCCGCCGCCTCGACCCAGCCAAGCTCGCCGTGGCGAAGGCCGAATTCGACGCGTTGGAGCACCTCGGCATCGTGCGGCGCTCCGATAGCGCGTGGGCCTCGCCACTGCACATCGTGCCAAAGCCGGGGGGTGGATGGCGCCCGTGTGGCGACTACCGCCGTCTCAATGACGCTACCACCCCCGACAGGTACCCGATCCCGCATATCCAAGACTTCTCCGCCCGTCTGGCGGGACGGGTCATTTTTTCGAAAATTGATCTCATACGGGGATATCACCAGGTACCTGTCAGGGCGGCCGACGTCCCTAAAACGGCAGTCATCACGCCGTTCGGCTTATTCGAATTCTTGCGGATGCCGTTTGGTCTCAAGAACGCGGCTCAGGCGTTCCAGCGCTTGATGGACGGCGTGCTGCGTGACCTGCCGTTCCTTTTCGTTTACCTGGACGACATCCTCGTCGCCAGCACGTCCCGGGCCGAGCACCTCCTCCACCTCCGAACACTGTTCGGGCGCCTCAGCGAGCACGGCCTCATCGTCAACCCGGCCAAATGCCACTTCGGCACGACGGCCGTTGCTTTTTTGGGCCACCACATCACCAAGAACGGGGCCGTGCCGCTGCCAACCAAGGTCGAGGCCATCACCACATTTCCGCGTCCCCGCACCATAAAGGCCCTGCAGGAATTCCTGGGAATGGTGAATTTTTATCACCGCTTCGTGCCCCGCGCTGCTCAACTCATGCGGCCCCTCTACGAAGCCCTCCGGGGCAAGCCGGCCAAGCACGACATCGCCTGGTCCGCAGCAATGGATGCGGCCTTCCAAAGCTCAAAGCGGGCCCTCGCCGACGCAACACTGCTCGCTCACCCGGTGCTCAACGCTCCCATCGCCCTCACCACGGATGCCTCCGACTACGCGGTGGGCGCCGTACATGAGCAATGGGAGAACGGGGTTTGGCAGCCACTCGCTTTTTTCAGCCGGCAGCTCCGGCCGAACGAGCTCAAATACAGCACGTTTGACCGGGAGCTCCTCGGTCTACACCTGGCCGTCCGCCATTTCCGCCACCTCCTGGAGGGCCGACCTTTCACGGCGTTCGTCGACCACAAGCCGTTGGTTTACGCCATGGCCAAGGTCACGGAGCCGTGGTCGGCCCGCCAACAGCGCCACCTCTCCGCCGTGTCGGAGTTTACCACGGACATCCGGCACGTCGCCGGCAAAAACAACGCCGTGGCCGACTGTATTTCCCGGGCCAGCGCGAACGCGGTCCACCTGGGCGTGGACTTTGCGCTTATGGTGGCGGACCAAACCACTGACACCAGGGTGCAAGCCCTCCGGGCGGCGGACACGGGCCTCCGCCTGGCCGACATCCCCTTCGCGGACACTGTCCTGCTCTGCGACGTCTCCCAAGGCCAGCCTCGCCCCATCGTGCCTGTCACCTGGCAACGCCGCATCTTCGCCTCCCTCCACGGCCTTTCCCACCCGGGCGGAAAGCTTCCCAGAAGCTGGTGTCGGCGCGATTCGTCTGGCACGGCCTTCGTCGGGACGTCCGTGATTGGACCAGCACCTGCACGGCCTGCCAACGGGCCAAGGTCCAACGACACACCCAGGCCCCGCTGGCACCTTTCACCATGCCCGAACGACGTTTCGACCACGTCAACGTGGATCTGGTGGGCCCCCTCCCCCCGTCACGGGGGTTCACACACCTGCTCACCATGGTGGACAGGACCACCAGGTGGCCGGAGGCCGTTCCCCTCATCTCCACCACCACTGCCGACGTGGCGCAGGCTTTCATCGCCACCTGGGTCGCCCGCTTCGGCGCACCGGCGGACATCTCGTCAGACCGCGGACCACAGTTCACCTCCGAGCTGTGGGGCGCGGTCGCCCGCAACCTGGGGGTCAAGCTCCACCGTACTACGGCCTACCACCCCCAAGCAAACGGGTTGTGCGAGCGATTCCACCGCTCCATGAAGGCCGCGCTCATGGCCGGCCTTCAAGACGGCGGTTGGGCCGACCGGCTGCCGTGGGTCCTTTTGGGCCTCCGCACGGCCCCCAAGGAGGACCTCCAGGCATCCACCGCCGAGCTTGTCTATGGCCAGGCGCTACGCGTCCCGGGCGAATTCGTGCCCGACGCTACCAGTCCCTGGTCCGCAGCTCACCAGCGCTCGGACCTCCAGGAGGCCGCCCGACGGTTTGCCCCCGTGCCAACATCCCACCACGGTGACCCCCAGTCCTACGTCCCCCCAGCACTTCACACAGCGGAGTATGTTTTTGTGCGTCACGACGCACATCAGGGGCCACTCCGGCCGCCGTACGACGGGCCCTTCCGGGTGCTGCGACGGGATGACAAGTCGTTCGTCATCGACATCGGCGGCAGGTCGGACCGGATTGCGGTGGACCGCCTCAAGCCGGCGCACGTGGACGTCGACCACCCACCACGGGTGGCCCTTCCGCCGCGGCGAGGCCGCCCCCCGTCCACGGTGCCCCCCACTCGACCGCCCACCACCACACCGGACCCCCTCCCACGACCCGCCAGGGGTCACTTCGGCCGGGTCATCAGGACCCCCCTCAAATTGACCCTGCCGGTGCAAGTCGATTCTGGGGGGACGTGTGTAGCGGCTACCGCTGGGTTTTCACAATCGCCTTGCACCTATCAAGGACGTGGAGCGATCACCATGCCGGGCTCGTCCAGGACGCCCGGGCAGGCCCGCGCTCAACTTGCCAGGCCTCGGTCGGGACGCCCGGGCATGCCCGGGCATGCCCGGGCAGGCTCGCCCTCAACTTGCCAGGCCGCAGCCAGGACGCTGGGCCACGCCCCCTCTCGCCTTTCCTGGGCAAACGCTCCGGGATAATATGTATATATATTGCTGCCCGATAAACGGGCTTTTGAGAGTGCCTGAGTGTTTGGTTTGATTAAAGCAACTCGGATGAATTTCAGCTTTTTGTCGCGTCCATTCTTCCGATCGACGTGGGAGCCCCAGCTCCTTCAATACCTCATGAAGACTAATTTGTAGATAAAACGACTTAAGAGTTGCACAAGTTATTTGATATTTGTTGAAATCCTTTTCGTCAAGTTGCAATGAAAGCCTTTGGTGTTGCACAAGTCCACAGGTGGATACACACTCCACTGTTATTCCATTTATTCACCGTCTCATTGGGCATAACGTGCCTTAACAACATTTGATTAAAATCCGCAATACGACTTGTAAGCTGCAGAGTTGCACGCCGATTGGATTAAAGAGGTATTTGCACTTTGTGAAATTGTTGTGCCATGATGTGACATTTTTTTCAAGCTCTAAGGATCCGAGATCAAATACAATATGTCCTTATTGCTTATACAGACTTGGCATTTAATATGGAATATTTTTTTTGTGGGGGTGAACTTACTTTTCAAGATGTCTTAGAACCAAAAGTTCATTGGAATTATGTTGAAATTATTCTAGACTAGCAGAAGTACCCGGCATTGCCGGGCGGGGGAGGGGAGGGAAGGGGGAAGGGGAGGGGAACAGGGGGGAGGGGAGGAGAGGGGGGAAGGGGAGAGAGGGGGGAGGGGAGGGGAGGGGGAGGGGAATGGGGGGGAGGGGGAGGGGAGGGGGGAGGGGAATGGGGGGGAGGGGGAGGGGAGGGGGGAGGGGGAGGGGGAGGAGAGGGGGGAGGAGAGGGGGGAGGGGGAGGGATGGGAGGGGGAGAGGAGTGGGAGGGTGGGGGGAGGGAGGAGTGGGAGGGTGGGGGGAGCGAGGAGTGGGAGGGTGGGGGGAGGGAGGAGTGGGAGGGTGGGGGGAGGGAGGAGTGGGAGGGTGGGGGGAGGGAGGAGTGGGAGGGTGGGGGGAGGGAGGAGTGGGAGGATGGGGGGAGGGAGGAGTGGGAGGGTGGGGGGAGGGGGAGGTGGAGGGGGAGGGCGAGGGGGTGAGGGAGGTGGAGGGCGAGGGGAGGGGGAAGGGGTAGGACAGAAAGGAAGGGGTAGGGGGGAAAGAGAGGAGCATGAGCGAAAGGGAGGGGGATGGGGAAGGGGTAGGGCAGAAAGGAAGGGGTAGGGGGAAAGGGAGGGGCATGGGGGAAAGGCAGGGGGAGGGGAGGGGAGGGGGAGGAGGGGAAAGGCGAGGGGGGAAGGGGAGAGGGTAGGGTGGAGGGAGAAGGGAGGGGGAGGGTAGGGGGAGGGGGAGGGGGGAAAGGGAGGGGGAGCGGGAGGGAGGGGGAGGGGGAGGGCCAGGGGAGGGGATGGGGGGAGGGGAGGGGGATGGGAGGGGAGGGGAACGGGGGAGGGGAGGAGGATGGGAGGGAGGGGAACGGGGGGAGGGGAGGGGAACGGGGGGAGGGGAGGAGCGGGGGGAGGGGGAGGGGGAGGGCCAGGGGAGGGGATGGGGGGAGGGGAGGGGGATGGGAGGGGAGGGGAACGGGGGGAGGGGAGGAGGATG
>NC_136271.1:41945349-42152849 GCF_964187855.1 Myxine glutinosa
TACGACTTGTAAGCTGCAGAGTTGCACGCCGATTGGATTAAAGAGGTATTTGCACTTTGTGAAATTGTTGTGCCATGATGTGACATTTTTTTCAAGCTCTAAGGATCCGAGATCAAATACAATATGTCCTTATTGCTTATACAGACTTGGCATTTAATATGGAATATTTTTTTTGTGGGGGTGAACTTACTTTTCAAGATGTCTTAGAACCAAAAGTTCATTGGAATTATGTTGAAATTATTCTAGACTAGCAGAAGTACCCGGCATTGCCGGGCGGGGGAGGGGAGGGAAGGGGGAAGGGGAGGGGAACAGGGGGGAGGGGAGGAGAGGGGGGAAGGGGAGAGAGGGGGGAGGGGAGGGGAGGGGGAGGGGAATGGGGGGGAGGGGGAGGGGAGGGGGGAGGGGAATGGGGGGGAGGGGGAGGGGAGGGGGGAGGGGAGGGGGAGGAGAGGGGGGAGGAGAGGGGGGAGGGGGAGGGATGGGAGGGGGAGAGGAGTGGGAGGGTGGGGGGAGGGAGGAGTGGGAGGGTGGGGGGAGCGAGGAGTGGGAGGGTGGGGGGAGGGAGGAGTGGGAGGGTGGGGGGAGGGAGGAGTGGGAGGGTGGGGGGAGGGAGGAGTGGGAGGGTGGGGGGAGGGAGGAGTGGGAGGATGGGGGGAGGGAGGAGTGGGAGGGTGGGGGGAGGGGGAGGTGGAGGGGGAGGGCGAGGGGGTGAGGGAGGTGGAGGGCGAGGGGAGGGGGAAGGGGTAGGACAGAAAGGAAGGGGTAGGGGGGAAAGAGAGGAGCATGAGCGAAAGGGAGGGGGATGGGGAAGGGGTAGGGCAGAAAGGAAGGGGTAGGGGGGAAAGGGAGGGGCATGGGGGAAAGGCAGGGGGAGGGGAGGGGAGGGGGGAGGAGGGGAAAGGCGAGGGGGGAAGGGGAGAGGGTAGGGTGGAGGGAGAAGGGAGGGGGAGGGTAGGGGGAGGGGGAGGGGGGAAAGGGAGGGGGAGCGGGAGGGAGGGGGAGGGGGAGGGCCAGGGGAGGGGATGGGGGGAGGGGAGGGGGATGGGAGGGGAGGGGAACGGGGGGAGGGGAGGAGGATGGGAGGGGAGGGGAACGGGGGGAGGGGAGGGGAACGGGGGAGGGGAGGAGCGGGGGGAGGGGGAGGGGGAGGGCCAGGGGAGGGGATGGGGGGAGGGGAGGGGGATGGGAGGGGAGGGGAACGGGGGGAGGGGAGGAGGATGGGAGGGGAGGGGAACGGGGGGAGGGGAGGGGAACGGGGGGAGGGGAGGAGCGGGGGGAGGGGGAGGGGGAGGGGAGGAGAGGGGGAGGGATGGGAGGGGGAGAGGAGTGGGAGGGTGGGGGAGGGGAGGGGGGAGGGGAGGGGGGAGGGGAGGGGGGAGGGGAGGAGAGGGGGGAAAGGGAGGGGGATGAGGGAAGGGGAGGGGAGGGATATAGATCGTTACTGGCAATTGATCACATCCACAAATGATGTAATCCACACAATTTATGTAGTTTACATAACGTTAATAGGAATACATGGCCGTGTAGATGGGAAATACAGTTTGTTTGAAATAAATCACAAATATCAGATGAAAGTGAAAAAAAACCTATGTGGTGTGAATGGCAATGTTCCTCGCTGAAATGTGAAAAAACTGAATTACGTGCGAACGCATAACTGTGAGATTATGGCGGCAAAGTTGGAACATCACGTGATCCTAGCAGAAGTACCCGGCATTGCCGGGTGGGGGAAGGGAGACCCGTACATTCGCCCTCTCGACTCAAGCTCGTATTCGATTCGTATTCGAAATCGAAAGGGGAAAGGGGGAATCCTTCGTATTCGAATTCGTAAACACGAAATATGAATTAAAATTTAATTCATATCGCACAAAATCGACACAAAACACGGTCGCATGAAGGTGAAAAACGCAATGGCTTTTCGCCCTGAATCACGTGCAAACGTGTGACGTGTGACGGGACGGGATGGAACATCACGTGATCGCTCTGAGCGAATCAGCGAGTACTTCGCTGAAATAAATATGAATAAAAAATATGGATCTCGTCAAATATGGTCTCAGCCATGTTCGTCCCAGGCTCAATGGCCATGTCTATGCCAAATATCAAACACGTGAGCCTCTCCGTTTCGGAGTCTATCGGTAACATTTACACACACACACACACACACACACACACACACACACACACACACACACACACACACACACACACACACACAAACTGTGTTTTATATATATAGATTTTGTTAATGTGACCTTTAAAAGAAACCAAAACCACATTTGACATTTCGAAACAAATAAATTGATCCTTGAAAGTGATGTAAACTGATATCGAACTCAATTCATGGACAGTACTGTGTTAAACTTCTGTACGTTTTCCAGAAGTATCTCTTTATTTTGCACATTAGCCAAAAAAATTTCAACAAAAACAAAAGTTAAATTACGACTGGGATTACGGACCGTAAAATTACAGTTCAGTACTTCGTGTAACCCCCACGAGCATTCAGGAGAGCACGTACACGTTGAGGCATGCTGTTCACGAGATGTGCCAAGGTTTGGACAGGAATAGCTTGCCAGTGACAATAGCCTTTTTTTTTTCTTTTTTTTTGTATACTGAATCGAGGCTCGTGAAAGAGCTAACATTTATTTCACAAACAAATCAACCAGACAAACAAAATATACAAAAAGAGGGAGCGGAAGACAAGATGGGGAGAGAAGGGGAAGCACACAACCACAACATTTGAGAGCAGGGAGAAGTGTGGGAGGGAGAGGGCTTGGGGGCAGGAGGCGTGGGAAGGGGAGGGGGGGCGGGGGGGAGAGGTATAAAACACAAGGGGACCGAAATTAGCGGGGGTAGAAAAGATCAAGGTTTTGGATGGGGGAGGATAAGAGATGGTGGTGAACAGCTGTTTTAAAGACCTGGAGGGTGGAGTGGGATTGAAGAGAGTGAGGGAGTTTGTTCCAGAGGTGGGAGAAAAGAGGAATGAAGGAGTGAAGGTGAGCAGAAAGTCTTGATTTTGGCAGTTTAACCATAAGAGGGTTGCAGGCAGATCTTGTGCGACCTGTAGGAATATTTGGGGGACAGAGCCCAGAGATGGCTGGGGGGGCAAGGCCAGAGAGGAGTCGGTAGAAGACGGAAAGACCACCAACCTGCCTGCGGTGAGTGAGTGAAAGGCCCTTGGAGTTAGCATCATCGCGGGAGATTCCTATGATTCTGAACGCTTTGGTTTCAACAGCGTGAAGACGGGCTAGGTGTGAGGCAGGAGCACCAGACCAGAGGGGAGAGCAGTATTCCATAGAATTACGTTGATTTGTATTTTTGGAGAGCAGTATTTGGAGAGCAGTATTCCATTGCAGCCTGCTGCAATTCACGCACAGAGGTCGGCTGCTGGTCCAAGTGGTCGATTTGATGCGTTAATTCTGCCCACAAGTTCTCTATCGGATTCATATCCGGGGACATGGCAGGCCACTCCATATGCTCCACACCACGGTCATCAAGAAAGTGTTGGATCATGCGAGCACGATGAGGCCGTGCATTGTCATCTTGGAAGACAAAGTTTCCTCAAAAGGCTGCACGAGCAAATGGAAGCAATGTTTCTTCCAGAATGGCCCTGTACTTCAGCTGGTTCAGGTTTCCATTCAGAACAACCAGGACAGTTTTGCCCCCTGCATGAAAAGTAGCCCAAACGGTCACCCCACCACCTCCAGCTTGGACTCTTGGCACTATACAATCTTTGTTGTAGGCTTCATGCACTTGTCTGCGCACTCGGATGCGGCCATCTTGACGATAGACCAGAAATCTAGACTCGTCACTGAAGATCACGTGATTCCAGTGTCCTGGCTGCCATTGACGGTGCTCTCTGGCCCACTGCAGTCGGCGCTGTTGGTGTTGTCTGGTCAGGCATGGCTTTCTCAAGGGATGCCTGGCACGATAGCCTGCTTGAACCAGTCGTTGGTTGACTAGCCTTCTGGATACAGGCACATTTGTCAGTTGCTGCCACTCAGCCCTAAGCCGATTAGCTGACTTGGTACGGCCATTGCGGACTAACCGGTGCAGCTGGCGATCATCCCTCCTTGTGGTTCTGCGGGGACGTCCTGGCCTCGATATTGGAGTAGGGACACCCCTCTGAGCATTTCGTTTCAGGATCTTTGCCACCTGACCTTGAGTGATGCCATACTGCCGAGCAATAGCACGCTGTTTCATGCCGTAATTTCGTAAAGCCACCACTCCATGACAAACAGCATTGTCGAGTTGACGGACCATCTCCAGAGGAAGCGGCAATAACGTTTGGAGACGTACAGCAGTTGTTTTCCACGAATACAGAACGCAACAACCCTTGTATACCCGACTGTGAAGCCAATCATCAAATGCACCTGTCCGTACATTTTGCCACGCCACCTGTGATATAATCCTGTTGTTGACTTCTTGCTGCGACAGACAATCAGTGACATGGTTCTTTTCACAAATAAATCACCAAAGTGTAAAAGAAACTCAACAGATTGATATACTGAGTTAAGAAAGTAAACCCAAGTCAAGAAAAAAAAAATATTCCATATTAAATGCCAAGTCTGTAAATGCCACCTGTAGTTTGAATGAGACATCTGCAGTTTACACTCATCCCTCTCTCCCTTCCCAACCCTCTGATCCTCCTCCAATTCCTCCTGAGAATATGAGCCTGGGTATGTGATATTCCATTTGTGATACTTTTAAACGACTGAACATTTCAAGTGCAGAAACGTATGTGCTTAATCAAATATTGTGTATTTAGCTTGTATACAACACTGGTGTTGGCTTAGCGGTTAGGGTGCCGGCGTGGGATCAGATGATCCTGGGTTTGAATCCCTGAATTAATTTGCTGAAGATTGCTGAATTAACGCCAGGGTGGTTGACTCAGCCTCTCAGCCTGTCATCCTTCCAAGGTCGGCAAATTGAGTATCAGTTCACTGGTAGTTCCCTGTGTGTCGCAAGAGGTGAATAACAGGGTTGGTGGCAGGAAGGGCATCCGGCCATAAAACATTGCTTCAAAAAGGGGACCAAGGTGCCTGAAAGAGGCCAACCCCTGCTCTGCGGGTAAAAATGGCCTCTAAAGGTGGTTCCAAAGGTGGTTCCAGCTTGTATACAGCAGAATAACACCTACAGTATTTCAAAGCAATCTTGTTTGCTCAAAATAGAAGCAGTTTTGACACAAAAGTGCACACTTTTTGTTGCAAGTCTCTATGCTAGTGCAAAAACGTGTGTGCTTCATCAAATAGTTTGCGTTTCGCCTGTCTACAGCAAAATAACACATTTTTCACAAGAAACCCTTTTTTGTGCAAAAGGAATCTTGTTTGCCAAGAGAAGCAGTTTTGACACAAAAGTGTGCATTTTTTGTTGCAAATCACTATTCTAGTGCAGAAACGTGTGTGCTTCATCAAATAGTGTGTATTTTGCTTGTATGCAGCAAAATAACACATTTCACATGAAACCTTTTTCGTGCAAAGCAATCTTGTTTGCACAATAGAAGCAGTTTTGACACAAAAGTGCACATTTTTTGTTGCAAGTCACTATACTGGTGCAGAAATGTGTCTGCTTCATCAAATAGTGTGCATTTACCTTTTATACAGCAAAATAACACATTTGGCAAAACAATCCTTTTTCGTGCAAAGGAATATTGTTTGCCCAAATATAAGCAGTTTTGAGACAAAAGTGTGCTTTTTTTGTTGCAAGTCAATATTATAGTGCAGAAACGTGTGTGCTTCATCAAATAGTTTGCATTTAGCTATATACAGCAAAATTACACATATTTCACAAGAAACAAAATTACACATTTCGTGCAAAAGCAATCTTGTTTGCCCAATAGAAGCAGTTTTGACACAAAAGTGCACGTTTTTTTGTTGCAAGTCACTATTATAGTGCAGAAACGTGTGTGCTTCATCAAATAGTTTGTATTTAGCTTGCATACAGCAAAATAACACATTTGTCGAAACAATCCTTTGTCATGCAAAAGGAATCTTGTTTGCCCAATATAAACAGTTTTGAGACAAAAGTGCACTTTTTTGTTGCAAGTCACTATTATAGTGCAGAAAAGTGTGTGCTTCATCACATATTGTGTATTGTGTTTGTATACAGCAAAATAACACATATTTCACAAGAAACGTTTTTCGTGCAAAGCAATCTTGTTTGCCCAATAGAAGCAGTTTTGACACAAAAGTGCACGTTTTTTTTTTGTTGCAAATCACTATTCTAGTGGAGAAACGTGTGTGCTTCAACAAATAGTGTGTATTGTGCTTGTATACAGCAAAATAACACATATTTCACAGGAAACCATTTTCGTGCAAAGCAATCTTGTTTCCCCAATAGAAGACGTTTTGACACAAAAGTGCACGTTTTTTGTTGCAAGTCACTATTATAGTGCAGAAACGTGTGTGCTTCATCAAATAGTTTGTATTTAGCTTGCATACAGCAAAATAACACATTTGTCGAAACAATCCTTTGTCATGCAAAAGGAATCTTGTTTGCCCAATATAAACAGTTTTGAGACAAAAGTGCACTTTTTTGTTGCAAGTCACTATTGTAGTGCAGAAACGTGTGTGCTTCATCAAATAGTTTGTATTTAGCTAGTATACAGCAAAATTACACATATTTCACAAGAAGCCTTTTTCGTGCAAAAGCAATCTTGTTTGCCCAATGGAAGTGCACGTGTTTTTGTTTCTTTTGTTTTTTGAAATAAAATAGAGGTTTTTTTAAAGGCTGCGGAAGGAAAATAAACACTTTTCGGAATTTTACCGCCGTTGATGCGCAATTTTTGCCTTTATTTTACCGTGCACTTTTGCCTTTTACTCCACCTTATTTAATACCTTAATATGTGTTAACCAAACATATCTCAGACTTGCACTATTACGAAATTAAAAGATAATCTCTACTTTTATCTGTTTTATACATATTATTTCAAGCATGTGGGCGATGCAAAGAGGAAATGAAAGTAACTATGGTCTCGATCTCCTTCCACAGGAATAAAGTATTTAAGTCTGTTCTGTGCACGGGTTTTTAAACAGAATAACGTAGAAGGCATGGTGGAAGATTTGAGGGTTTGAAGGTTCAATCTTTTGTAAGCACTGAACAGGAGCAACAATTCTGCCTCCAGAGCCAAACTCAATCAAAGCTGCAGGGCTTTGTGTTAGCCTGGAGCTCAATGGCTCAATCCATCGACTTCTCCAAAAGGTCAATCCGCATCCTCTGGTCCTTAAGCTCCATCTGCATATCTCTGACTCCTCGCCAACATCTCACAGCTCTGGGCTCTCGACTTCCACTCTGAGCCCCCATTCCCATAATCGCTTTGTGCATCCAGGTCACACATGTCCACTTATCCATGCTGTTCCAGGGCAAAATCTCAGCAAGCCGAGGCAGGTCTTGCTTTTTGGAGCTGGTCCCGTCAACGTTTGCACTCAAAGGTCGCATATGGTTTGTGGCAAGAAGAGATGACAAACAAACATCATACACAATATGGCTGAACAAACAAAGACAGGACTAGAATGCAATATAACTCCATAACAAATTATTTATAAAATACAAACATTCCTCCATTTTAAAGTCAAAGAAAATCGAGTGTATCTGATATCTCCTTAATGTCCCACTTTTATCCCATAACAGGAACACATTCCAAAAACAATTTGCATGCCCAGCTCTCATGGTCTTCTATCCTAAGATCATCCCAATGACTGTTTAGCATTGCTTTTGGTTTTCAAATTTATTTGGGCAGCTTACACATTGTCAGTGGTCTCATTATTGGGCAAACTTTAATTAAAGTGTTCCGGCTCATCCAACTAGAAGTCTGATCATTGAATCAACTTTCAGCATGCTGACATTTTAAAACTGCCTTTGACTCGGTTAGCATCATCAGGAGCACAGCATGCTCCGTTCTTCCAATTGTCTTGTCATGCCATTCTGAGCATAATGCTGCATCTCGCTCACTCCATGCTGTGAGGTCCTTACAACGACCATTCCTTGCCCGCAGGCCACCACAAGGGCCTACAAGACTAGTGCTATTGGAGACGTTTAACTAATACTTGATAACATATTCCGAGTTTATATGGACTACCTTATTCTTTGATGAACCCTGGCAGAGTTATACCAACGACTCGTTTTTCAATGGTATGTGCTGCTTACTTGCTTGAGGCTCAGCATTTAAAAGGCACACAATGCTGGTAGGCCTCAGCAAGAAACTGCTTTGGCAGAACCAACACTTTTTTGAAGTGTATAGTACTCGTCAAATCAAATGCTTCGATGTTTTGCATCCACACAAAATAGATCAAATTGTAATTTTATGCAAAGTCCACAGGGTGTACATCAGCCTGGTCCTAGTCTGGAAAGATATTGTGTCGTTCAATATTAAACCTGCATATAACCTTCTCGGAGGAAACTGGTGGAATCATCTCCTTCTCTTGCCTTTTTTTTCTTTGCAGGAGAGTCAGCCGAAGGAATTTTAAGAAGAAAGAAACTTTTCAATGAATAAAAGATTAAATAAATGAATAGCGAAGGAACTGGATTTTTGGCGATCACGTAGTGCCATCTTTTGGACATATTACGCAGGTACGCTTTTCGATGTTGAGTCTGCTCAGATACAGCGCTTGTGATTGTGTACAAATATTGACAAATATGAGAAAAGTATAAAAAATGTGGAATTTTTGGTGCATAACTGAATATTCAACGTAGAAAAATAATCTCGATCGCTTTTAAATTTTAGAAAACACTTGTAAGTGACAATAATTTTTCGGAAATTACATTTCTGGTGACTGATTTTTCAATACTAATTATTAATGTTTAATCACTAATTATTAACTAATTTTTGATTATTATGATTTTCTGATTTCTGATGACTTCATTTCTGATGAAGGATCGTGCGGCAGAAGACTCAGGATCGGACTCATGATAGAAATATGAGAGCCAAAGACAGTCGCATGTGGGATTGAAGCTCTCAATAATCGCTCCATTATTCTTTGTATCGTGCCAGCTGATTCGATATCAAAAACATTTTCAAACGAATATGTTGCACCTGAAGAGTACCCACCCCCTGAATGAGTGGATTGAGTTTGCATATTACTTATTGCAAAAAAGTATAGTCTGTGTTTTCAAGAAGACAATAGATTTTTGTGTGTTGTACACCTGAAATATTCTAGATGGTCTAAACCTAAAGCGTATGTTCTAATAATAGTTAGGGTCCAACATGTCTAAAGGGTGTAAGGGGACTAAATAGTGTTAAGGTCTAAGGGGTGTTAAAGGTCCATTGTTTCTAGGGATCTGAAGAGTCTTGCGGTTTTTAGGATCTTGGGGATCTTAAGAGTCTTGGGGGTCTTGAGGGTCTTGGAGGTCTTTGGGGTTCTTCGAGGTTTTTAAGATTCTCAGGGTCCTATGGGTCTTAACACAAACTTAACTGGGTGATTGTGATTGTGCCTCACAGCCCCCCTGCCCCACCTCCCCCATCATATCTCGGCCATCGATGGTCCGATTAACTTGAAAATTTGCACATGCATAGATCATCAAATAATGAACGTGATGGTAAAAATATTTTTTTCATAATATGTTAATTTTTCTAATTATTGCCTAATAAGTCATGCAATATGCAAATGTTATGCATTTGTACACAAGATCAAAATGTGCGCAAGACCCTCGAGAAAAAGTCATGAGAGGAGAATTCGAAATCTCCATTGGTTGTGAAAAATGTCGAGAGGGGCAGCCCCCCCCCCCCCCCCCAGTGAAGTTAGAGATAATGGACTCTGGGGCTTTAAGGGTCTTAAGATTCTAGGAGGTCTTAGGGGAATACAGGGCATCAAGGGGTCTAAAGGTGTAGATGTAAATGTCTAACGGCATCTCAGCAGTCTAAAGGGTCAAAAGGGTTTAAAACGTACGTTACAATAGTACGTAATAAAGAGACATATCACAGATAGCTTCATGGTCGGACTGACAGACCGTGTTTTTCATCTTTAGCTCACCTGGAACAAAAATTGTTCACGACATTTAAAAAAATCTTAGGGGATCCACTGGGGGTAAAAGTGGGCCCAGGTTTGACCCCACAAAATAGGTATTTCCTTTCTTCTCCGATTATTATTTTGTGGGGTAATTGACGCCTACCAGTAGTTCCACAAGGTTCTACTAAGTGAGCACAGGGGTATTGTATATATATATATATATATATATACACACGACCGGTCAAAAGTTTTAGAACACCTCAATTTTTCCAGTTTTTATTGAAATTTACGCAGTTTAATGTCTCAATATACTCTGAAATTAAGCATAGAACAAACAAACAATTGGAGATAAAAAAGAAATCATTGAATCATTTTGTTTAACAAAATTTAATTTAAATTTTTGACCCAGCAAGATAACCACCTTTTGCAGATGTAACCGCCGAACCCACTCGTGGCATTCTTTCTGCAATGGAAATCAAATATTGTTCGGGAAGTTCTTCCCAACACTGTTGCAGAAGTTCCCACAAAAGTGTTGCACTTGTAGGTTGCTTTGCTTTCACCCTTCTGTCCAGTTCATCCCAAACCAGCTTGATGGGGTTTACGTCTGGAGACTGTGCTGGCCATTCCATGATTTGAAGCCTACCGTCTTGTTCTTTTCCTCGAAGGTAGTTTTGACATAGCCTGGAGGTGTGTTTCGGGCCATTATCTTGCTGTAGGATGAACCCCTGACCAACTAGGCGTATACCAGAGGGTATTGCATGGCGCTGCAAAATGCTGTGATAGCCCTTTTGGTTCAGGGTGCCAGTCACTCTGTGCAAGTCGCCAACTCTGGATCCAGCAAAAGAGCCCCAGACCATCACGCTTCCTCCTCCATGTTTGACAGTTGGTGTCACACACTGAGGAACCATCTTTTCGCCTACTTGACGGCGCACAAAAACCCTGCGTGATGAACCAAAGATTTCACATTTTGATTCATCGGTCCATAAGACGTTCTTCCAGTCTTTAGTAGTCCACTGACGGTGCTTCATGTCCCAGTCAAGCCTCTTTTTCTTATTTTGCCATCTTAGCAATGGCTTTCTTACTGCCACTCGACCTGTCAAACCTGCAGCTCGAAGTCTTCTCTTCACAGTTGAAACTGAGACTTGCTTACTTCGACCAGTGTTAAGCTGTGCTTGAAACTGTTGTCCTGTGAGCCGCCTGTCATGCAAGCTGTTGACTCTCAGAAACTTGTCTTCTGATTCTGTTGTGGCTTTGGGTCTGCCAGACCTCTTCCTGTCAGAGTTTCCTCGAGTTTCCAATATACTACTTCCTGCAGTGCAATATTGAAGCCTGGTGTTGGCTTAGCGGTTAGTGTGTTGGCTTGGAATCCTAGGATCCTGGGCTTGAATCCCGGTCAATCGCTGAATTAACGCCAGCGGGGTTGACTCAGCCTGTCATCCTTCCGAGGTCGGGAAATTGAGTGTCAGTTCTCTTGTAATTACCTATGTGTCACAAGAGGCGACTAACAGGGTTGGTGGCAGGAAGGGCATCTGGCTGTAAAACATTGCTTCAAAAAGGGGACCATGGTGCCCAAAAAAGGCCAACCCCTGCTCTGCAGGGAAAAATGGCCTCTAAAGGTGGTTCCTGCAGTGCAATATTGTCCAAATAATGCTTCAGAGGGTGTAATAACAGTCTGTTCCAATTCTGCTTTTATACAGACAGGGGGTTTGCAATCAGGTCATCAGCAGAGGTTGGGACACCTGTAGGAATTGTTTGCATCAACTTTCAAGGCTTAATTTACTTACATTGCTGCAGAACAGCTGTAAGTTGTTAACCCATTACCTGTTCCCTGAAGAAGCCCTTTTTTTCTACAATATAACTGTGCAATTTACATTATTTTCCCGTTTTTGCTAACCTAAACTTTTTTGTTCACCTCGAGCAGTTTACTGCTTACCTTTGTACCATTTCAGGTTATTCACTGGACATTAAACTATGTAAATTTCAATAAAAACTGGAAAATTGAGGTGTTCTAAAACTTTTGACCGGTAGAGTATATATATATATATATATATATATATATGAAACAGGAAGTAAGTTCCTGCGTGGGGCTGGAGTGAAAAAATTCTGAGTCAACCCGGGACTTGAACCCACAAACCCCATCACTTACGAGGTGACAGCCCACTGAGCTATTGAGTCTCTGGGATATCCTCAGAGATTTCTCCCACCAACACTGCGAGCTTTATAATGGCCGATGTCTTACGTGCCTGCTCGGCAGACCCCGGATGTGAGTGTATGTTTGTGTACGTAGGTGTGTGAAAGTGCATTGCATATATATATATATTCTAGAGGTTGTTGGTTTAGATTAAATTGTGAATTCACTCCGCTGGTTGCATCACAAGTGAAGCAGAGGTGCATCGCTGATGCAGTGCCCCCGTGCATTTACCCTTGGGTAGGAATTTGTAATTTCCTCAGAGTGCCTGCGATAACTCACCCACTCTTTGTCGAAAGGACATCTTCAGCGTCGACCAACGAATGCTAGCGGACAGAACACCCATTCGTGCGACGACATCGTTTGTGATGTCACGTCCCACCTGCGGAGCACCAATTGGACAGTTTAATTTGGGGTCACGAATCGAACCCAAAACCAGATAAGCTCAAAGTTATTCACATGTGATTTGGCAAGAAGTCGTGTCCTTCCTTATTAAACCTTCCCTTGCTCGGACGGACGTTAATTCGGTTTCTAGCATAAGAATAAAAGAGGTTCGATTGCATTGCTGACATTCCGCGTCTCATCCCCACCAACCTCGAAACGGTCGAGCCATGGACTTGAAGAGATGTTTGACGGCGGTCAGGTAGGCCTACCTTTTCACCATGATGTAATTGGGGCACAATGTGAGCGAGAACACCATGGCAACATCGCATTATTCCGTTCTGGGGATTCAAACCCAACAAAATGTTTCATCGTTGTTTTCCCAAGAAAAGATAAGTTTTAAACAACTAATAAACCTCCACTTTCATTAAAAAGGAAAAGCCATAAATGACAGGTTTTCTCCATGTATGACGTCATTTTCTGAATTATACTTTTCCCAGAGTAGCGCAGTAATTACCCCAGTAATACCGTACGCACTTTCAACACTTTTTTTTCTAATTCTCCTATCTTCCTTTTTCTTTTCTTCTTTCCAACCAAAAGCATCTTAACGGCCATTAACACTTGCAGTACATGATTTGAAGTCTCGTAGACTCGTACATTCGTCGCTCGACCTGCGGCTTCGTGGCTCGACTTCAACACACCTGTTTTGCTCTGCACTGCAAATGAGATGTTGGAAAAAGGAACTGAAGAACTGCGTGGTGAATGGTGATACAACACGAAAAGCACAAACAAGATTCATTCCACAGACAGCTTGTCTGGACAAACGATGCAAACCAAGAGCATTGTTGACATCACGTCGACTCCAAATTAGGTATACATTCCCTCGCCAGAATAACATGAACACCCTTGATTGTAAACAAACTTCACTTTAACAATATATTTTATGAAAAAAAACACAATATAAAAAGTATTTATATACACACACACACACACATATATATATTGTTGCGAATATGGAATTTGGCCTCCATATCCGCTTGTAAATATTCCCCTATTTTCCCCAATACTCCCCAACTATCCCCAATCCCCCATTCCCTAGTCCCATTGTCTGTAAACAACAATCAGTAGAGCCGACCTTCCCCTTATTCCCCCATTAAATGTCGTGCCCAGGTCCACCGCACCACACGTAGACAACTTTCGGACATCTTGCTAGTTATTCTTAGTCTATGTCAGTTAAGGCCTCGTTTCCATTAATTATGACTCTTCGTTGCACCAGAATGTGATTATATGGCACCAGTAGTGAGTTTAGGACCTTTCCCATACCTCCTCCCATCTTCTTCCCCCGTCTACAACAACAGAGGGGCACGGCGCTGCGCGGGGGGGAGTGTGCGTCCTCCCACCGGCTCGGTTAGCCGCCATCGACAACGCGCTCCAGACCATGCGCTCCACGGGGTTACCACAAAGGGGCTCCTTGTCAGCTCCTCGTCAAGGGCGGAGCCGGTAACCCCCCCGCACGCACCCAATGAGAAGCAACGTGCCGATTCCACGAGGCGGAGCTAACGAGCCGAGGGCGTGTCACTCCCCGCCGGATATACGCGGCCCCGCGCCGGATGTGACGTCAGATGCGCCCCCAGCTGGAGAAAGAAAGTGCCTGCGATCGCTGAGAGAGAAAGACCCGCCTGAGAAAGAACGTCGCCTCCGAGCGCTGTGACCTCCCCGCATCTTTGGACCGGACTGTACCCTGCTTTGAGCCAAAGGTGCACCTGGAGCGATCGACAACCGCTTTCCTGCCATCAACCCCTGTGTGAGTCAGCGTTGTCCCGTTTACCTGTCGTCTGTCCGGGGTTAATATAAGAGTGTGTCTAAGTGCCTGTCTTCCTGTGATATACCTCTAGCCCCTGTAATCTAACCTTTTCCGTACGAATATAATTGAGAATCGAAACATTGGTGTCTGTCATTATAACCCAGCCGGGTGTCTTCTTTTTCTTATTGAGCCAGCGTAACGCGACTTCGTCAACGTCGAGTATAATCGGGTAATTTGTGCGGACACGACGGCCATTCCGCTCGGCCCACCTTAACATCAAAGTCGTGTCTGTAACAATTGGTGTCGAGGAGTGAGATTCGGACCCGGGACTAAATTAGTTAGGCCCAAATTTTGGGAGGGAAAATCGATTCGGAGCGCGTACTGCGCTCGACAAAATCGATCCGGAGCGCGGTCCCGCGGTTACTGCGCTCGACGAAATTATAACAGCAAAATTTGGATTTGTGTTACGAAACTCGAATTTTGAAAGTCGCGCTATGGCGGATCAAGACGGCTGGGGTCCGGTAGGGGAGAGTGAAGCAGGGTCGGTCCAGGACCAAATTGAGACACGTGAGGAGAGCGAAACAGCGGGGGTAGCAGACGCGCGAAATGGCGCCTCGCACATAGCTACGGCGGCCGCACCCGCTGCACAAGTGGGAGGGATGGCCCAAATGCAGGTCCTCATGGAGCAATTTATGGCGCAAATGCAGGCGTCCCTCAAACTGCAGAGTAACCAATTGGGGGTAATGGGGAACCGGATGGAGGCTCAGAATGAGCAATTGGGGGTAATGGGGAACCGGATGGATGCTCAGGGTGAGCGATTGGAGGACCAAATGGGGGTAATGGGGAACCGGATGGATGCTCAGGGTGAGCGATTGGAGGGCAAAATAGGGGTAATGAGGGACGAAGCGAGGGGTACCAGTGAGGGATTAGACAATAATTTTAAGGGATTAGACAATAATTTTAAGGGATTAGACATGAAATTTGGGAAATTAGACGATAGATTAGGGGAAATACAGGAGGGGTTAACGGGGGTAGAAAACAGAATGGCCGCTCAAGAGAATCAAATGGAAGGGATGCAAAAAGGGTTAGAGGGGTTAGAAAACACCATGGAAGGCAAATTGAGGGACATGAGGGACCAAGCGGAAAGGGAAGTTAACCAAATGGGGCAGCAGATAGAGGGGGTCAGAATGGGGGTAGAAACGAAATTGGATGCTCACAGGGAGGAAATGGAGCAGATGAGGGTGGCATCTGGGCAGGAGATGCAAGTGATGGGAGAGGAGATCAGAAGAGGAGTGAGTGAGGAGGTCGGAGGAGTGCGCGAGGAGGTGAGGCACTGTAAGGAGCGCATGGAGAAGGAGGTGAGAAAGGGGACTGTAAAATTGCAAGGGGGTATAGAGGAGTTGACGCTGGGAGTAGAACAACTGACAGTGGGACAAAAGGAGTTGGGGGAACAGGTAAAGAAGAACACAGCGGTAATAGAGGGGTTAAAATCGACGCAGAAGGAGATGAAAAAGGACGTAGGGGTAATTAAAAAAGAGTGTCAGACGGTACATGAGGACTTGACGAAAAAAATGAACAAAGTGGTAGAGGTGATGGAGGTTAAAGAGCGGGAGGTGCGGGAGCACATAGAAAAAAATAAAGTGGAGTTAGAGGAAGAACTTAAAGGGGCGCACGAGGAGATGAAGGAGGTGAAGCAGAAATTAGAAGAAGTGGAAGAGGGGGTGAGCGAAATTAAAAAGCGACGGAGAGAGGATAAGAAAGAGATAAAAGAGGAGGTAAAAGAATTGGTCCAGAGTCTGTGTTCGGATCGTGATGATGTGCTCATTAACCGGATGAGGGATTCGCAGGTGATGGAGGAGAAGCGAAGAGAAAGAGGACCCGGTGTAAGTGGTGACCAATATGGTCGTGCGTATGATGCGCCAGGTGATTTAATAAGCTTGGGGGTCGAGATAGACCCGGATGTTCGTGAGAGGCCAAGAGTGAGGTGTATGGCTGGTCCGGAGGGTATGGAACGAGAGGTGCGAGGTGTGGGTGAGCAAGGTTGTGGTGGTATGGAATGGGTAGCGGGTTGCGGAGGTGTGACCCATGCATCGACACCAACAGGGGTAGTTGTTGGAGGGACCGGGGAGGCACGAGAGCCCCTTGGGGGTAGTGTACTGTGGGGGCCCGGCCGGTTCGGCCCTGCGCTGACCCCGCAAGGGGCGACGCACGGGGTCCGGCAGGCGGGCAACGACTCACATACGAGGTGGTCCCACAAGGTCCCACTCGCGCCGTATGACGGCAAGAGTGATCTACGCGCGTACCTGGCGCAGTTCGACTGTGTGTGTAAGGGCAACGGTTGGGGTGAGGACGAAGGTGGAGTACACCTGGTGGCCGCATTGCGCGGCGCGGCGGCGGAGGTGCTGACGGCATTACCAGCGGGTGCTCTCACCCTGCCAGCCCTCCGCGACGCCCTAATTAATCGATTCGGCATAGAACAGCAGAGCGAGCTTGTTAAAGCTCAGCTCGCGCTGCGAAAACGCAAGCCCCAGGAAGCCATCGGGGAACTTGCCCACGACATTCGCCGCGCAGTGGGGATCGCACATGCTAGCATGGCAGCGGATTCCCGGGAAAGCCTGGCGCTGGACCATTTTATCCAGGCCCTCCCGGATATTGAGCTCCGGCAACAGCTCGCCATGTGGCGCCCGCAGACTCTGAGCCAGGCGGCTGACGCTGCGGCCCGTTGGGAAGCAGCGAGGCCCCTGGCCCGAGGGGGCGAGCGTCTCGCAATGGCGGTCCGCCAGGTGGGACCCCCGATGGAGGGCGGACCCCTTAGGGGACCCGCCCCCGACGTGGGTCCTGACCTGGCGGGCATGGTCCGGAGGCTGGTGGACCAGCGCCTGGCGGGACCTGGACCATGGCAGGCGGCCCCGGAGGTGGCCCACGGTGGACCACGAGCGGGTAATCCAATTCGGACCTACAGGGGGGGGAATTTGGAATTCCGGAGGCAAGCACCTTATCAGGTGAGGTGCTATACTTGCAACCGTCCGGGTCACCTGGCGCGGCACTGTCGAGCCATGCGCCGGGATGATCCCCGGCGGTTGAGGTCCTCAACTCCGCCCAGGGGGGAGCGGGTTAGCCGATCCCAGACACCCCCCCGCCAGACCCCGGGAAACTAGAAGGTGTCGGGCACGTAGGGCGGTGTTCGGCAACAGAGGATGGAGGAGAGCCCTCATTGACGCGACAGGTCATTTATTGTGGCCAAATTGGAACCGGTAGCCTGACAATTAGATGCAAAATTGCCGGCGTGGGGGTAGACGCCGTAGTGGACACAGGAGCTAGCGCCACGATCATCAGCCCTGTGGTCCTTGATTCGAGCGCAGGTGGCTGGGATAAGATCCAGCGCCTGCAAAATTATAGTTTGCAGCTTGCTACCGGGGTAACGGCCCCGATCATAGGGCGTGGTTCTGTGACCCTCAAGTTAGGGTCGGTAAGGAGGGAGATAGATGTTTGGGTGGCGGAGGTGTGCGACCCATGTTTAATAGGGTTGGACCTGTTGACTGCCAGCGGTTGTAAAATCGACTTGTGCCGGGGGATCCTGCAGGTGGGAGTAGAAGAGCTGCCGTTAGGGGGAGTGAGCACGGCCGAGAGAGCGGAGCTGGAGGCTTCCGAGGCCGTGACCATTCCCCCAAGGGCCGAGGCGATAGTGCCGGCCCAGTGGGCAGCTCGCCCAACATGGCAGGAGTCCTGCGGCCTGGTCGAACCGGTGGCAGCGCAGTCCATACCGGGTTTGATCGTGGGCCGCACCCTTGTAAAAACGGACGGGCCGGTAGTGGCCGTCCGAGTAGTAAATGTGAGTACAGAACCACGCACTATAGTAAGGGGCACGAGGGTAGCTGGCTGCACCCCAGTTGAGGAAGTCGCGACAGTGAGGGGCGAGAACGTCCAGCCGAGCCGACCCCGGGGGGAGCCTTCAATAGCAAGTAGGAATTGGCCCGATCCCATTTGCGAGATGGTAAATCGTAGTAGCGTAGAGTTGGGAGGTACCCAGAGGGAGGCCTTACACAAACTGGTTGGGTCCCATTTGGACCTCTTCTCCCTGTCCACCGAGGATATTGGACGTACGGGCCTGGTGAAACATCAGATCCACACCGGTGAGGCCCGGCCTATTCGTCAGGCCGCCCGACGGCTCCCTTGGAGCAAGAGGGCGGAAGCTGACGAGCAGGTTGCAAAAATGCTCGACGCAGGTGTGATCGAGCCCTCGGGAAGTCCTTGGATGTCACCTGTTGTGCTGGTCAAAAAGAAGGATGGGACCACGCGGTTCTGCGTGGACTATCGCCAGCTAAACAACGTGACACTCAAGGACTCATATCCCCTGCCAAGGATTGATGACACCCTCGATGCCGTTGCGGGCTCAAATTGGTTCACAACTTTGGACCTCAAGAGTGGGTATTGGCAGGTGGAGATGGATAGGGCAGGGAAGGAGAAAACGGCATTTTCCACAGGTAAGGGACTGTATCAGTTTACTGTGATGCCGTTTGGTTTGTGTAACGCCCCCGCCACCTTTGAGAGATTGATGGAGCATGTACTAGGCGGCATGCCATGGCAATCATGCCTGGTGTACCTGGATGACGTCCTGGTACATGCCCAAACGTTCCCCCAGGCAGTAGCTAATTTGGACCAGGTGTTCGGGTGCCTCAGACAGGCAGGGTTGAAGCTGAACCCGAGTAAGTGCACTTTGTTTGCAAGAGAGGTGGCCTATCTAGGTCACGTGATCGGCCGCGAGGGGGTAAAAACGGACCCAGACAAAATTAAAGCGGTAGAGGAGTGGCCCGCACCACGTACCATCAAAGAGGTGCGGGGATTTTTGGGACTCTGCTCCTACTACCGGCGCTTTGTGGCGAAATTTGCGGAGTTGGCCCGTCCCCTCCACCGGCTTACGGAGAAGGGGACGCGATTTAATTGGACACGGGAGTGCCACGAGGCCTTCCAAAAATTGAAGGGGTGTCTGACATCCGCACCCCTTCTAGCTTACCCCACTAGCGACGGGGCATTTACCCTGGACACGGATGCGAGCCAGGAAGGATTGGGCGCAGTTTTGTCTCAGACACAGGAGGGCGTGGAGAGAGTGATTGGTTATTATAGTCGGGCCTTAAGTAGGCCCGAGCGAAATTATTGTGTCACTCGCAAAGAGTTATTGGCTATGCTGGCTGCCATGAACCATTTCCACCCGTACTTGTACGGGCGGAAATTTTTGGTTAGAACTGACCATTCCTCCTTGCAATGGCTCCTTCGGTTCAAGGAACCGGAGGGCCAAATTGCAAGGTGGTTGGAAAAGTTGCAGCAGTACGATTTTGATGTGGCCCATAGGGCCGGGAAGGCCCATGGTAATGCGGACGCACTCTCTCGGCGTCCTTGTCTGGGGGAAAACTGTAAATTTTGTGCGAGACACGAGGAGAGGGAGCAATTGGGCGATTCCGCCCCGATTCTCGTCGTCCGGGCAACCCGGGTGAGAGGGCCAATTTTGCCACTAACCGCGGACGAGGAATTTGGAGAGTTGGCTTGGAGCACGGCCCAGCAGGAGGATCCTGTTCTGGGGCCGGTGTTCCAATGGGTCAAATTGGGGCAAAGACCAAAGGGGGAAGAGGTCACCCCCCTCGGGGCGCAGACAAAGGCATATTGGGCTCAGTGGCAGACCCTGGAATTGAAAGGCAACATCTTGTATCGCAAGTGGGTGGAGGTTCCCTCTGATAGAACTTCCTGGCTGGTGATAGTCCCTGACAAATTCAAGAACGTCATATTGCAACAGGTGCATGGTACCCGCTCCGGCGGCCATTTGGGCAGGACAAAGACAATATCTCGGGTCTGCCGGAGGTTCTATTGGGTGAATATGGGGCGCGACATACAGGACTGGTGTCGGAGATGCGACGCCTGTATTGCCAAAAAGGGACCAGCACGGAGGATGAGGGCCCCCCTTCAATTACACCAGGTGGGGGCCCCCCTAGAGCGGGTGGCCATGGATATCCTAGGCCCACTACCCCGCACCCGCCTAGGTAATAAGTACATCCTCGTTGTGATGGACTACTTCACCAAGTGGCCGGAGGCCTACGCCCTCCCCAACCAAGAAGCAGGGGTGGTAGCGCAGGCCTTCGTGGAAGGATTTGTGTGCCGGCATGGGATTCCACAGGAGTTGCACACCGACCAGGGACGAAATTTTGAGAGCAAATTGCTAAAAGATGTGTGCAGTCTCCTGTCAATTCGAAAAACCAGGACAACGCCTTTAAGACCTCAATCTGACGGGATGGTGGAAAGATTCAACCGAACTCTAATCCAACAACTAATCCAAGCCATGGTTCACCACCACCCGTCAGGATGACTGGGACGAACATCTCCCTTATTTGCTCATGGCCTACCGAACCAGCCAGCACGGGGCCACCGCATGCAGTCCAGCGTTGCTTATGTATGGGCGGGAGTTACGGGCTCCCGCCGACTTGCTATGCGGTCCCGTGCCAGACACAGTGGTTAACCCGCCGAGGGAGGGGTACGCACGTCACCTAGAGGAAGGCATGGAGCTAGTCCATGCCTTCGCCCGCCGCCAACTCCATCTGGCGGGGGAAAAGATGAAGCGCAGGTACGACGACCGGAGCCAGGGGAGTCAATACGCTCCGGGGATGAAGATTTGGTTCTTTAATCCCCGGAGGCGGAAGGGAAGGTGCCCAAAACTCACCTCCCCCTGGCAAGGCCCAGGAGTCGTCCTGTCGCAAATCTGTGACGTGGTCTTTAAGATCAAAATGGGGCCACGAGCCCTCCCTCGGATCGTCCACGCCGACCGGATAAGACCTTACACCGGCGAGCAGGCGCCCCCGTGGATTGCCTCGGCTTTAGATGCCGAGGCGGGACCCAGTACCTCTGAATAAGGGGGGCTTATTAGTGCCAGAGGACTGGGGGATTGAGGAGCGATAGGCCCGGTGGGAGAGGGTGGCATCCCTGCCACCTTTCCCATGAGTGGGGCAAATGCGCAATAGTTTATGGGGTGTATGGCAGTGAAAACTAGCCCGGGTGGGTTAGGTTATATCAATAGGGCCCTAGAAGATGACAGTAGGTAACGTTAAGTTTAGTTAGTGACTGATACCTGTAGTGGGGACGCAGGTAGATTAGTATGGATGATAATGACGTGGGAGCGCAATAGTTTAAAGGGACGACTGGGAAGCGCAAGTTTCAGAAGGGAGTAGTTAGCGGAGATGATGCTGTGTGTGTGAGAATTGAACAGGTGTGATTGCACAGGTGTGCAACTGGACAGGTGTGTGGAGCAGTGTATGAGTAGTGAGTGTTGTGGATCAGCGCGAATGCGCTTTGGGAGAGAAGGGTGCAGGTGGCACCAGGTGTGAGAGCACAGGTGTGCAAGTACAGGTGTGTGGAGAGAGTTGGAGTAGGTGGTACGGAGTGGTGTGCATGGTGCGAAGGTGTGAATGGGGGAAGAGTGGACCCCCATCACGAATACCCGGGGCGGGTAGTGTAAGTGTTAGGTAGAGGGTATAGGTAAATTGTGGTTGGATATTGGCATTTGTGGTGCGGTTGCAGAATGGTGTTGTGAATGGGTGCATTAGTGTTGTGGAAATGGCTGGGCGTGTAGCCTGTTAGTGTGTGTAGTTGGTTGAGCACTCCACCACTGTGAGGATGTCGGCCAGGTGAGGCCGCAGGTGGGCTCTGGGAGCCGGTAGAGTTGTCAGTGGGGCCCGAGGATCCGGAGGACGGACCCGGGTAGCCCAGTGCCAGAGAGGGCACCGGGTGGGGAGAGAGCCAGAGGGCCTTCCCCAGGTAGTTAGGTTAGGGTAAGGAGCAGGTAAGCTCGGAGGCAACTGCAGTGGTGGAGGTGTGCAGTTGGGTAGACCCACTGGGAGAGGTACACGTCGCAGCCCAGAAATTGTACGAGGGCACCGGGAGATGAATCGGGGGAGTGAGACCCCAAATTGAAGAGCACCACAGGTTGGCCAATGGGAATTGGTTTTTAGAACCCATAGTGTAAGAGGGCCAATGGTTTGGCCGGAGAAAGACCCCGGGTAGTGTAAAGTTGTTAAAGTCATTTAGGAAATAGTTAGGATTAATGAACCTGTCGCACCATACGCAGCCACTTACCTGTGGTGATGATGATGACTCCACACCTGTGTTTTCTTTGTTTTGTGCAGGAAATGAGAATTGCTGTGAGGATTTGTGAGACGCATCACGACGTGGATGAGACATTGGGGTGATTCCATCTCTCCCTCCCTAGGAGGGACTGATGATGAATTGGAGATGGCAAATTTTGATGAGAGTTGAAAATGGCAAATTTGATTGGTTAGGAGGGAGAGAAGACGAATTTGGTATATGGGAGGAACGGGGAAGACAGTAGGGATGTTTGTTGATTTGTAAAGTAGATGTTTATGGGTAGTGTTGTGTTTTGTGGATGCAGTAAGGGGTAAGGGAGGGGCCATGTAGGTTACCTGGTGGGGGGGGGGGCGTACGATAGGAACGTACCTGTCTCACCTGGTTCCCATGTGCCCCCAGTGTGCATCATCTTGTATTGCGTGCACTTTTGCGCCCTTACCACCTTACTCACTTGTCTGCTTCTTTTGTCTCCCGCCTCCGAGGATCTGGCTTTGGGGTAGAGAGAGAGGAGAGAGAGGTGCTGGCTACGCAGTTGTGGGCCTGCACTTTCGCTGTTGGCTGCCTGGATCGATACACCATATGGACCGCAATGTTTGTGGCCACCCACAATGGACCGCAGTTCGTTTGCGGCCAAGCACCACCCGTTGATGGACCTATGGGTCAACGTGGCACCTATGCCATACAGGTGAACCACTAATAGTTAACACCACTGAAGGCCACACGAAGAGCAAGAGACACCTGCAGGGTTAGGGGTTGTCGAATTTATTTTTATTCCCATGAACAATGGTGACTGCACCGGATGGTGCTGACTGTGTGGTGGGGTGGTGCTTGATGCTTGGAAGGGGTGCTCTGCACGTTATTAAAGGCCGTCGGCCACAGAGCACTCGTGGGTTGGTGTATCGATGCTGGCAAGCGCGCTCTCTCTATGCATAACATCTGCATGTGTTCCTCCAAAAACAGGTCCTGGATCGTAGTGTAAATAGCAGCGTAGTCGTGTAAATAATGCTCCCTACCGGCTGTATGTTTAGTTTGAGGATTCTTTCCGGATTCGGTTATCCTGTGGGTGTGTTTCTGTGAGGAGAAGGGTGCAACGTCGCAGGGGGACATATTTACTCATTTGTGAATATCTGTAAAACTGTCGCACTCAGGGTAGAGTTAATAGTAGAGGGAACTACATTGCGTGCCACACTAAAGTAGGTAAAAATTTATCGGGTCGGGACGCCCCGAGGGTAGAGAAGGGTGCAATGTTGCGAATATGGAATTTGGCCTCCATATCCGCTTGTAAATATTCCCCTATTTTCCCCAATACTCCCCAACTATCCCCAATCCCCCATTCCCTAGTCCCATTGTCTGTAAACAACAATCAGTAGAGCCGACCTTCCCCTTATTCCCCCATTAAATGTCGTGCCCAGGTCCACCGCACCACACGTAGACAACTTTCGGACATCTTGCTAGTTATTCTTAGTCTATGTCAGTTAAGGCCTCGTTTCCATTAATTATGACTCTTCGTTGCACCAGAATGTGATTATATGGCACCAGTAGTGAGTTTAGGACCTTTCCCATACCTCCTCCCATCTTCTTCCCCCGTCTACAACAACAGAGGGGCACGGCGCTGCGCGGGGGGGAGTGTGCGTCCTCCCACTGGCTCGGTTAGCCGCCATCGACAACGCGCTCCAGACCATGCGCTCCACGGGGTTACCACAAAGGGGCTCCTTGTCAGCTCCTCGTCAAGGGCGGAGCCGGTAACCCCCCCGCACGCACCCAATGAGAAGCAACGTGCCGATTCCACGAGGCGGAGCTAACGAGCCGAGGGCGTGTCACTCCCCGCCGGATATACGCGGCCCCGCGCCGGATGTGACGTCAGATGCGCCCCCAGCTGGAGAAAGAAAGTGCCTGCGATCGCTGAGAGAGAAAGACCCGCCTGAGAAAGAACGTCGCCTCCGAGCGCTGTGACCTCCCCGCATCTTTGGACCGGACTGTACCCTGCTTTGAGCCAAAGGTGCACCTGGAGCGATCGACAACCGCTTTCCTGCCATCAACCCCCGTGTGAGTCAGCGTTGTCCCGTTTACCTGTCGTCTGTCCGGGGTTAATATAAGAGTGTGTCTAAGTGCCTGTCTTCCTGTGATATACCTCTAGCCCCTGTAATCTAACCTTTTCCGTACGAATATAATTGAGAATCGAAACATTGGTGTCTGTCATTATAACCCAGCCGGGTGTCTTCTTTTTCTTATTGAGCCAGCGTAACGCGACTTCGTCAACGTCGAGTATAATCGGGTAATTTGTGCGGACACGACGGCCATTCCGCTCGGCCCACCTTAACATCAAAGTCGTGTCTGTAACAATATATATATACATTAAATTGATATATGCGGGAAAACTGCAAGCCGAGCCCAGGAATCGAACCCTGATCCTCTAGGAAAACTGTACCATTTCTTTGCCATCTGAGTTATCTGGGCGACCCTGACTGAGCATGGATTTTCTCACACATACCGTATGATTGCAACTGTCGTTGGTGCTCCTCCGGTTGGCAGCGAGTGTACCGGAAGCATTGACGGAAAGAGAGTGGCAATCATGTGTGAGAAAATTCCGTGCTCAATCAGGGTCGCCCAGATCGCTCAGATGGCTCAGATGGCAAAGCACTGGTGCGGTTTTCCAGAGGACCTGGGTTCGATTCCAGCCCTTGGCACGTAATTTTCCCACATATATCAATTTAATTATTTAATTCCGTTGGTTAATCTGATATCTATATCTATCTATAATTCCATTAATCTCTGTGTGTATGTGTGTATGTGTGTATGTGTGTATGTGTGTATGTGTGTATGTTTGTCTGTGACCGCTGTTTCTCGACAACCACGGGTCCGATATACTTTAAACTTGCCAGGTATATTGCTGGGGACCCGAGGATGTGCCTTTTCAAGGTTTGAAATTAATCGGACAAGTACTTACCGAGCTATGGCGATTTAGCCGTTCGCCGTTCGCTTTGGCGTTGCGAATGGACCAAACCATTGCATGTAAATAGAGGGGGGGGTTCTGTGGTCGTTGCGAATGGACCAAACCATTCATCTAAATAGAGGGGGGGGGGGTTCTGTGGTCGTTACTGCCACGTGGTTTCAAAGTTTTTTTTTGTTGTTGTTGTTTGCACGCATGTTTTTTTGCACCCACGTACGGGGGGGGTTCTGTGGTCGTTACTGCCACGTGGTTTCAAAGTTTTTTTTTGTTGTTGTTGTTTGCACGCATGTTTTTTTGCACCCACGTACGGGCACGCCCTAGGATGTTTACACACACACACCCCTACACAAATTTTTTTTTTTTTTTTTTTTTTGGCAAGGAACGGGCACCCACGTACGGGCACGTCCTAGCTTATATATAGTACGGGCATGCCCTAGTATATATAAATGTGAGGTGTGTGTGTGTGTGTGTGTGTGTGTGTGTGTGTGTGTGTGTGTGTGTGTGTGTGTCCAGTTTTTGTGGAGGCGTTTTATTCAGAGATGGCTGAACTGATCTTCATAAAACTTTCAGAGGTCATCAGTGAGTGCCTGGGAGTGTTTTAGGCATATATATATATATATATATATATATATATATATTGTTACAGATCCGGGGGACGGCACTCCCGTTAGCAAGGGGGGGTTAATCCCCTTGTCCTGTTAAGCTGGCCGTCTGCCGGTCCTGGAAGTATGACGTCACTTCCGGTCGGTGGTGAGTGGGGTTGTAAGCCCAATCCGTCCCACTACCTAATTACCACCACCGGCCGTAAGCGAGGAGACACTCCCACCCGGGCCGCAGCGCGATTGGATGTGCCGAGCGAAGCGAGCTGCGACTCGGGCTGTTAACAAAAGGACTAAACCCGACTATAGCGGTTGGCCAAAATCGTGCCACAGGTACTCAATTGGGAAGGGACTAAAGCGATCGGGAGAAGAAGAAACCAAAGTAAAACAAAGTAAAAGAATAACAGATATTTATTAATTATGTACACGAAATGAAGAGGAAACGAAAGAAGGGCATTTACAAGGAGAGGAAGAAGCAGGTACACAGGGCAGCCTTAAAACAGTCTTATATTATCATACGCCCCAAACAAAACAAACAGACTCACACGAATAGGGAATGGCAGGAAGGAATGGCTGGAAGGAGGAGAAGGTCCAAGCAGACGGCAGGGCAGGAAGGTCCGGGCAAATGCACAGTGCCGAGGTCCGCTCCAGTCCACGCTCCGGTCCACGCTCCGGGCTTGAGGCGAAACCCGGCGGCAGCTGCACATATATTTTCACATGGTCGGACAATGTGAATATCTGACGATCTTGTCATTGTCAACGGACCCACTCGCCTGCCTTATGATTCAGCGTGTTCTCCTTGCACTCTGGACCTTCGCACTTATCTCTCCTCTCTCTCATCTCTTTCCAAGCAGTCCCTCGCAGCCGCTTTTTATAGGGCATTCTCAGATCAAGCCGCCGGCTCCCAGAACACGCCCAACGGTGAGCTTGCCTCGGCCCTGGTTGGCTTTCAGAGTTCACCGGTCCGCCGCTTGATGAGACGTTGACAGGGCCACACCTTGTTCTTGTGTCCCGCCCCCTTTTTCCTCAGCCTGAGACCGCATGTTCAATGGCGGCTTGGGGGCAATCAAAAGAACCAAGACAAGGGGCAGCGAACGCTGCCCTACTGCTACTGCACTTTGAAGAGTGGGAGATGATTGGGGATCATTGAAGGGGCCTGTCTTATTTGATTAATGCAACGCAGATTCAACTATTGGGAACAGATCCTTAACTGAAACACTTAATAATGAAATAACTATAGAGAGGTCCTTTGGTGCTCTTCGTGTTGTACATGGACTAACTAGGGTGCTGAAGGAGCTGGGGCTCCCACGTCGATCAGAAGAATGGACGCGACAAAAAGCTGGAATTCATCTGAGTTGCTTTATTGAAATCAAACACTCAGGCACTCTGAAAACCCGTTTATCGGTCAGCAATATATATCTATTAACCCAGGGGGTTTGCCCAGGCCCGGCGCCAGGGGGCGTGGCCCAGCGTCCTGGCTGCGGCCTGGCAAGTTGAGGGCGAGCCTGCCCGGGCATGCCCGGGCATGCCCGGGCGTCCCGACCGAGGCCTGGCAAGTTGAGCGCGGGCCTGCCCGGGCGTCCTGGACGAGCCCGGCATGGTGATCGCTCCGCGTCCTTGATAGGTGCAAGGCGATTGTGAAACCCCAGCGGCAGCCGCTACACACGTCCCCCCAGAATCGACTTGCACCGCAGGGTCAACTTGAGGGGGGTCCTGATGACCCGGCCGAAGCGACCCCTGGCGGGTCGTGGGAGGGGGTCCGGTGAGGTGGTGGGCGGTCGAGTGGGGGGCCCCGTGGACGGGGGGCGGCCTCGCCGCGGCGGAAGGGCCACCCGTGGTGGGTGGTCGACGTCCACGTGCGCCGGCTTGAGGCGGTCCACTGTAATCCGGTCCGACCTGCCGCCGATGTCGATGACGAACGACTTGTCGTCCCGTCGTAGCACCCGGAAGGGCCCGTCGTACGGCGGCTGGAGTGGCCACCGATGTGCGTCGTGACGCACAAAAACATACTCCGCTGTGCGGAGTGCTGGGGGGACGTAGGACTGGGGGTCACCGTGGTGGGATGTCGGCACGGGGGCAAACCGTCGGGCGGCCTCCTGGAGGTCCAAGCGGTGGTGAGCTGCGGACCAGGGACTGGTAGCGTCGGGCACGAATTCGCCCGGGACGCGTAGCACCTGGCCATAGACCAGCTCGGCGGTGGATGCCTGGAGGTCCTCCTTGGGGGCCGTGCGAAGGCCCAAAAGGACCCACGGCAGCCGGTCGTTCCAACCGCCGTCTTGAAGGCCGGCCATGAGCGCGGCCTTCATGGAGCGGTGGAATCGCTCGCACAACCCGTTTGCTTGGGGGTGGTAGGCCGTAGTACGGTGGAGCTTGACCCCCAGGTTGCGGGCGACCGCGCCCCACAGCTCGGAGGTGAACTGTGGTCCGCGGTCTGACGAGATGTCCGCCGGTGCGCCGAAGCGGGCGACCCAGGTGGCGATGAAAGCCTGCGCCACGTCGGCGGTGGTGGTGGAGACGAGGGGAACGGCCTCCGGCCACCTGGTGGTCCTGTCCACCATGGTGAGCAGGTGTGTGAACCCCCGTGACGGGGGGAGGGGGCCCACCAGATCCACGTTGACGTGGTCGAAACGTCGTTCGGGCACGGTGAAAGGTGCCAGCGGGGCCTGGGTGTGTCGGTGGACCTTGGCCCGTTGGCAGGCCGTGCAGGCGCTGGTCCAATCGCGGACGTCCCGACGAAGGCCGTGCCAGACGAAACGCGCCGACACCAGCTTCTGGGAAGCTTTCCGGCCCGGGTGGGAAAGGCCGTGGAGGGAGGCGAAGATGCGGCGTTGCCAGGTGACGGGCACGATGGGGCGAGGCTGGCCTTGGGAGACGTCGCAGAGCAGGACAGTGTCCGCGCAGGGGATGTCGGCCAGGCGGAGGCCCGTGTCCGCCGCCCGGAGGGCTTGCACCGTGGAGTCGGTGGTTTGGTCCGCCGCCATAAGCGCAAAATCCACGCCCAGGTGGACCGCGTTCGCGCTGGCCCGGGAAAGACAGTCGGCCACGGCGTTGTTTTTGCCAGCGACGTGCCGGATGTCCGTGGTAAACTCCGACACGGCGGAGAGGTGGCGCTGTTGGCGGGCCGACCATGGCTCCGTGACCTTGGCCATGGCGTAAATCAACGGCTTGTGGTCGACGAACGCCGTGAAAGGTCGGCCCTCCAGGAGGTGGCGGAAATGGCGGACGGCCAGGTGTAGACCGAGGAGCTCACGGTCAAACGTGCTGTATTTGAGCTCGTTCGGCCGGAGCTGCCGGCTGAAAAAAGCGAGTGGCTGCCAAACCCCGTTCACCCATTGCTCATGTACGGCGCCCACCGCGTAGTCGGAGGCATCCGTGGTGAGGGCGATGGGAGCGTTGAGCACCGGGTGAGCGAGCAGTGTTGCGTCGGCGAGGGCCCGCTTTGAGCGTTGGAAGGCCGCATCCATCGCCGCGGACCAGGCGATGTCGTGCTTGGCCGGCTTGCCCCGGAGGGCGTCGTAGAGGGGCCGCATGAGGTGAGCAGCGCGGGGCACGAAGCGGTGATAAAAATTCACCATTCCCAGGAATTCCTGCAGGGCCTTTATGGTGCGGGGACGCGGGAACGTGGTGATGGCCTCGACCTTGGTTGGCAGCGGCACGGCCCCGTTCTTGGTGATGTGGTGGCCCAAAAAATCAACGGCCGTCGTGCCGAAGTGGCATTTGGCCGGGTTGACGATGAGGCCGTGCTCGCTGAGGCGCTCGAACAGTGTTCGGAGGTGGAGGAGGTGCTCGGCCCGGGACGTGCTGGCGACGAGGATGTCGTCCAGGTAAACGAAAAGGAACGGCAGGTCACGCAGCACGCCGTCCATCAAGCGCTGGAACGCCTGAGCCGCGTTCTTGAGACCAAACGGCATCCGCAAGAATTCGAATAAGCCGAACGGCGTGATGACTGCCGTTTTAGGGACGTCGGCCACCCTGACAGGATATCCTGGTGATATGCCCGTATGAGATCAATTTTCGAAAAAATGACCCGTCCCGCCAGACGGGCGGAGAAGTCTTGGATATGCGGGATCGGGTACCTGTCGGGGGTGGTAGCGTCATTCAGACGGCGGTAGTCGCCACACGGGCGCCATCCACCCCCCGGCTTTGGCACGATGTGCAGTGGCGAGGCCCACGCGCTATCGGAGCGCCGCACGATGCCGAGGTGCTCCAACGCGTCGAATTCGGCCTTCGCTACGGCGAGCTTGGCTGGGTCGAGGTGGCGGGCCCTGGCGTAGACCGGCGGGCCCGTGGTTGGTATGTAGTGCTCGATCCCATGCCGTACTGCGACGGCCGAAAACGTCGGCCGCGTGAGGGCCGGGAACTCCGTGAGCAGGCGAGCAAACTCGTTCGCCGACGGGACGGTGCATGCCAGCTCGGTCGGCGCGGAGCTGCTCAATGTGCATACCAGGGAGCTGAAGGTTTCAGCGTTGATTAAACGACGCCGTTGGACGTCCACCAGCAGTCCATGTGCGCAGAGGAAGTCGGCGCCTAGCAGAGCCACGGGCACGTTGGCGGTTACAAACGTCCAAGCAAAGCGTTGGCCGCCGAAGCAGAGGGTGACGTTGCGCGGGCCGAAGGTGCGGATAGTCGATCCGTTGGCCGCAACTAAGGAGGGGCCGCAAACCGCGGATTGCCTGTCCTGGTCAGAGGCGGGTATGACGCTCAGTTGGGCGCCGGTGTCGCACAGGAAGCGCCGTCCGGACGCTTTATCCGTGATGAACAGTAAGTTGCCCGTATGGCCGGCGCTCATGGCTGGTAATGAACGCCGGCCCGGCCGTTTCCCGGCCTGCCGAAGGTGCACGGGGGTCGGCATGTCCGGGCCTTTTGTCCGAACCTGGCATGATAGTAACACCACGCTTGGTCGGGTGGAGGTGGTCGGCACGGTAGAGCGGCCGCCAATTGCGTCGGCAGTTCGGCCGTCGACCGTGCCGGGTGCTCGGGCGCCATGGTTGTTGCGTCGGACGGCGGTGGGTCCCATGTCGCCGCTGCGATGCGCCGTCCTGCAGCGGAGATCTTGTCGGCTTCTCTGGCAAGGGCCCGGGGATCTGTGATCGTCGTGCTTGCCAGGGCGAGGCGTACCGGGTTAGGCAGCTGACGGAGGAACAGCTCCCGGAACAGGAATGCCGGAGAGTGCTCGCCGAGCAGTGAAAGCATGTAGTCCATTCGCTCGGAAGGGCGCGTGTCGCCGAGCTCGGGCAGTTCGAGCAGGCGCCGTGCGCGTTCCGCCGATGGGAGGGCGAAAGCATCGAGGAGAAGCTTTTTAATCGCGCCGTATTTGTCAGCGGCTGGCGGGCTTTCGAGGAGGCTCAGGGCGCGGGCCGCTGTAGCCGACCCGAGCGCAGCTACCACATGGTGGAAGCGGGTGTCGTCGGCCGTGATGCCTCGCAGGGCGAACAGGGACTCCGCCTGTGCGAACCAAACCGCCGCGTGAGCCTCCCAGAAGGTAGGCAGTTTAAGGGCGACTGCCGTGTCCATGTCGATAGGTCACCAATGAAGGAGCTGGGGCTCCCACGTCGATCAGAAGAATGGACGCGACAAAAAGTTGGAATTCATCTGAGTTGCTTTATTGAAATCAAACACTCAGGCACTCTGAAAACCCGTTTATCGGTCAGCAATATATATCTATTAACCCAGGGGGTTTGCCCAGGCCCGGCGCCAGGGGGCATGCCCGGGCGTCCCGACCGAGGCCTGGCAAGTTGAGCGCGGGCCTGCCCGGGCGTCCTGGACGAGCCCGGCATGGTGATCGCTCCGCGTCCTTGATAGGTGCAAGGCGATTGTGAAACCCCAGCGGCAGCCGCTACAGTGCGATCTTTAACAAAGCCAAATAATGGGGATATTTACAGGGGTTCATTTATAAGGGAACATTTACTAAAATTTACAAAGTGAAGGTTCTAAAAACCGTAACAATATATATATATTGAAAAAAGAAAATTGTTTTTTTTGGAGTTAAAAAAAATCGCTCGATGGTGCCGAAGCCTTTTTAAATTAATGACAGTTATATACAAGTACACAAATACACAAATATTCAAGTACACACTTCTGCTAGTATATATATATATATATATATGGTATATATATGGTATATACATATATAAATACGTCCGCACATTCCAACTAAGCAGTCATTTGTAATCTGGCCAGGGTGCCAGCAATTGCTCACGTACTCTTTGAGAAGAACACAGTGAGATATGTAACTTCCACCAACATGGCAGATGCTGGCAGATGGAATTCCCTGTATAACGTCCATCCAAGGGACAGTGCACACACTGATGCCTCACTCTGCATGCAAAACGCCACCATGACCGTTTACAGCTTGGCTGAGACTTGATCCCAGGCTAGACAGATCAGTGGCGAGTAAGCACCCCTCTAGCCTATAATGTTGATATCTATCTATAATTCCAGTAATCTCTGTATGTCTGTAACCGCTGTTTCTCGACAACCACGGGTCCGATATACTTTAAACTTGCCAGGTATATTGCTGGGGACCCGAGGATGTGCCTTTTCAAGGTTTCATATTAATCGGACAAGTAGTTAGCGAGCTATGTCCAAAAAACGATTCAACCAATCAGAGAGCAGCGAGCTATCACGTGTGCCGAACGTGGCGAACAGACTCTGCCTCGGACGGCACATTTGAGAGCGTATTCATTTATTTCACGTTGGCAAACTATGTTGCCGTTAAACTATGTTTTAAAACTAATTAAAACTAATTTGCGATTCTTTCGCTTTCCTGCGCGTTTGTGCACGCTATGGCGATTTCTTTACCAAACTCCGCAAGCCGTTCGCTTTGGACCAAACCATTTCATGTAAATAGAGGGGGGGGGATTGTCACCGTACTCGCAAGCCGTTCGCTTTGGACCAAACCATTTCATGTAAATAGAGGGGGGGGGATATAATTTTAGATATAGATATAGTACGGGCATGCCCTAGTATTATAAATTGAGTCTAGAAATATAAATTTCGTACCTCCTCTCTCACTGCTTCATGCATCACCACCAGACTTTCTCTGCATAATCATGTATTTCTAATAAATTTTCTCAGCCGTAACCGCTGTTCACTGACGCTCCCCATCCAACTTGACAGAGCTTGAACAAATCTGCAAGGAAAATGGGTATCTCTGAGTATCTCTCCAAATGCAGATGTGCAAAGCTGATACAGACATAACCAAGAAGACTCAAAGGTGTAATAATTGCCAAAAGCACTTCTAAAAAGTATTGACTCAGGGGGCTGAATACTTAGTATGTAAATTAGATATTTCTGTATTTCCTTTTTAATTAATTTGTAAATATTTGTAAGAAATAAAACACTTTGACACAATGGGGTATTATGTGTAGTTCAGTCACAAAAATATCTCAATTTAACCTATTTTAAATTCAGGCTTTAACACAACAAAATGTGAAAAAAGTCAAGGGGTGTGAATACTTTCTGAAGGCACTGTATACACATCTGAAGGCACAAACATTATTTGCAATGATGGAACAGAACTTGAGAAGGGATGGTAGATGAGAACCCAAGAATCATTGGTGGGGAGCACAGCCCTCTGCTCCACCGAGGGGGGGGGGGGGAGGGATGATGATGACGATAATGGGGAAGACATTCTAGGATGGCCACCCTCTATAGGAGGGTGGAGAAGCCAATGGCCACAAGGACCCCGTCAAAATAAACAGAGGTATTATGAAAGCAGGAGAAATAGGCAAGGAGCACTACGCATCCCTGGGAATGTATGCTTCCTATGCGGCCAGGAGGGCCACTGGAAGAGAGACTGCCCCAAAAATCAGCAGGGCCAGAGGAGGGGAAAATGGGGACTTCGCGGTAAAGCACCTCAGAATTGACAGGAGGATAGCGAGAACACCCCGGTGTTGCTTCTTTTGACACTAACCCCATGAGATGGGCCGACCTTGAATCTGGTGGTAAATGGTAGGACACTGCCATCTTCAGTAGATACCGGGACCACTTGTTCGACCATTCGGGCCGATGCAATGCCCAGCGTTCAATCCGATGAACATGCTAGAATCAGGGATCAGTGAGAGAATTCCTCTCTCAGAAAAAATGACGGTCCGATGCGTTTTTAGAGGAACGACATGCTTTTTATTAGCAACTAATACCCTCGTGAATTTGCTGGGACGGGATTTACTTTGTAGATTAGGATGTGTCGTGCGATGTTCCCCCTCGGGAGTACATCTGGAGATGCCACACGAGAATAGAGGAGAGGTTCTGGCTGTATTGATGCAACCGGTCCCAGAGGTATATTGGTGGGAAATCACCACTCCAGGGATTAGAGCCATGGTAGAACACGGAGTTCAAATAGGATGTAGAGGGGAAGACATAACGAAATGGATGGAGGACAAGGACATTAAACCAAACGATATTTTGACTCTTTGCATTGCACTGCCTTTTATGATGCGAACGGAGAAGACGAGATTTATGAGCTCAGGGTGGAAAAGGCCTTGGGCCAGCAATCGGACTTGAAGCTGGGGAAAATCTGGATGGGAGAGGAAGGTATTGGCTTCGAGGTAGACCTAACGGACACCCAGCAGGATCACCACAATCACCACATTTGGTTCCGAACGACATTGACGAAATCTTTCAAATACCACCTTGTACCAGCCAGTGCCGTATATTAACAGAGTCTGGCCAGCCTTTGATATGCTCAACTACCGCCGTGATTGGTCGAGCCCGCGTCACGTGGTTTACAGGCGCCATTTTGCATACCACCTCCGCCGAGCAGCTTTCCCGCTGCACCCATTCCGTGCCATTGCTTCGTATCGTTGCATATTTCATTTGAGTAATATTTCAATAAAATCGACCAATATGGTGCGTTGCGCCGCTTGGGGATGTTCTGTTAGACCAGGACAAGGTCGTATAATGCACAGATTTCCTCGAGACAAGGAACGAAGTGCTATTTGGGCAGTTAAAATACGCCGAGTTGGATGGAATCCATCACCTTACTCATATTTATGTTCGGTAAGTGAAATCGCTTAATATATATTGGTTTCAAATCAAAAGTGACATGACACGTGTGTATTAGGTCTCTGGTGAGCTTAACATTTATTTAGTCTACCATATATATATATTATACATATTCCCTGTAACATTTTTCGTGTACATATGCAGTGAATAGGGTATATATATATATATATATATATATATATAAGGGATTATGTATAATAACTGAAAATCAGGTATTATACATAATCCCTTATTGTACATATACCCTGTAACATGCACTGTTTAGATATGCTTATATATCAGGAAATACTTGTTTATGACGCAATATTTGTCACTGTTTGTGTCACTTTCCTGAGTAAAGTGTTCTTTGAAAACGTAACATTTTTGGGGGGAAAATAATACTGTTTCCAAATATTATATTGCCAAAAAAAGCAGTTAATTTGGATTGTTTCACTAGATAGGACTCTGCACAACCTTGTGGGTGTAGGTTGATATGGAGCCCAAGCACACAGCCGTAAAACGCAGCGTAAAGTTACGACCAGAGAGCATGGCAGCAAAAGTATGGTAATGCGAGCGCTTGTCAAGAAATTGAAATAGGATATATGTATATACACGTACACATTTGATATATATATCTATTTTATCTAAATATATCACCAAGGTTATAATGTTCAATGGCGGATTTCTTCAAGAATAACAAATAAACAATGTACCTCTGAGTCTGTTTACTTTTTTATTGCTGATTATGGTGCGAGTCAAGTTATAACAACATTTGTGAACCCAAGCTAATGAATAAAATAATAGACATTGTACTTTCGTAGCATTATGGGAATATTGTATGTTATGTTTCCAGATAATAGATGAAAACTAGTATACAAGCTCCATTTTATCAAATTACTATTTCATGCCAAGAGCAATAAAATTTATCAGTATGCTGTATGCAGCTGACAATAAATCGTGTGCTGCGACAGGCACAATTCGTGTGAATAAATGACGCCGCTTGCAGATTTTATTATTCCAAGAACAAACAACACGTCACTTTAACTTGAATTAATTGTTCCTCATTAAATCTGCGACCAAACAGTAATAACATCGATTCCCTCGTCACAGAACTACAGGATTGCCACAGCTGACATACATCTCGCAGTGCCAGCGCGCGAAGTTAGGTATGCAACATGGCGCCAGTATTTCAGTTGGCCAGACTCTCAATATACACGGCACTGGTACCAGCTAGACTAGGATCACTGCCACTGTGCTTAAAATGTTCAACGGTTCTTGAATGATGTCTTCCCAGACAAGTGGATCGGGAGACATGGACCAATTGCTTGGCCACCTCTTTCGCCTGATCTTGCCCCCATTTGGACTTCATTTTAGGAGTATATGTAAAATTGTTCTTTACTCATCAAAACCACATTCTTTGGATTGACTTCGTGCTTCGATCGCAAATGCAATTCATGAAATTAGTCGACTGCAACTGGAAAATGTTTTCAACTAGTTGGAAAATTGGATTGGACAATGTATTATGGAAGATGGCCGCTACGTTGAGACCTAAAAATTTGAAATGTATTTAATAAAAACTTTATGAAATATGCTTTCATGGACCATTTTTACTTTGTTTTTGTCATGTTGACATAAAAACTTATAAAAGTTCAAATTTACCCAAGGACTTGATGAACACCCTGTACAAGTATACATGCAAATTATATATATATATGTTCACATATATATATTTCTGATTCTGATTCACCAAACCATGTTGTAGAGCGTCAGTGCTGATGAGGAACTCCAGCAACTCTTGTTCTTCCATGAATTGGCCAGAGAAGTAAAGTGGGTGGTTTTAAAGCTAATTCTTAGAGCGTGACAGAATGAGAAGATTGGATTTCCTGCATTGAAAGACATGCTCCAGGTAGTTGACCCGCAATGCCATTGTTTTAGCAGATCTGCAGGGACGAATGCTGCAGCCACCTGTCTGCCATAAGTGTGATGCACTGTCCTACACAAAGTAGAGTCATTTGTAAAAAGGAACAGGATTTCACAGAGAGGTGGAGAGGACATGGTCGGGTGTAGACCAAGATTAAGGTTAGTCCTATAAAACACTGCTTTGTGGGACATCAATCTCAAGAGGAAGATCACGAGATAGAATGCCATCAGGAACAACCCAATGTTTCCGCTTTCAGAGAAAATCATATCATCAAACAGCCCATCATGCCTCTGCCACATGCACACCACTCAACCCAACTGAATCACCCACAACTATTTGGGATACCTCTTCGTGGTGCTTGTACTCCCCAATGCAAGTCAGGAGCCAAGTCTTCACCATTCTTCCCTGCTGCCCAGATTTGTCAGGGCAGCGTGGACATGGATCAGAGTGCCGATTGGTCCCAGACCCTTTCCCTCTTATCTCTGACTCTTCTCTCTCGCTCTTTCTTTCTCTTTCTTTCCCTTTCTCTTTCTCTTTCTCTTTCTCTTTCTCTTTAACTCTGTCGTGGCCATGACTTCGTGAAGGTGGGGGTTTACCCTCCTGGAAGTGTGGGATCTCTGGATCGCTCCTGGGAGATTGATTGGCTGTCTTGGGTTTGTTCAAGATAACTGTCTGAGGCTATACAACAACAAAAACTAAATCACCAAATCCATAAGCATATTTAACCTCCACGACATCACGCAATGCACACCAACTCCACAAACCCAATTCCACAGGAGATCCATTCATTTGGACAGGGGAAAGGCAAATGGTAAGGAGGTACATCACAGACAGGACATCAATAATCACATCATATGGGGATTTTTATTTCTTTTTCATTCTTATGAGTAGAAGGACAGTGAGGTGAAGGTTGCGTTAACACAGACAACATGTTGAAGCTTGACAATATCCACAACTCAGAGAATCAATAACTCAAAATGCCAAAACAACATACACGCAACACCAACAGATTGGATGCAGGATTGCAGGAGTGTCCAAAAAATACAGGTACTACCGCATTTACACCAATCAAATAGATACAGTATTATATGATGATTTGACTTCGAGAATAATTTGACCAAGTTGAAAGGATGCTTTCCCTGCATACGAGCAAGATCCATTAAGGTACGAATCTGTCATCCGAGCATGGCTCTGAATGCTCGGTGGAACAGAGGAAATGAATCTGTGTGAAGTTTTGCGTGCAGTTGAGTTGAGGCCTGTGATGCCTTTCAACATCCTTTTAACCGTTGCTTTGGTCATTTTACATCGAAGAGAAAACTTATAGGGAGGGCATGGCGATTGTGAATATGAGAGCCCTGAATGTGTCTTTCACTTCGCATATCAGTAAGAACCAACATGGCGATTGTATGATTTTTACGGTGTAACTCATAGGGCATAGCCGTCTAGAAGAGTGTCTGTCCGTCCGTATGTATGTCCCCTAAAAGGTATACCAATCAGAGCTGAGGATCTGGTCATGACAGGGTGATGTGATTACGTCTGATGTCATTACGGCGATACGGCGGCTGACTCTCCACACACCGCCAGTTTGATTCCAATTTCGTTCAGGCAGAACATATCGTCGAACCTGTCATACATCACAATCGCCATGCTCTACCTTTACGTGTTCCATTCAGTGTGAAACACAAACAAACCAATTGTTAAAATGACCATCAAATATCGAACGCATCGGTGTTACGCCTCTTCCATCAAAATGGTACGTATAGGCCTTTGGCTTCATGCCTCATGTTCGGACCGCTTTGGACAAATTAAGCCCAGGTTTCTTAATACAGTAGTGTATCGTTTCAGTAGTATCGTTTTCGTAATAGTAATAATAATAATAATAATAATAATGTAGTAAATATTTATTATTAATAACAAATATTTATTTATATTTATAAATATTTATTATTTATTATTATAAATAAATATTTTTTATTATTATTATACAGTAGATTATACAGTAAATGTAGTAGATTATACAGTAAATATTTATTATTATACAGTAGATCTTCCCTCAGTTCTGTAAGTTAAACTTACCTCACAGATATCGGGATTCCTCCAAATTTCTTTGTTTAATGTTATAAGCAGCATTAATGACTGTTTAAAAAGCTAATCATATGTGTTTGTGGTTTATATTATTTTACAAGCCCAGCTCCGCTGCTGTTAGACTTTCGGTCTTGTTTTTTTGCAAGTGGAAATTGTGGGTGCACTCAGGTGAACTGTCCAACCATTGGGTGGAATGGAATACTACACACGGACAGACGGACAGACACACAAATGAAACATCACTCAAAGAGTGACACTTGGCAAAAGCGAACAAAGTAGAATGGCACTCAGTAAAGCATCCTTTTACCTCACAAATAGTTGTTGGGTGAATTCAGTGACCTGATATGAAAATCCAATTCAAATTTCAAGTCAATCGGACGAAAATTGAGGATTTTAGAAATTTGAAAAGGTTGTTGACCTTTGGCGTATGTTGGTATTAAAATCCAATTCAAATTTCAAGTCAATCGGACGAAAATTGAGGATTTTAGAAATTTGAAAAGGTTGTTGACCGTTGGCGTATGTTGGTATTAAAATCCAATTCAAATTTCAAGTCAATCGGACGAAAATTGAGGATTTTAGAAATTTGAAAAGGTTGTTGACCTTTGGCGAATGTTGATATTAAAATCGAATTCAAATTTCAAGTCAATCGGATGAAAATTGAGGATTTTGGCCTATGGACCTTTGGCCTATGTTGACATTTTGACCTCAAAAATAAAAAGGATTGGGTCGGACCACCAACTCTACCATTTGGTGAAGTTTCGTGAAGTTCAGATTAAAATTGTGACCTGTAGGCAAGTATAAGTGAGCGGACAGACAAACACACAAACACAAACAAACCGGAGTGATCAACATACTTGTCAAAATAAAACATATAGGGGAAATACCCCTGGCGCTCACCTGGTAGAATAAACAGTATGCTGCACCGACTAAGGGTATTTTAAATCAATTTCAATGGTTGCTAGAAGACAGGGTAGCATGTAGAATCATACTAACATAATCATAAGACTTTAAACAAACAACCCCCCTGCCCCGTAGATCCCCAATGGGGCAGATTTTTTTTAATGCCATGAAAAACTTCGGTACATCGCGGGTGATGAAGGTTGTGGCAAAGTTTCACCAAAATAGTTTGTGTAGTTTCTGATAAAAAAGCAAATACCTATTTTGGGGGGTCAAACCTCGATCCATTTGGACCCCAGGTAAACCCCCTTAGACCCCGATGTTTTTTTTTTAATGCTGTGAACAAACTTTAGTCACAACACAACAAATATCATTTCTGCCAAATTTGGTCGCAATCCCATCAGTGGTTTCGGAGAAGAAATTGCAAGTGTTTACGGACTGACGGACGGACGGACTGACGGACGGACGGACTGATGGACGGACTGACGGAAAGACTGACGGACGATGCGCCATCGCATAAGCTCACCTGAACGTCGTTCCAGGTGAGCTAAAAATTGCCAAGTAAAAAGCGTATTATTAAGAAACATACGAGTTCCCTTGCAAGGAACTTCTACGCCAGGGGAAGCCATTAAGCCCATCAAAGCCTGCGCGATTGTTCCTTCTTAAATTCTGACCTTCAACGAAGGAAGCAGCTCGTATGAAGTATTTGGTAGGTAGGACTCGGACAGGGTTTTAACCGTCGACCTCCCAGTCTGCTGTGAGTTAACATCCGCCACCACTAAAAGGAGCGCAATCGCATGGCAGACAATCCATTTTGAGACGGAGCTTCAACATTCTTTCCAAACAATATTCAAACAAACAATATAGTCCGAACCCCTCGGAGACTCGCGATTCCCCCCAAAATGCATGAACACGTGCGCGCGACATTGACTGCTCCATATTGCGGAGAGTTCAGCAAGATGGTGTCGCACCCACCGAGGCCTTGTCACGTGGTCAGAAGTCTGCAGGGATTGGAGGATAAATTGATTTGCGAGTGCCCGGCAGATTGTTTGGGGTGTTTGGCTACAGAGGGAAGATCCCCAGACTCAAGAAATCGCTTAAAGTGAAACTTGAATGCACTTTTGTTTTGTTGTTATTCGTCGCCATTTTTTATTTATAAACACCTGAGTGAACTTAAAGTTAGTGCTGAACATAAGTCCGAATTACACGGAAATACATCTTGATTTTAGAGCCGGTTGGGAAATGGAAACTGGAATTCGGGGAACAATCATAAATATTAAAAAACACCTGCATCTGAATTGCGAGACGATGTTGCTCAAAACAATTATGAACATACAGCGAAAATCAAGAGATCTTTGAAATTTGAAGGATCGACTAAAGTAAGACAATTTTTCTAAGTTTTCGATATGTAACTAAATTTTATAAATATAATAATACAATTGTAAAAAAAAGTTTATATACTTTCTCTGGTGCATATTGGACTATTGTGAGTATCTCGTTTATACAACTTTTTAATAATCGAACTCTCAACACAATTCTTAGTGCATGTTGTAGATCATTAGGTCGGTGGGACGTCTATTTTAAGTGATATTAAGCCTGATGTCTGATCTGCTCGACCTTTCTTTCCTTTGGAGGGATTTTGTGGGGTAGGGCTGCATTTTCATATTTATCAGTTGAGAACCAGACCAGGGCTGGAAGGAGAGTCTGGAGGTGTGTGCGCACTCGTTTCTAAGGTAACTAACGTTTGTACGAATCTCGACCCCAGGTATAAACTGTGCCCGCTGTCCTGAGAGGATAGAATGGACATTGAACTGTGTGACCTGTCTCTCAGCATTAGTTTGGTGGACGATAAAATCCCGTGGTGTCTTTCGCGAAGAGTAGGGATACCGTGCATGGACAGTCGCACCCGCGAGCGCACAAACACACACATCCACACAAACAGACACAAATACACACACACAGGCACACATAGAGACACACACATCCACACACACACAGACACACACACAGACATACACACACACAGACATACACACACAGACACACACACACACACACCGAACGCGCGCATAGACACAGCACAGCGCAAGCGCATGGACACAGCACACGCGCGCACAGACACCGAACGTGCGCACAGACACAGCACAGCGCACAGACACACCGTACGTGCATGGACACACACATACACATACACACATACAGACACACACACACATCCACAGACACACAGACACACACAGACATACACACACACACACCGAACGTGCGCACAGACACAGCACAGCGCACAGACACACCGTACGTGCATGGACACACACATACACACAGATACACATGCAAACACATACACACATACAGACACACATACAGACACACTCATCAACACACACACAGACATACATACACACACCGAACGCACGCACGGACACAGCGCATGCACACACACACACACACACACACACACACACACACACACACACACACACACACACACGTGATCGCAAAACCGCCTCTCCTGCTGCGCGGGGGACGAGCTAATAAAAATCAATATACCTAATTAGCAGCTTCTCAGCAGGGGCTCGAATCAAGACTTCCATGTGATAACGTCACATAAAGTGCTAGCTCGACGTCTCCTACTTGTTAAATCTCAAGCGAGGCATAGAAAACGTGCAATGATTTCAAGGCTCTCCTTACTCCCCATTGCAAGATTAGGGATGTGATGTAACTGCCTCGAAATGATGAACCTGAAGAGGAACATCGCAGCTGCTGACAATTCGCCACAGGAGGAAACTCATCTGGTGGAGTCTTGTTTTTTTCCTTTGCACTTCAATATGTAAACTATCGGATTACAAAGAAGAAATGCTCTTGTGGTTTCACCTGTCGCTAAGCTGACACCTTGCCGAAAATCGCATTTCCTCTTACCTAGCCCCAAAGAGCTTCATTTGGAAAACTTGGAAACATGTGCCGACATCATTGACTTAAAGCGTATGAATTAATCACGGAGCCAGGATTTGTCCATATTGTCACGTGATCCAAATTGTACTAACCTGTAAACAAACGGACGAGTATTGAAGTATAAATGCTTAGAAAATAAGTGGTTGTGGTTCGCAAGATCCATAGTGAAAACTGGAGGCCATGGAAGGAGAACTCGTACAGATTCCCAGCAGGCTCGGCTTAGATCCGACGTTTGGACCACCAGGTGGTCCTTATCCGGAGCTGTGCAGGTATCGTGGACAGGGGACAGATGAGTGGGTGGGTCAGGTGACTGTAGTAAGCAGCGGGTGCGACCAAACATCGTTTCATCAACCTCTTCCATGTGAGACTCGTCCATTTGTGGGGGAATGAGCAAGAAAATGTAACGATGTCATCATTTGTGATTAGGACATTTTTTGTTTCCAACATACATTGATAAGTGGCGTCTGTGTGTGTGTCTTTGTGTGTGTGTGTGTGTGTGTGTGTCTGTGGATGTCGGTGTGTGTGTGTGGGTGTCTGTAGGTGTGTGTGTGTGTGTGTGTGTGTGTGTGTGTGTGTCTGTGGATGTCGGTGTGTGTCTGTGGATGTCGGTGTGTGTCTGTGGATGTCGGTGTGTGTGTGTGTGTGTGTCTGTAGGTGTGTGTGTGTGTGTGTGTGTGTGTGTCTGTGTGTGTGTGTGTGTGTGTATGTGTGTGTGTCTGTGGATGTCGGTGTGTGTCTGTGGATGTCGGTGTGTGTGTGTGTGTGTGTGTGTGTGTGTGTCTGTAGGTGTGTGTGTGTGTGTGTGTCTGTGTGTGTGTGTGTGTGTCTGTTGGTGTCTGTGTGTGTGTGTGTGTGTGTGTGTGTGTGTGTCTGTGTGTGTGTGTGTGTGTGGGGGGGGGGGTCTGTGTGTGTGTGTGTGGATGTGTGTGTGTGTGTGTGTGTGTGTGTGTGCGTGTGTGTGTGTGCGTGTGTGTGTGTGTGTGTGTGTGTGTGTGTGTGTGTCCATGCTGTAACATTTTTACCATTTGAGTTTTGTCATCAAATTTTCACCAAAGCTTTATCATGAGAATATGGACAATGCAAATTAATAATTTAGTCAAAAGGTCAAAGTTCGTGATCACATAAAATCACCAATTTCCCTGAAATTTGAAGAATTTTCATACTGGGTCACTGAATTGGTTCACTAATTAAAAGCTAGGAGCCAATTATTTGTTTATTTTAGATCAAAAGGTCAGAGGTCAAGGTTGCATAAAATTGTCAATTTTCACCCGATTGACCTGCAATTTCAGGAATTTGCATATTGGTTCACGTAATGATTTAATCGATCAAAAGCTAGAACCTCATTATTTATTTTAGATCAAAAGGTCAAAGGTAAAGGCTGCGTAAAATCGCCACTTTTTTGATTTTTTAACTGTTTTCATCATGTTTAGCTTATGGAACAAGAAGATGTCTGAAGATAAATGTACACAGACAAGCTCTGCATTTTCACATGCTCTGCAGTTATTTTTTGCAACAGGACATCCAATGGCAGGTGCTGTGTTGTATTCTCCAAAGCTTGGGGCTTTGACTGTCATCAAGTTTTGAAGGATCATGAATGATTATGTTGCGTTAACGTTGTTCGGGTTTATTGTTAAAGATTGTGATATTTTGTTCGGGTTCAAGATTGTGATGTGCAGATATTTTGCATCTCATGTTTACATGTTAAAGGAAGCATTTTATAGTCCGAAGTTGTAAATTGAAGCATATTGTATTGATCTTGGCACTCTCTCCCATAATAAGATTTCGCATCTTGCCCGATTTTGTAAACTCAATGCACGCGACGTTCAAGCTCTCTCCTTAACTAGCATCCCCAGAGACTCTCCAAAGCACTGTGGCTCTTGATGGAATCTTCTCATTATCTGTACCGGTCGAGGCCCGTGTTCTCCAAAACAAAGTGTTTGGTCACGAGCTATTTTTGGTTTACATCACCGACTTGGCTGAGTCTCCAGAAAATCCTCTTTTCCCATTTGTCTGCTGATTCCACCTTGTTACCCTGCGCTCGCAAAGTGAAAACAGGGTTAGGCATTCGGGTGCGTACGTACATGTGGCGTGCGGGTCTGCATTTAAAAAATTCATTTTCTCAGCAAGCGTTGGTCCGATTGGCACGAAATTTTTTTTACCAGAGGAGAGCCTCCGTGTGTAAAAAATTTTTATTTCTAATTATGACCACATATCACCTGGTATGGACGCCATCTTGGAAAAACGTTACACCTCTATATCTCCAAAACCGCTCAATAAAAAAAATTGAAACAAGGCTCATTGTCAAGTGTTCCCCGTAGGGAATGAGATATGTTAATGATGATGTCACAGGTACCTTAATTATGACGTCATAATTCGACAAGTACAACGCTTGATCTCATCAGTATAAAAAAAATTCTCTGCAACTGTTAGTCCGATGGACACGAAATTTTCACCATAGGACTGCCTCCTCCTGTATATTTTTAATGATAATTATGACGTCATAGGTCACGTGTTACAGGCGCCATCTTGGAAAAACTTCGCACCTCTATATCTCTGAAACCGCTCCATGAAATTTTTTAAATCATGGCTCATTGTCAAGTACTCCCCATGTGGAATAAGATATGTTAGTGATGATGTCATTGGTGCCTTCGTTATGACGTCATAACTCGACAAGTACAACGTTTAGTCTGATCAGTTTGAAATTTATTGAGTGTGAATTATATTAGAGAATATAAATTTATGATGTCATCGCTCACGTGGTCTGATAGCCATGTTGGATCAAAGGAAAAAAACCCTTCAAAAACAAGAGTTGGCTCACAGCTAGTTGGCTGCGCAGGGTACGTATTCCATGAAAACAATCTAGTTTTTTATTGTTTTCTGATCCAACAATTGACTGACAGCGGCTGCTTCCATCACGACTCCCGTGAGGAAAATTAGAAGTTGGCCAGACAACTGGAATAGAAACAGATAAGTCTTACATCACAAACTATGTCTCTGAGGAAGGATCACATCAATCCCCCAATCCTCGTGTATAATCAACATTTGGAAGATGTTCACTTGCTTGAACTCTTGCATCTCAATATCAACCAGGAGCTCTTTTTGACAGACTAGACTCCAAAGCCTGGAGTACATTAGACATTGTCCATCAGCCCAAGTCTTTCCCTGGCATCTCAAAACTCCTTTTAGCCGAGAAAGCATTCGTACAAAAGTAATTTATCATTGGCATCACCTACGAAGAGACCGAGGGCCATGATCTTCTGTTCTCTCACCAAAGACAGGTTGGTGGCCTTTATAGTTTTCTATAGCATCTCCTCTATTTTTGCACCACGCACAAGCCATTTCAGGATGAATACTTATTGTTAACCTTTCAGGACCATGCTGCTCACCTACACACTTTCACCACTTTGATCACCTGCTGAAGGAATCACCTACTTCAGTTTCAACAATCACACTCTTCCTTCCAAACTTCAAAGTTGCAGCTCACGACCATCTCATCTCTCTAAAATATTTACACGTTCAGGATATCATGCTCGCTCATCCTTCCTTATATCCAGCTCTTCTTTGCAAGCATTTATTATTCTTTCATTTATTCATTCTTCGCCTTCATATAAGACATATTTCATTTTAAAGCTCCAGCTGCACATAGTTTTGATGGAAAGAATAAAACTTGCGAATAAAAGACTCCGTTGTTAGCATAGGGCCATGGATCTGCACCCGGTCACTGATAGTGTCATCCCAACTCTCGCTATACACGGATGTTTGGTGTGTGTGTGTGTGTGTGTGTATGTGTGTGTATGTATGGGTGTGTATGTGTGTGTGTGTGTGTCTGTGTGTGTGTGTGTCTGTGTGTGTGTGTGTGTGTGTGTGTCTGTGTGTGTGTGTGTGTGTCTGTGTGTGTGTGTGTGTGTGTGTGTGTCTGTGTGTGTATGTGTGTGTGTGTCTGTGTGTCTGTGTGTGTGTGTGTGTGTGTGTGTGTGTGTGTGTGTGTGTGTGTGTGTGTGTGTGTGTGTGTGTATCTACAGAGGTGGATAAATATGTGTGTTTCTTGTGTGTGGGTGTGTCGACAAAGGTGGATACATGTGTGTGTGTGTATGTATATTTGTGTGTGTGTGTATTTGTGTGTGTGTGTATTTGTGTGTGTGTGTATTTGTGTGTGTGTATTTGTGTGTGTGTGTGTGTGTGTGTGTGTGTGTGTTCTGAACATCAATTGACTTTTTCTCAACAAAGTAAATTAATATCCTTTTTTTTCTTAAGCTTTCAAATAGCTGTCAAAACCTATTTCCAAGAATGTTTTCTCAATCTCGAGTGAAAGAACATTCGGAGCATTGAATGGTTTAACGATTAATATGTGGAATAAAAATGCATTTTCTACCACCGAATGCAATGCCTCAGCAAGAGCAGATTCGTGAGATCTCTACCGTTGCAATGGTCATCGCAGGTGAGACATGACTGTGCAATACCTTTTAACTACACCTCGTGAATATTTCTTCCAAACATTCTTTTCATTACATGAATTAGAAGCCCCCCAGGGATGTTGGAATGTCGTCAAACTCAGCGATAGACAAGGAGTTGCCCAGGTATGCGTGGGTCATTACCGGAATTACTCGAACAGTTCCCCAGTGCAACTCTGGGCTAGAGTCAGTGAAACCATTTTAATGGCACCTAACCCGGGCATCAGTGGTGCGGTGGACTTGCCTCTGCAGTGTGGTTGAAAGCCACTGTACAGCCACGGGCGAGCTCCTGGAAGCAGATGGATCCGCGTGCGTTTTATAATCCCCGGGATAACGGCTCTGGGATAGCATCAAACTCCAAAGGTACCCGGCATGCATGCAGATGAGCCCAAGCGTACGAGCGCATTGCTTCGGTTGTGCTGCAAGTGCTTCTAGAGGAATAGGGCGAGTGTAGCTCAAGATTTGCATGTTAATCCAAAGTGTACAGAGCCAAAAAAAAATCCTTACCTGCATGGAATTCGAAAGTTTGTTTCATTATGACTTATCTCATTTTCTAAAATTGTATTTTTATTTTCACATTTTCTTCCATCTAATGCTCGACAATCCCAATCCTCTCATAACCATTCACCCCACGATACTTCAACGCATCAGCAGCTTCATGATGTGCCATCACTTATTGCCAAATTAAGCTCCACTAGATGACACTTCTATGTCTGACAGGATAGTGTGGAGGTAGTGTGCGCTTTCCTCTGCGCTTATAGTGTGGGTTCACTTCTGATTTGACTGGAAACTGTCTGATTGGTGCTTTGCAAGTAAGGAGTTGCATCACAAAGTGCTCCACAACAATTTCTCCACTCCACAACAATCTCATTCTACCTGAATTTTCATCTGCCTGTAGTTCCTGTTCTCCATTATTTTCCCCCCTTTTTTCTCATCTCCAAACTGAATCTTCAATGAATATAAATGCTTCACTTTCCTTATTTCAGCATCAGGAGTACCGTACCTGTTCGTCTTCATTGTGATCTATTCCTTTTCTTCTTCACAAATAATTTTTCCAAGACTGTGCCAGCTATGGTCTTAGTCCACCAACCATGCTCCCGCACCTATAGCGCCACCTTTCTCAATGCCTTAAACAAAAATTCTTCCTACCTTTATCTACGTTTGTCCTATTTTGGAATTTGGAATCAGCATCCCTCCACTTCATGTCCCCTTTTTTCCACTCCCCCCATATTGTATCTTCTCAATGATCTCCTAACCTCCCCATTTTCTACCTGTGTGCACCACACGCTTCTGAGGTCTCAGCTCCAACCTGGAAGATCTCTCACTCCAGGCCACTGCTAATAAAGCTGGCTGGCATCATCTGTTTAACAGAATCCTTCTTCCCACAGGACATCCCTGACTTTTTAGCATGGAAGAAAGGACGTCGAAGACATTCCGATTGCGAGTCAATTCTTATATTCTGTAAATTCTGCAATTGTAAAAACCCACTGAAAACCCTGCTGGAAAACCCCATTATCCACTCATTTGTTCCTCCCACCGCTCCCCTCTTCATCCCCACCTCCCATTGTGGAAGCAACTTACACATTCTCTTCAATCTCATTCTTCCCTGCAAGTCTTCAAGACGGTTGTTCAGTTGGTGTTTCCCCCTCTCTATGCTGTTCCTTTGGTTCTGTTGAGTACTGATCCGTTCAATGTTCTTGCTCTTCCATGAGCCTTCACCTTGTACACACGAGAAAACCTTTGCAATGGTTGGCAACCTATGGTTGTTACCTCTGCCACCAAAGGTAAACAGAGGTTATCTTTTCACCCTTGTCTGTCTATGAAGAGGATATCTGAAAATGTTTGGATGTATTGAGATGAAATTTGGTGAATATCTGGATCCGGATACGATCATTTTCTAGTGATTCTTCATATAATAATTGAGGTGGGACCAAAAAGATATGCAGCGTGATATTTCAAAAAGTTATGGATTGGTTATGACTAAATTTGGGGGATGAGTTGTGTCGGTGACAAGAACAATCCGATTAGATTTTGGTTGAGGCGTCCAAGGAGATCCAGCTTATTGTTTGGATACAAACGTAAACTGTTCAGCTTGGTGGAGCTACGTACTCTACCGAGAGCCGTTGTCGTTTATATGCTTTATCCTTTTTAAATGCTGAGCATCAAGCAAGGAAGCAGCACGCACCTTTCTTAAGTCTTTGGTATTAATCAGCCAGGGTTCAAACCACCAACATCCCAAACTTAGAGCGGATGCTCTTTCCATTATGTCACAAAGTCTGGTAGTCGGTGGACATAACATCAGGCCTGGCCAGTCAATTTTTTCGGCATCGACAGTAAGTTCGTCAGGCCTGGTGTGCTCGTCATTGAAAGATACTAGCAGGGTACTCGACTCCGATGGGTTCGTAGATGTCTCACCTCAAATAATGATCCTTTGGAGTGTGTATTGGTGGAAACTGGAATTCAGCATAAAGTGAGGATGTGGACCATGACACGTGGTACATATTCACCTTATAGACAATGTTGGTCCACTTCGAAGAAAAACTATCGTTAGTAATTAAAAACATGACATGCATAGCACATACTGTACTTGCAAACGCCAAATAAACAATAGTTGCCATGGAAACAGATGCAATTTAGTAATTTGAAAAATTTGACTTATCAAGTGTCTTAGATGATTTAATGTTGTGCATAACAAATTTGCTGATACATTCTCTTATTTCCATCTAATAGGTGTTTTACATGTTTTGGATAGCATTGACCTTGGCTTTTGACTAATTTTGATCAGATTTTATCCACATTTACTACACATACGTACAAATAAGCTGTGTAAGTTTCAATGTGATATCTTGAAAAATTCCTGATGTTTGGCAAAAATAAAATCACAAAAATATCCCATTTTATTATAACGGGGTGAACTTGTTATCATGGACACCGTTTTTTCTTTACGCCATTGGAACTTTCGCTTTGCCAAGTGGGACTTTTCGCAATGCTACCGACAAAGATGAGCAGAACCCGAAAAAAGACAGATAAAACTCATTAATTCGATTTGGTACCCTCTTCGCTTGGTACTGGGGTGGTTAACAATAGGGGCCTTTTGATTATCGCTGGAGACCCTCAAGTGTTACTGCAGAAGGCACTCAGACAGAGGTCTTTGGGGTGTATAGGATCCACAGGGTATTAAAGGATTTTTTGTTTTTAAGTGGTCTAAAGGGTCTTAGGGTTATAACATGTCTTATGGATCTTAAAGGTATTGGAGTCTTAAAGGTCTTCATGGGTCTTCGGGGTCATAATGGTCTTAAATGTCTTAGGGGGTCAGGTTCAAGAGGGTTTCAGGGGTTTGGGGGTCTTAAGGTTCTAAATAGCCTTAGGATATGAAGGGGTCTTCATGTCCATTGATGTCTTAAGGAATAGAGGGGTCTGGAACTCACATGAACGGACAGACGGACACACAGCTCCATTTATAGTATAGACTGGGGCATTGCAGCTTACTAAGACATCATTAGCAGCATGGATATTTAACTTCCACCAAGTAATGCTAATTTACAGATCATCCAGCTTAACATCCAGATCATGGATATTTAACTTCCACCAAGTAATGCTAATTTACAGATCATCCAGATTAATATCCTCCCAATTATGGAGCTCACATCGATGCCTCTTCCTGCATATGAAATACCAGGAGGCAGTTAAAAGGAGCTGTGTCAGGATTCAAACCCATGCTTGATAGCGCAGAGTTAGGTTTTCATAACTCTCAGGCCGAGGCTATTCTGCCAGTCCTGAGAGATACCATGGTATCTTTAACGTCGACATTTTTAATGCAGACAGAAATGATGGCTTTATGGTCTCAAATGAGGACAATGTACATCCAACAGTTCGAACTGGAACCAATTCCATAGAGGAACAAATCCAGAAGCAATATCTCTGAGGTGAGTTTGCTGCCAACTTTTCTCTCCTGTGTCCGACAAAACCAGGCTTCCCATGGAGGTCTATTCTCCAAGTGCCTGTCAAAGAGGTCTCCTATCCAAGTGCTTCCAATGGAGATCTCCTATCCAAGTGCTTCACATGGAGATCTCCTATCCAAGTGCTTCCAATGGAGATCTCCTATCCAAGTGCTTCACATGGAGATCTCCTATCCAAGTGCTTCCATTGGAGATCTCCTATCCAAGTCTTGGAGGTCTCGCGAGATCTCGGAGACGGTGGGAGGGATTTTCGAAGCTCCACACGGTCTCCACGTTTTTCGAAGTTAAGTCTGTTCACAATTGTATTTTGTCGAATCTGTATTTATCTTTCGGTGTGTGAAGTTATTGTGTGCAACTTTGGTTGTTTCTCGGTGTTTATCTTTCATAAATTGATCGTCTGTTTGCCGTGTCGTGTCTTGAGGCCTTGTACAGTGTGCACTGTACAACCTTGAGGCTTTGTTTTTCTCTCAGCGGTCCGTCGTTTGTGATCCAATAACTTTCGTTCTCTGTATTCCCAGGCTTTTCACCCAGAGCCTACTTCCTTGTGTAAATCTCAACTCAAAAAAAAAAAAAAAAAAAAAAAAAAAAAATCCTTCTCTGTTCTCATTCGTTTATTCATTCTTATTCGTTCGTTCGTTCTTCGACCACGTGTTTCTCCCCCATTTCCCCAGATAGTTTTCACTCATTAACCTTCAATGTTTACACTTTCCCCTCAAGTTATGTATTCCGTCATATTTTATAACACCTTTTTCTTCTTCTTCTTTAAAAGGCTGCTTTCGACTTGCTCACCAAATCAATTCATCCCAAAAAAAATATCCATCTCCTATAGTGCCTTTTTTCTACATTCACTAAACTCTCCTGCACTCCATCCTCCATCCAGCGTCCTTAAACGTATTTTTAACTCGAAGGTCACAAGAAACTCATTTTGCAATAAATGTTCGTTTCCCATAAATCGTACACTTTCAAAAATCCAATCTCACCCCTCCCCTCCAAATCTTCCCCATAACCCCTCCCCTCCAAATCTTCCCCATCACCCCTCCCCTCCAAATCTTCCCCATCACCCATCCCTTTCAAATCTCCCCCCTTGCCCCCTCCCTCCTAAACTACCCCCTCACCCCTCCCCGCCAAGACACCCCCTCGCCCCTCCCCTCCTAGACTCCTGCCTCACCCCTCCCCTCCAAATCTCCCCCATATCCCATCCCTTTCAAATCCCTCCCCTTGTCCCTTCCCTCCCAAACTTCCCCCTCACCCCTCCCCTTCAAATCTCCCCACCCTCATTGCTTCTCAATTTCCCCCCTCTCACTCCCCCTCCTCAAAGCGTCCTCCCCGCTTCTTCCCCCTTCAAACTCTCACCTCCATCTCCCCCAACCTTCTGCCTCACTCTTCCCCCTCCTCAAATAACACCTCATTGTGGCTCACCCAATCACCATCAAACCTTTTGTCCGCCCCATCCTTCCCTTTCTCCGAGCTATTCTGAAATCTCTGACACACCTTCAACAGCTCTCCCTATCTCTTCCACCTCTTCCACATCTTACCCTACCCCTCCTCCCCCCTGTTCTGTATCTGATGCTCCCCCTTCCTCTTCATTAACGGTATGGACCTCAAACATCCGGGGCCTTCGTTCAAACTTAACTGATCTCTCCATACAGGTTGCTTCTGTCAAACCAGACGTGATCTGCTTAACAGAAACTTTCCTCCTATATGATGTCTCTGATTCCATAGTATCTCTCCCGGGCTACTCCCTCCTCCGGTATGATAGACCTGAGCCTCGTCCTGGAGGCGGGGTTGCTATCTTTATCAAAAACTCTCTTCCTCACTCGCCCTGCACTGCACTCTCTCCACCTCACCCCCAGGAATACCTCTGGCTACGGCTTCCCCTTCGCTCCCACCTCTTGTTCATATGTGTGTTGTACCGTCCACCAAACAGTGATGACTCCATCTACATCTCGCTGTCTGATGATATGGACCAACTTCTATCTACTCATCCCAACTCTCTCTTCCTCATATGTGGTGATTTCAACTGTCATCATGCCAGTTGGCTGGGTGTGGGTACCTCTCTCACCAGCCATGGCTCCTCAGCAAAGGACTTCTGCGACTCACTGGGACTGACACAATCTGTCAATTTCCCGACCCGGATCTCAGTCAACGGAACATCTTCTCTTCTGGACTTGGTTATGACTAACTTCCCTGAAAATGTCTGCTGCTCTTCTTCTGCTCCGATCGGATCATCTGATCATGTCCTTGTTAAAGTGGACATCTCTCTGACCATCCTCAGGGAGCCTGCTCAGCGTCGACGTGTCTGGCATTTCACTCAGGCCAACTGGCACGGTCTTCAAGCAGCCATCAATCATCTGGACTGGTCTCCCATCTCTACCACCTCTGACATCAACTCATCCTGGGAATTCTTCCAAAGTAAATTGCTCTCTCTCATGCACAGATTTATCCCATCTCGTCTTCAGTTGTCATACCCTTCCTCCCGTCCATGGTACACGGAATCTTGTGGTGAGGCTGTTGCCCAGAAACAACTTGCCTTCGTCTCCTGGAAAGCAAATCCAACGGAAGGAAATCTCATTTCCTTTCACAAAGCCCGAAACAAGTGTGTGTCCACCCTCAGGAGAGCCAGGAAACAATATCTCTCCGTTCTCAAGACCGAACTCTCTTATCTGTCTCCCTCTTCCAAATCCTGGTGGCGTCTGGTCAAATCCGTTTCTGGTGTTTGTTCCCCCTCCATCCCCTCCCTTACCTCAAACGGCTACACAGCTGACTCCGCACGTGAAAAAGCTGAATGCCTCAACTCTGTGTTTGCCTCTAAATCTTGTGTCCCAAACCCATCCCTCTCTGTACCCACCATACCCAGTCGTACCCTGCTGCTCCTGGACTCCGTGTCCTTTCCTCCTGACAAGGTGGAAAAGTTTCTGTCAACCCTCGACTCTGATTCTGCAACTGGACCCGACGGCATCAGCCCACGGGTCCTAAAATCCTGCTCTGCTGCTCTATCTCACCCTCTCTCTGTTCTCTTCACCCTCTCTTTTGCTCAAGGTCAACTGCCATCTGCTTGGAAATCAGCCAACATCACCGCTTTGCACAAAAAAGGTGCAAAAACAGATCCTAGCAACTACAGACCAATCAGCCTTCTCCCAATTATCAGCAAAGTCATGGAATCCATCATTGCTTCGGATATGAAATCTTTCCTCTTCTCCAATGGCTTGATCTCTGATCATCAATTTGGTTTCAGACCAGGTCACTCTACTCTGGACATGCTGCTTCTGCTGTCTCAACAATGGATGGAGGTCCTCAATGCCAAACAGGAAATTAGAGCTGTCTCCCTCGACATATCACGTGCCTTCGACACGGTCTGGCACCCCGCTCTGCTCACCAAACTCTCCTCCTTTGGTATCCATGGAAATCTCCACGCATGGCTGGCGGACTTCCTCTCTAGTCGTCGTCAACGTGTGGCCCTGAATGGGTTTCTCTCATCTCCTCTTCCTGTTCAGGCTGGAGTTCCCCAAGGCAGTGTTCTGGGCCCCGTGCTTTTTCTGGTCTTCATCAATGATCTCTCTGACTCTCTCGAAAATCCTCTCTATCTCTTTGCTGATGACTCCACTCTCTGCCGCTCCATTCCTCTTCCCTCAGATCGGCAGTCTGCTGCCTCCTCACTCTCTGAAGACCTGGACAAAATCACAGACTGGTCAAACAAGTGGAACATGTCTTTCAATCCTGACAAATCTCACACTCTTACTATGTCTCTCCGAAAAGATCGACTGGACAACCCTCCCATCTACTTTCTCAACAATCCTCTCCAAGAAGTTCTGTCGCTCAAGATTTTGGGTCTCACTATCTGCCATGATCTTTCTTGGGAAAACCACATTTCCAAGCTGGCCTCCAAAGCCAGTCGCCGACTGGCCATCCTCCGTCGTGCGAAGTCCTTCCTCGGCACACCTGAGCTCCTCACCACATACAAGGCTTTCATCCGCAGCTCAATGGAATACTGTTCTCCCCTATGGGCCGGTGCTCCTGCCTCACACCTAGCTCGGCTTCACGCTGTTGAAACCAAAGCTTTCAGAATTATTGGAATCTCCCGCGATGAAGCTATCTCTGAGGGCCTTTCACTCACTCACCGCAGGCAGGTAGGTGGTCTTTCTGTCTTCTACCGACTCCTCTCCGGCCTTGCACCCCCAGCTCTCTCTGTGCTCTGTCCCCCAAATATTCCTACAGGTCGCACAAGATCTGCCAGCAACCCTCTGATGGTTAAACTGCCGAAATCTCGGCTCTCTGCTCACCTTCACTCTTTCATTCCTCTTTTCTCCCGCCTCTGGAACAAACTCCCTCACTCCCTTCAATCCCACTCCTCCCTCCAGGTCTTTAAAACAGCTGTTCACCACCATCTCTTATCTTCCCCCATCCAAAACCTTGATCTTTTCTACCCCCGCTAATTCACCCCAGATCCACCTTGTTTGAAATTCCAACTTCTTTCCTGGAAGTCCTGGCAGTGTCCATATGTTTTATACCTCTCCCACCGCCCCCTTCCCATGCCCCCCCCCCCCCCAAAGCCCTCGCCCTCTCTCAGATCTCTCGATGTCTCCATGTCTCTCGGTCCCTGCTCTCAAATGTTGTGTTTGTGTCCTTCCCCCTCTCTCCCCATCTTGTGTACCGCTCCCGATGTTATATGTTTTATGTGTCGGTTTGTCTTTCTGTGTGATTAATGTTCGCTCTTTCACGAGCCTCGATCTTGTATACAAAAAAAAAAAAAAAAAAAAAAAAAAAGTGCTTCCATTGGAGATCTCCTATCCAAGTGCTTCCATTGGAGATCTCCTATCCAAGTGCTTCCATTGGAGATCTCCTATCCAAGTGCTTCCATTGGAGATCTCCTATCCAAGTGCTTCCATTGGAGATCTCCTATCCAAATGCTTCCAATGGAGATCTCCTATCCAAGTGCTTCCATTGGAGATCTCCTATCCAAGTGCTTCCAATGGAGATCTCCTATCCAAGTGCATCCAATGGAGATCTCCTATCCAAGTGCATCCAATGGAGATCTCCTGTCCAAGTGCATCCAATGGAGATCTCCTATCCAAGTTCATCCAATGGAGATCTCCTGTCCAAGTGCATCCAATGGAGATCTCCTATCCAAGTGCATCCAATGGAGATCTCCTATCCAAGTGCATCCAATGGAGATCTCCTATCCAAGTGCATCCAATGGAGATCTCTTGTCCAAGTGCATCCAATGGAGATCTCCTATCCAAGTTCATCCAATGGAGATCTCCTGTCCAAGTGCATCCAATGGAGATCTCCTGTCCAAGTGCATCCAATGGAGATCTCCTATCCAAGTGCATCCAATGGAGATCTCCTATCCAAGTGCATCAAATGGAGATCTCCTATCCAAGTGCATCCAATGGAGATCTCCTATCCAAGTGCATCCAATGGAGATCTCCTATCCAAGTTCATCCAATGGAGATCTCCTGTCCAAGTGCATCCAATGGAGATCTCCTGTCCAAGTGCATCCAATGGAGATCTCCTATCCAAGTGCATCCAATGGAGATCTCCTATCCAAGTGCATCAAATGGAGATCTCCTATCCAAGTGCATCCAATGGAGATCTCCTATCCAAGTGCATCCAATGGAGATCTCCTATCCAAGTGCATCAAATGGAGATCTCCTGTCCAAGTGCATCCAATGGAGATCTCCTATCCAAGTGCATCCAATGGAGATCTCCTATCCAAGTGCTTCCAATGGAGATCTCCTATCCAAGTGCATCCAATGGAGATCTCCTATCCAAGTGCATCAAATGGAGATCTTCTATACAAGTGCTTCACATGGAGATCTCCTATCCAAGTGCTTCCATTGGAGATCTTCTATACAAGTGCTTCACATGGAGATCTCCTATCCAAGTGCTTCCATTGGAGATCTCCTATCCAAGTGCTTCCATTGGAGATCTCCTATCCAAGTGCATCCAATGGAGATCTCCTATCCAAGTGCATCAAATGGAGATCTTCTATACAAGTGCTTCACATGGAGATCTACTATCCAAGTGCTTCCATTGGAGATCTCCTATCCAAGTGCTTCCATTGGAGATCTCCTATCCAAGTGCTTCCATTGGAGATCTCCTATCCAAGTGCTTCCATTGGAGATCTCCTATCCAAGTGCTTCCATTGGAGATCTCCTATCCAAGTGCTTCCATTGGAGATCTCCTATCCAAATGCTTCCAATGGAGATCTCCTATCCAAGTGCTTCCAATGGAGATCTCCTATCCAAGTGCATCCAATGGAGATCTCCTATCCAAGTGCATCAAATGGAGATCTTCTATACAAGTGCTTCACATGGAGATCTCCTATCCAAGTGCTTCCATTGGAGATCTCCTATCCAAGTGCTTCGCATCTCAGTGCCAAATGGGCTCGGCCAATGCTTTGTTTCTGAGATCGAATGGCAGAAAATGTATACCAGACCATGTCATGGGTCACATTTTCACGCCAAAATGGCAATCACTTCGGAATTATCGCACAGCTGTCGCATCGGCCTACTCGTTCACTTAATGCTTAAAGTATATTCACAAACACAACACCGGCATGCAGCACGCAGCTCATAGAAGCATGATTTTTTGCCACCTTAATAATTGCAGGTCGTGTTACACAGACATGTGATGTGCAATATAAATATTATCATGTCTCCATTCACACCAATTCTCCAAGGTATGGTTGCCCCCAGTGCATCGTGTTCACAAAAATAACAATCCCTCCATGTTGCTCGGTGTACAAAGTATAATATTTACGAAAATAATTATAATAATTTTACATCACGTGGATTCCATTCACCCACTGCCTTCATCAGTGATTCAAGTTCATCCTTTATGCATTAAAACACATCGACAATGAGGGTGACACACGTTCAATTAATCGTCCTATTGGGAGCGGGTTAAATTCACATAAATAGTCAAGTCTAATACACAAACAACCACATAAGCTTCAAACATTGTAAATAATAAAACAAAACAAAAAATGAAGATAATTCGTTCACCTTACATCTTGATTTTAGAAAATGCATAATGGAGGAGTGTTTCACAGACATGTGTAAACCTTATGGATTTTTCCAGCAATTACTGGAAAAAGCCACATCCTGAGTTCTGGGTCGGTGATTGGCTGTGAAACCTCAATTGTTTTCCTGGGCAATTGTGGACTATTAGTAGCGAAACTTCTGACACGATGATGCAGATGTATGTAGTGCACTTCCCTTTGAGCTGTCCAGCCAGGTTTCGATCCCCGACTCACTACAAACAGCCCGACTGGTAATTGTGCGTGCCTTCCCTCGGACGGATGTTAAGCTGGGTCTGCCGGCATTAGTCGGTGGACGTTGAAGCTCCAACGGTGTCGTTTGCAAAGAGTTGGTGAGGTACCACCGACATGCTGAACGAATTACAAATTTCCTGCTCCGGCCTACAAGGGGGCACTGCATCAGCAGCACAGTCGCATTCTCAGAAATGGTACAAAGCAGCAGCCAAGTGCTGCACATGAACAAGTGCATTGAAAACAATATATAATGCTGTACTTTCATGACAAGAACCTGAGACCTTGTGGGTTTATGCTTTTCGGATATATAGTGGTTATTGAACCTGGTGTTGGCTTAGCGGTTAGGGTGCCGGCTTGGGATCCTGGGTTCGAATCCCGGTCGATCACTGAGATTAACGCCAGGGTGGTTGACTCAGCCTGTCATCCTTCACAGGTCGGCAAATTGAGTACCAGCTTGCTGGGATGAATGATCCCGGTGTGTACCCTGACCTAGAATAGGTACACCGTATCCCTGCGTGACTAAGGGCTGGCATCAAGAAGAGCATCTGGCCATTAAAGCATTGCCTCAAACAGGGAACCATGATTGTCATGGGGCTAATCCCTGCTCTAGCGCGGAAAAATGGCCTTAAAACAATCATTCATTCACTGAGCGTCCCATGCAGAGAAGATAGGTTGATGTTCTGTACATACCTATGTCTCTGGAAGTGCCATCACATCAGGAGGATGGAGTCATTCTCTTCTTTGTACATATTCTATTCTTAAAAGAACTCATAAAAACATCTACACCCTTTGATGATTAATTTTCGAATTTATAACCTAGCAACATTATAATGGTCATGCAACTTTCATGTATAGCTCCCATCACTCTCACCCAGCTTTTGTTTCCCTAGTTCCAACATTTACATACTATCGAACCACCTTTAGAGGCCATTTTTCCCCGCAGAGCAGGGGTTGGCCTTTTTCGGGCATCGTTGTCCCCTTTTTGAAGCAATGTTTTATGGCCGGATGCCCTTCCTGCCACCAACCCTGTTAGTCGCCTCTTGCGACACACAGGGAATTCACCAACCCTGTTAGTCGCCTCTTGCGACACACAGGGAATTACCAGTGAGCTGGTACTCAATTTGCCGACCTCAGAAGGATGACAGGCTGAGTGAACCCCCCTGGTGTTAATTCAGCAATCAACCGAGATTGGAACCCAGGATCCCAAGCCTGCACCCTAACCGCTAAGCCAACACCAGGCTAAGCTTTTACATACTATGTTAAATCTTATACTATATTTATCATCAAAAGGTTTGTTTCGTCAAGATATTTATTTTTCTCCATTTAAATGAGCCTTTTCGTTCTTGTAGAATTCCCAATCTACATCGTACTTTGCTCTGTTATTTGAAACACACCTGTGTTTGGCCTAAGCTTTAATGACGACAGAGGATGTCTGGCAGTGTCATAAATCGATCTGAGACTACTAAGTTCCAATGCATACATCTGAGGGACACAGAGCAGATGCATGCATGGCATGTGCAGGTGTCAGGAGTGGACGGCTTGGAAGGAGGAGGTTGACAAAATTTCCACCATGTTGGCAGACATATTACAATGTCCCTAAGCACCTCGTCATGGCACGATTTGAAGGTGCAAATGTGGAGCTGCACTCATACGAATTTGTCAGGCCACGATTAAACGACGTTGTCCATTTGAAGGAATATATTCTCTTAAGTTCCGATCTGTCAATTGAGAAGCAGCAGCAGCAGCAGAGTTGTTGTCGTTACCAGGTGGTGATAATACACCCCAATGGCAGAAACATGATTACCATTACACGCTTGCTGTCAAATTATCTGCTTCTCAGGACTTCCAGAAGTTATTGGACTCATCTAGAAAATGTCTGCAAGCATTCGTATATTGTTTCCTCGATGGGATATTTCCGTGTTACTTTCCTTTCCCCATTTCGCGCACACTTCAATCGGCCATCCAATCTTCACCGGGTATATATATATATATATATATAATATACACACACGTTACAGGATTCGGAAGACGTAGTGGAACCAAAGCTTTGCCTGCAGCCTTTCGGGCGCAATACGATAACCATGTGATGAGCAGATGTGCTCAATGTTTACTGCATAAAAGATGGATGAAAGCGAACGTCTAACTCTTCCAATAAACACCTGCCAATATCGCGATAATCCAGCAATAACTGCACGATACATTGCTCACCTATTGCGTCACTCTTACTCCCATGATTAGATACTTAAGAGCTGCAACACTTCTTCAAAAGAGATGCTCATGTACCTGCGTGTAATTAAAACATTCATTTACATAAAAAAAATTTTTTTAGTTCACTTGTTGCTTTTAAAATGCACCTTTAAAAGCTACCTGGACTGAAAACAGCGAAAATAAAGGAATCTTTTATAAACAGGAAAAAAACGGTCTTTTTAATTAGCCAGTCAGTTCATTTCATGTAGTGCTTTCAATTATCTACAGCAATTAAAAATAATGGAAGCCAAAATTACTTGCTTTAATTTCTTGCTTCCTGCACATTAGCGAAGCAAAATATAATTCTGCAAATGCCCCCATTATTTAGTTGCAAACTCTGCAGGATGGGATAGGCAGACTAAATAATGATGCTTCTGCAGAGGCGAAGAAGAAGCCTCGTCATGCTTCTCCAGATTTGATGGATTTCCCATTGCGCGAGTGTCTGCATCGCATGAAATCTCTCAGGACGAATAGATGCTCCACCAGGAGAACCGGAATGATTGGGGTATTAGGTGCAATCTCTTTCCATAATCAATGGCCCTTTTGTCAAGCGTGGCACGCTACATCTACTTTTCTGGGCCAATTAGAGGGATTGTCTCCTAATGCTTGTGTAAAAATGGCCGCCACTGCATCGATGCGCCATTGATCCTGCCAGAGACTTTTATCATTTAAACTTCACCTTGCCTCAGTGCAACCCTTTTCCGTTGCATTTTACCAAAGCTAACTTTAATCAACAACAAAAAAATCTAATCAGGGGTAAAGGCTTTACGCTAATACCTCCGAAGTACCTTGTTTGAATTCCACTGCTTTCACAAATTTGGAATTGTTTAGGATTCCATTTCCATGAATAACTCTTGCCAATCCACAATCCAATTCACCAACAAATCCTAAACCATGTTCCTTTACTTTTAATCCATAAAGTTTGTTCCCAAGTTTTTGTTTATGGGTATTAAAAACAAAATTCAGAATAATTGCTGCCAGCGCAAGCTCCATGAGGATGCAAATCGTGGTTTGAAATATTCTTCAGAAATACTTTGTTAGCTCACCTGGAAGGAAGTTCATGTGAGCTTATGCGATGGCACGTCGTCCGTATGTCAGTCTGTCAGTCCGTAAACACTTGCAACTTCTTCTCTGAAACCGCTGATGGGATTGTGACCAAACTTGGCACACATGATATTTGTTGTGTTGTGACTAAAGTTTGTTTACGGCATTAAAAAATGTCGGGGTCGAAGGGGGTTTACCGGGATCAAAGTGGATCCAGGAATGACCGCCAAAATAGGTATTTGCTTTTTTTATTTATCAGAAACTACACATACAATTTTGTTTAAACTTTACCACAACCTTCACCACCGTGAAGTACCAAAGTTTGTTCACGGCATTAAAAAAAAATCTGCCCCTTTGGGGGTCTACGGGGTAAGGGGGGAGGTTGCCCCCCAAAATAGATATTTGCTTTCTTCTCAGAAACTACACACACGATTTCGATGAAACTTAACCACAGCCTTCACCACCCGTGCTGTACCAAATTTGTTCATGGCATTATAAAAATCTGCCCCTTTGGGGGTCTATGGGAAGGGGGGGGCGGGTTGCCCCAAAAATAGGTATTTGCTTTCTTCTCAGAAACTACACATGCAATTTCGATGAAACTTCACCACAAACTTAATCACCCGTGATGTACCAATGTTTGTTCAAGGCATTAGAAAAATTGGGGGTCTGAGGAGATATATGGGGTTGGGGGAGGGCATTGCCCCCCAAAATAGGTATTTTTTGGTTTCTTTGTTTAAAGTCTTGCGATTATGTTGGTATGATTCTACATGCTGCATTGTCGTCCAGCAACCATAGAAATTGGTTTAAAATACCCTTAGTCGGTGCAGTACACTGTTTATTATACCAGGTGAGCGCCAGGGGTATTGCCCCTATGTTTTGTTTCCTTCAGGGAATCGCAAGAAAAGTTATGCATTTCTACAGGTTAACTGTAATCATCTGTTGCTGTTTACAATTTGTGTTACACTTTAAAGAGAGCAACAAGATAATGAAGCACTGAGAATCAATTGAACTCCAATGTTTACCTTCTCACAAGAAAAGTAAAACTTTCTGTAGAATAAAAGACTTCAGTTATTTGATTTAAATCTTCATTTTTTTCAATCTTGTCCTCCATTTGCCCTCTGTGGTTTAAAAGTGGGCATGCATTTACCAATGTGTTGTGCAGAGCATGTCTCTTGAGGTTGTGTACATTTGTTGTATACAAAACAAGCTAATTACTGTATATAAAGACTTCTCTGTTCCCTGACCTCTCACACTGCTGATCTATGGCCGACCCCACCGCACCTCCATCCCTAACCTTTACCTATTGGCCAAAGTCACAGACACGTTATGGCGAAACAGAACAGGTCTGGTTTCACAATGACACACAACATAAAGTAAAAGAGATGTTCTGAGGTTGCACACGTTGACTTTATCAGACATAACAAAACATGTTTCATACAACAAATATGGTAGTAAAGTTGGAAAGTGTATTTTTGGGGAGAATTACAAAAATAAAAAATTAAGATTAACATATAACATCAAATTCATGAAGCATCTAATCCCAGAAGGAAGACTGAGAATCAATGATATTTGTTCAAACATGCTCAAAAATGGGAATATCAAACAGACCCACACAACAGAGTCAAATCCTGTCAATCAATCTTTGTGAATATATGTATATATGGCTTGCAATATGTGAGGTGTGCAGTGCAAAGTAAATAAAGAATGGTTTTTATCGTTTGCCCATCAATATAAATGGCCTACACATGTTGGAGTCTCTTATGTTTTCGTCGTTGTGCCGTGGCTGGATGTAAGCGATGTTGTATGGCTGAGGGCAATGTTGCGGAAGTATGTTTCTGAACGATCTGTGACCTTTAAAAAAAAGTAAGTCACGTATGTTGGAATTTATAGTAAATTGCAAATAAAGGTCATGATGTAAATTGAATGCAGTTATAATAGGTTTTTCACATATTTAACTGCATGTGTACTTTGGGTGAAAAATAAGCTTTTCTTCTCCCCGATATTGTTTGTGTTTACTTGTGTGTCTGCACATTACTTGTGTTTCTGGAATCCAAAGATATAGTCTATTATATACAGTGCCCTCCATAAGTATTGGAACAGTGAGGTCAAATTTGTTATTATTGTTATCTACTCAAGAAATTTGGATTTGAGATCAAAAGATGAATACGAGGCAAAAGTACAGAAGGTCATCTTTTATTTATTGGTATATATATATATATATGTGTATATATATATATATATATATATATATATATATATATATATATATATATATATACACACAAAGAATTAAGTTAAGCACCCCTACACAACGACTTAAGGTAAGCACCCCCTAATATATATTCTTTGTGTATATGTATACATTGGCATATATTCTAAGGTATGTGAGATCAAATAATGATTGGTATGACATTAGCAATTATCCATTGATGAAATTGAGTGATCAAAGTGAAAAAAAGTGATTGGTTGAGTCAGTGATCCGATCACGTGGGTCCTACACACGTTATTGACGCAAAGATCGCTAGAGGTCTTCTCAGAACAATGACTGTACGTTAGAAAACATAAACGTCATCCACACTGTCCGTGATGGACCTATAGCTCCATACTTAAATTGAGGTGAAAATATGCCTAAAATTCCCAAAAAATTTCACCTTAAATTATTCAGAATAAAATATTGAAAACGGCATGATTGTTATGTTTTTATGTGACCATAATATCACTTCTCCAGAAAATATAGCAATATCATGGGTATATTACACTGTTTTGACGACAACAAACTTGTAATGTGCGAGGTTGTAAAAAAACGGGGGGGGTGCTTAACTTAATTCTTTGTGTATATATATATATATATATATATATATATATATATATATATACATATATATATATATATACGTAGGTATCATATTTCAATGTATATTTATTGGTATTTCTGATATTTTTTATCATTGTCGAATAATAGCACTTTTTATGTTCAGTCCCCCCATTTTAGGTAACTCAAAGGTTCATTTGAAAACTCAAAAGGTTTGTGGTTAAGAATGGGAGGATGCTCCCTTAACTTTAAGGAACAATTTAAGGAAAAAGTTAAGGATTATTACCTCCGCCACCAAAGGTGGATGGAGGTTATGTTTTCACCCCTGTCTGTCCGTTTGTCTGTTTGTTTATTTGAGAACATGATATCTCAAAAAGTTGTGGACGGATTCAGACAAAATTTGTCAGAGATGTAGCGTATGTGACAAGGATGAAATAATTATATTTTGGTGAAGACACGGATTCGGATTCAGCTACTAGAATCTTTTAAGTGATTCTTCACCATTGGGAGATAGGGCCAAAAACTATACATAGCAGGATATCTCAAAAAGTTATAGACGGATTTGGACAGAACTTGGTGGAGAGGTTGGGTGTCTGACAAAGAAGAATCGATTAGATTTTGGTGAAGATTCGGATCCGGATCCGGCTAATATAATTTTTTTTAATGATTCTTCACCATTGAGTGATATGGCCAACCAGGTGGAGATATGTACGTTCTCTACTGAGTGCCGTTCTAGTTCGTATATGCAACCATCATCAAATGAAGGATGTCCTTAAGGGAAAAGTTAAGGAAATCCTTAACTTTTCCCTTAAGGATGATTTATGCAACCGGGCCCATAATCTCTGCCCACCTTCGGTCACGGAAATAATAAAATTCTCAACGAGAATCAAATTAATTTTGCACAAAAATCATTTTATTCCTCGTTCATCCGTGAGCACGTGTTCCCCATGCAACATATCACAAATGTCATTTAAAATTACGTGTTCATTATGTGTTCTTACTTTCGGATGTCTCTTCCTATCTCTAATCTGATAGGTTGCCTAGTATAGCAACTGCTCCAAAGGATTTCCTTAACTTTAAGGAAATATTTATCCTTAAGGGTTGTTTATGCAACAGCACTTAAAGAAATCCTTAGCTAAGGAATTACAGCGTACCTTAAGGGAAATGTTTCTTTGAGGTTAAGGGAGTTTTATGCAACTGGGCCATGGGCCTCATACTTCAGGCCTCTGGTAAGTGCAATTGGAATATATTCAAACGATGTAACCACAATGTATTATATTTGCACATGGGCAGTGAACATGTTTTTGTTTCAAACGCGGGTTATTTTTTTATTTTTTGGAGCAATAGAAGCAGCCATCTGCTTTCCACTATTTTCTGTTTAAAAACTCCACCAGAGACCACACAAGAAAAAACATGTCTGATTTATTTAAGGGTCTTTATCTGAATAATTACAACTGGCTAATACTGCAACTGGCTCATCAGAAATAAGGTACTGTATGTATATTGTAACATATATCAAAGAAGATTCATCAGTAAGTCTGTAGCCTGACATGAAAGACAATGACAGATTGTGGCAAAATTATTTGATTGTTATGAGAATTTTTACTTACATTTTAACAACAATTTAAAACAGTTATTTATACATTTTATAACCTGTTACAAGATTTATTTCGTTTGGCAAATCAAAAAAAAAATTCCTTTGTGTTCAAATTATTTTCTCTGTTTTTGCAAATATATTTCAGGAACTTCTTGAAAGAAGCGTGGGCTTGCTTAGAGTGTTCAGAATGCTTACAATGAAAAGTGTTGCTTTTCCAGATCACTGAGCAGCTAGCTAGATCGTCGTCTTCTCAAAAAGCACAATGTTGCTAGCCAAGGCGCTCTTATATTGAATAAATCTTTACGCTCCGTGGAATTATTGATTGAAAATGGGAGTTTAACCAACCTACGCAGTCCAAGTTTCTTCGCCTAAAGCAGTGTGTTTGGAAGTTAAAGGGTCTCAGAAAACACACAAGTGGGATCCCTTAATTGTCAGTTTATTTTATCGTTTATTTATTTGCAAATTCCCAGTATGCCCTGAAAGAAGAATGTGAAGTGTCATTACCTTGATATTTTTCAGACCCTCCATACAGCTATTTTAAAGAACCATCGCCATGTTTCCGAAGTGTTCTTTTTGCCACTCAACAATCGCCTGCATTGATGTTTTTGTCCTCTTACAATTAGAGTTTAGTGAGTTTTAGTTGGGCAGCTAGATTACATCAGTGCTAACTGATAACAAAATGCGAATCTAGCCATCATAAAGATCATCTCAAGTACGTATGCGCCTCGATTTCATATTTCTTCGTGGAAGGTGACCCACTGACTTCTACACATCAGGACATATTGTTCTTGGTTTTTCTAACTGTTGAGAGACATAAGCTGTGTTAAAATAGTCAAACTAGTACTATTTTGAGGAAATTAGGTAATTCTTTATTCCAAACAAAGGTTGAACGAAACCAAAATGGTGCGATGAATCATCAGACCTTGATAAAAGGACAATCTCTTTCTGTCTCAAGTTGATCACATCTCAAGTCTGGGCTCGAAAATTTCATTGATCACTGTATCATTGAGTATGCAATTTTTTTTTTACCCCATAACTCGGTGTCATACATGGTGTTTCAATAATCCTATGGAATTATATGGCACATGCATGATCAACATCCATCATCATGATATGGAGACTACAAGCCCGCTGATTGCTCAATTGAGGCAGATTGTTGACTACTGTGATTGAATGATGACGAATCACGAGATAATTTTAATGCAATTTCCGTAATGGATTTTTCCATCATTCACAAGATTATTTTTGCAATTATTTTTTAAAGTTTGAGTTAATTTTATCTACTCGGATTTAAGGATTTGATGGCCTGCCTTTCAGTCAAACACAGGCATTAAACACTTAGTGGAGACATGGGTGGACTGTTACTTTCCAGTGAATCAAAGCAGCCTGGGGCCTGTGCTGAAGGACAGTTCCCTTGGTTTCTATCACCTTGCAAGCTCAAGGGTACATTGTCAATATCACTTTGCACCTGACCTAGTGCATGAGGGATTGACTGCCTTGACAAGTGCTGCTTTCCTTGTGGATGCATGTGGGAGATGGCTGACTTATCGTAATGAGCTTTCAATTGTTCTGCTGTTTGTGGTACAATTGACTTGGCTCTGAAGTCATGGGAAACTTCCGAGTTTACAGGGGACCTCTCACAGTACAGGTCCTCTGAATAACAAACGTTCTGTGGGAGTGGTACGTTCTCAAAATCAGCATGAAATGGTCGGAATCTCTGAGATGAAAAACGTGCATCGCAATGCCTAGCATATCGTGGAGGTCTTGGGAAGGCCCAAGGAGGGGGTGGACGAAAGGGGGAAAATCGCATGCGAGGAGGCCAAAATGCTGGATATCCAGGGTTTGGAAAAGGGGGTGGATTGAAAGGAGGACATGGATATCCATATGGTGCAGACCTAATAGTCTGAAATGGTGGTGGGGGTGGTGGTGGGGGTGGTGGTGGGGGTGGTGGTGGTGGTGGTGGCAGAGGCGGCTGGAGTGGCGGTGGCGTTAGTACTGGGCCGTGTCGGATGGATAAATCAGTAGAAGGTGTCGGAAGAAGACCACGGCTTTGTTTTAAAAGGTAGTTTGAATGAACCATCTCATCATATGATGATGAAGTGTGAAGGCGTTTAAGTGATGGCCTGCTCATGTTTTGCTGCTGCTGCTGCTGCCAGTCCAATTCTGAACTATGACTCATCTCCTGATAACTCTCCATCTGTCCTGTATCCAGCGTGTGTGTGGCTGTTGAGGCAGGTCTGGAAAAAGGTGTTTTCACCAATGATTCATGCTCTTTATTATATTTACTCGGAAGCTTTGATTGCAGGCCGTGCTGGTAATCAAATGTCTGATAGTCACCCAAGTTAAAGTTGTTGTCAGATTCTTTGCCCATCTCTGGGTCGCTGCTCCAAATGTGTTTGCTACAACTGCTCTTTACATCTTGCTCTACAATCTGTCCTGGAAAGGTGGCAGATTCGCGCAATTTGCGATCAATATTTTTACTCAGAAGCCTTTGAATTTCTTGCAGTAAATCAAGTGAAAGCCTCTGACCATCACCTTTGACACTTTCTGTACAAGCATCGTCACTTTGCAAAGAGTTTTGGGGCAGATAGCCTTCTTTTGTTAAGGTTAGCCGATTAATTCTCGGATCACCGACGGAATTTGATCTCACGACATCCCATTTTGCAAAATCAAAGCAATCACCACTTCCTTTTGCTTTGTCTTTCGTTTCCGGGTAAGAGGAATGGCTTCGGCTTTTGGTTATCGGAGCAATGGCAATGTCGGTTTCTTTAATAATGCGTTTCCCATCGTTTTGGTGGAATTTCGTGGCTATTCCTTCATTTCTCTCCAAGCTAAGTTCCGAACAAGTTTTACCATCTTGAAAACTGCCTTCCTGTGCATCCGCAGCGCCCCTCTTAGGAAATGTCGCCGCACAGTCACCCATCTCTGATGGACAGGAATACTCTGCCAAACTATGTTCAAATCGTACATTTCTGATCTCAGATTTATCAGGGCTCTTCACACTCTCAGGGCTTGACAGATCTGCTTTTCTAGCTGTTGGTGTTTCATTATGCATTGCTTTTTCAGCAGCAGGAATGGCATAATGGCTTTCGGTGGATGTAGATGACTTCGGAGCCTGCAGGGAAAAATAAATCGTGAAAATATTGATTGCTCATGCAACACTTTAACCTGAACTCAACAATTCTATAATGTAAGACAGACCAGAGATAAATGAGTACTAGACTGGCGACGATAAGCTGACGTTTCGGGCATTAGCCCCTTGTCAGACATTCTAATGGCACTGCAGAAATATATACCCTTCTGATCTGTACCATCCATCTGGATGAAAAAGAGGGGTTGTTGGGGAGAGATGCTGTCATGGCTGTACCTTGACATGGAATGTGCTGTGGCAGGTTGATTTACCAATGTGTTCGCCGTCCCTCGTATGGACGATAAACAGGCATCCCCGTCTGGTAGCATTCATTAGTGGACGTTAAAGATCCCATGGTGTCCTTCACGAAGAGTAGGCGGGATTTATTAATTTTTACTGGCACCATAAATAAATGCAAAATTCCTGCCCTAACCAGCAGGAGGTGGTGTATCAGCGGCACAGCCACGTCCTCGGCCAATGATGCTACCCCGCTCAAACTAACGAGTGGCGCATCAAGAGGGATACAGTCACGCACACACACACACGCACGCACGCACGCACGCACACACACACACACACACACATATATACACTATACAGTCACGTGAAAAAGTAAGTACACCCCGTGTAAAGTTTTGACTTTTTCAACATATTTCAACATACAGCTATTTGATCTTCATTTCAACAATATTGATAGATAAAGGTGATATAATATAACAAATATCATGAAACAGTTACATTTTGTAGTCCATTGTATAATTTAAATAAACAGAAATGCAAATTTCACATGTGGGAAAAGTAAGTACACCCCTACATTTATCACTACTTCAAATACCTAAAATTAGAATCAGGTTCCTAAAATTAGAATTAAAACTTCAAATACCTAAAGCTGAATGCCTCAACTCTGTGTTTGGCTCTAAATCTTGTGTCCCAAACCCATCCCTCTCTGTACCCACCGTACCCAGTCGTACCCAGCTGCTCCTGGACTCTGTGTCCTTTCCTCGTGACAAGGTGGAAAAGTTTCTGTCAACCCTCGACTCTGATTCTGCAACTGGTCCTGATGGCATCAGCCCACGGGTCCTAAAATCATGTTCTTCCGCTCTTTCACTCCCTCTCTCTGTTCTCTTCACCCTCTCTTTTGCTCAAGGTCATCTGCCATCTGCTTGGAAATCGGCCAACATCACCGCTTTGCACAAAAAAGGTGCAAAAACAGATCCCAGCAACTACAGACCAATCAGCCTTCTCCCAATTATCAGCAAAGTCATGGAATCCATCATTGCTTCAGATATGAAATCTTTCCTCTTCTCCAATGGCTTGATCTCTGATCATCAATTTGGTTTCAGACCTGGTCACTCTACTCTGGACATGCTGCTTCTGCTTTCTCAACAATGGATGGAGGTCCTCAACGCCAAACAGGAAATTAGAGCTGTCTCCCTTGACATTTCACGTGCCTTCGATACGGTCTGGCACCCTGCTCTGCTCACCAAACTCTCCTCCTTTGGTATCCATGGAAATCTCAACGCATGGCTGGCGGACTTCCTCTCTGGTCGTAGTCAACGTGTGGCCCTGAATGGGTTTCTCTCATCTCCTCTTCCTGTTCAGGCTGGAGTTCCCCCAAGGTAGTGTTCTGGGCCCTGTGCTTTTTCTGGTCTTCATCAATGATCTCTCTGACTCTCTTGAAAATCCTCTCTATCTCTTTGCTGACGACTCTACTCTCTGTCGCTCCATTCCTCATCCCTCAGATCGGCAGTCTGCAGCCTCCTCACTCTCTGCAGACCTGGACAAAATCACAGACTGGGCAAACAAATGGAACATGTCTTTCAATCCTGATAAATCTCACACTCTTACGATGTCTCTCCGAAAAGACCGACTGGAAAACCCTCCCATCCACTTTCTGAATAATCCTCTCCAAGAAGTTCTGTCACTCAAGCTTTTGGGTCTCACTATTTGCCATGACCTTTCCTGGGAAAACCACATTTCAAATCTGGCCTCCAAAGCCAGTCGCCGACTGGGCATCCTCCGTCGTGCGAAGTCCTTCCTTGGCACACCTGAGCTCCTCACCACATACAAGGCTTTCATCCGCAGCTATATGGAATACTGCTCTCCCCTCTGGTCTGGTGCTCCTGCCTCACACCTAGCCCGTCTTCACGCTGTTGAAACCAAAGCGTTCAGAATCATTGGAATCTCCCGCGATGAAGCTAACTCCAAGGGCCTTTCACTCACTCACCGCAGGCAGGTTGGTGGTCTTTCCGTCTTCTACCGTCTCCTCTCTGGCCTTGCCCCCTCCAGCCCTCTCTGGGCTCTGTCCCCCAAATATTCCTACAGGTCGCACAAGATCTGCCTGCAACCCTCTTATGGTTAAACTGCCAAAATCAAGACTTTCTGCTCACCTTCACTCCTTCATTCCTCTTTTCTCCCGCCTCTGGAACAAACTCCCTCACTCTCTTCAATCCCACTCCACCCTCCAGGTCTTTAAAACAGCTGTTCACCACCATCTCATCCTCCCCCATCCAAAACCTTGATCTTTTCTACCCCCGCTAATTTCGGTCCCCTTGTGTTTTATACCTCTCCCCCCCCCCTCCCCCTCCCACGCCTCCTGCCCCCAAGCCCTCTCCCTCCCACACTTCTCCCTGCTCTCAAATGTTGTGGTTGTGTGCTTCCCCTTCTCTCCCCATCTTGTCTTCCGCTCCCTCTTTTTGTATATTTTGTTTGTCTGGTTGTTTTGTTTGTTTGTTTGTGAAATAAATGTTAGCTCTTTCATGAGCCTCGATTCAGTATACAAAAAAAAAAAAAAAAGTGCACCAGCTCAGGTGCAAATGCTTAGAACATCGTCAGAGAGGATCTTGGAGGAACCTGTCTTATTTAAACCTCAGACATTTAGTTTGGTTTGCTCTTTGTTGTTGAAGTGTGCGGTGTCACCTTGCCTAGATCAAAAGAGCTCTCTGGGGCCTTCAGAAAGAAGGTTATAGATGCCCACGAGTCTGGGAAGGGATTTAAAAAGATCTACAAACAATTTGAAATCAATCATTCGACTGTCCGGAAGATGATCTACAAGTGGAAAAGATTCCAAACAACTGCCAAATTGTTCAGGCCAGGCCACCCCAGCAAGTTCAGCCCGTGAGCAGACCGCAAAATGCTGAAAGAAGTCTCGAAGAACCCCAGAATGTCATCACGGGACCTACAGGTAGCTCTTGCCACTGTTGATGTCAAAGTGCACGAGTCTACCATTAGAAAGAGGCTGCACAAATTTGATCTACATGGGAGGTGTGCCAGGAGGAAACCTTTGCTGTCCAGAAAGAACATCAGGGCAAGACTAAAGTTTGCCAATGAACACCTTGGCAAAGACCAGCACTTCTGGAACAATGTGCTCTGGACAGATGAGTCAAAGGTTGAGCTATTTGGCCACAGTAACAGAAGACATGTTTGGCGAAACCCAAAGACAGCATTTGACCACAAGAACCTGATACCAACTGTAAAGCATGATGGTGGAAATATTATGGTTAGGGGCAGCTTTGCTGCATCAGGGCCTGGGCAGCTCACCATCATATAATCCACTATGAATTCTTTATTGTACCAGAGGGTGCTTGAGGATAATGTGAGGCCATCTGTCGGAAAGTTGAAGCTCAACCGAAGCTGGACCTTTCAACATGACAATGACCCTAAACATACCAGTAAATCCACCAAGGAATGGCTGAAAAGAAAGAAATGGAGGGTTCTGGAATGGCCAAGTCAAAGCCCGGATCTAAATCCCATCGAGGAGATGTGGGGGATTTGAAACGAGCTGTGCATGCAAGAAACCCCTCAAACATCGCACAGCTGAAAGAATTCTGCATGGAGAAGTGGGCAAAAATTTCTCCCAGTCGATGTCAGAGACTGGTAGACAGTTATAAGAAATGCCTACTTGAGGTTGTTTCTGCCAAAGGGGGCAATACCACCTATTAGAGCCAAGGGTGTACTTACTTTTTTCCACATGCGAAATTTGCATTTATGTTTATTTAAATTATACAATGGACTACAAAATGTAAATGTTTCATGATATTTGTTATATTATATCACCTTTATCTATCAATATTGTTGAAATGAAGATCAAATAGCTGTATGTTGAAATATGTTGAAAAAGTCAAAACTTTACATGGGGTGTACTTACTTTTTCACGTTACTGTATATGCAATTTTGCCAGGATACTAGCTCATACTAGCCTATATTTTACATAGGTATTGTGCAATTCTAACACACATAGGTACAGCCATCTAAATGCCCCTCTGTAAGGATGGCATACACAACCCCCTCATTGGAAACATGAGAATGAGAGTACATAGTCTGATCCATCTCCATGATCAATCGTACCCAGAATGAACAGCCCAAAGGCTGTGCCATCTCTGTGAGAAGGAGATATTACATTAGTTGTGTATTCATTAAAAAGGATCACCTTAATTTACCCCAAAAATACCATAGTGAGATCATGAAACTACAATTGGCTATTAGCCTTTTTCATAAAATTATAGAAGTAATAATTGGGGTTAAAAAAACAAATAAACAAACCAAATGCAAAGCAGATTCTTTTGCCTTGTCTCCTTTTGCTGCTTTCTTTAATTCTCCAGCAGCAGATTCTGAGCCACCGATGGCACACACACTTGTTTCATGATGTTTGCACTTCCTGCTGGCTCGTGAAGTGATCTTTTGCTCTGAATAACCAGGTGTGCTGCTTTGTTCATCAGCAGGTTCTCTTCTGACACGCACCTGCACGAGAACTCCCAGGATGCTTTCCGAGTATGTGGCATCTAGGTAGAAAAACTGCATTAGTGAATATTTAACTTGAGAAACAGAACAAAGAAAATGCTTAAAGTTAAACAAAAGTTTGAAAATCACTATATTTGAACTATGTTTTAATTTACACGTCCTGAGGCTCATAGAAAAATAAATATTGTCACAGAGACATGATACAACACCAGACTTATCTTCAGACAAACAGCTGGTGACCTTGTGGAAAGTGACACAACTTCCCTTGTGCACTGTGTGCCAGCAATGCCAATGTGACATGCCGCTTTACGCTCTGCACTCATCCTGACAGTTAAAAACATTATCTCCTCCCCCCCCCCCCCCCCCAACTTCTTCGCCCCTTTCATCCCCACTCCCACTTGTATTGCTAACCTACGGGGTTTGTCCATGGCCTCTGGTCTCTAAATACTCAGCATCAGCAAAGGTCAGAATCAAATTGCTGGCCTATCAGTCAGAGCAGGCACTCTAACCACAATACCACCGACTTTGGTAATATATGACTATATGGAATAATTACAGAATCTGGTAATACATCATTATATAATTTTTCACTTTAAAATCTAAAGTAAAATAATGCAATACGGGGTTTTGCATCATGTTCATTTCATTTGTTCATCATTTGTTCATCATTTGTTCATCATTTGTTCATCATTTGTTCATCATTTGTTCATGCATCGAAAGTATTCGTATACATAATCGAGGCTTGTGGAAGAGCTAGTACACTGAACGGATCAGGGCGTAACAGGAGGCAAAAGGAACAGTAAAGAGAGGAGGAAACACCAACAGCAGAGTTGAAGGTCTAGGCCCTAGATAGTGGCAGACTTAGACAAGCAATGGGATCAGGGTGGTTTAACGAGGGTAGAAAATATCATGCTTTTGGATTGGGGATGATCCGAGATGGTGGTGAACAGCTGTCTTGAAGACCTTGAGGGAAGAATGCAGAGTTTGAAGAGAATGTGGAAGTTGGTTTCACAGGTTGGAAAAAAGAGGAACGAATGAGTGGAGGTGAGCAGTGGTTCTGGATTTAGGTAGTTTCACCAGAAGGGGAATGATGGTGGACTGTGTGAGCTCTGCAGAATCCTGTGGTGGACAAAGCACGGAAAGAGTGGAGGGTGCAATACCAGAAAGGCGGAGGTAGAAGACGGAGGCGAAGTTTTCACCTTCACTCTTTCATTCCTCTTTTCTCCCACCTCTGGAACAAACTCCCTCACTCTCTTCAATCCCACTCCTCCCTCCAGGTCTTCAAAACAGCTGTTCACCACCATCTTTTATCTTCCCCCATCCAAAACATTGATCTTTTCTACCCCTGTTAATTCACCCCAGATCCACTTTTTTGAAATACCGACTTCTTTCCTGGAAGTGCTAGCAGTGTCCATGTCCAATTTTACCTCTCCCACCCCCCCCCCCTCGCCCTTCCCATGCCTCCTCCCCCCCAAGCCCTCTCCCTCCCACAGATCTCCCGATGTCCCTGCTCTCCATGTTGTCTCCCGCTCCCTTTATCATATGTTTTATGTGTCCGTTTGTCTTTTTGTGATCAATGTTAGCTCTTACATGAGCCTCGATCTTGTATACAAAAAAGAAAAGAAAAAAAGTGATAGACCCATAGACTCGGCTTCAGCGTGGGAGATTCCAATAATCTTGAAGGCCTTGGTTTATACGGCATCAAAATGAGCAAGATATGAGGCAAGGGAGCCATTCCAGAGGGAAAAGCAGTACTCCATCAAGCTGCAGATGAAGGCCTTGTAGGTTGTCAAATGTTCAGACTGGTCAAGGAAAGACCATGCATGATGAAGGATGCTCAGTCAGTGGCTGACTTTGGAGGCCATATTGGAAATATGGTGTGCCCAAGAAATATCATGTCTGATGGAAAGACCCAAAACTTTGAGTGACCTAACCTCTGCAAGTGATTTTTTTGAGGATGTCGATGGGAGGGTTTTCCTGATGATCGTTTCGAAGACAAAGTGTGAGTGTGTGGCATTTGTAGAGATTGAAAGACATATTCCATGTGTTAGACCAGCTCCAGATTCTATCAGGGTCTGCAGAGAAAGAAGAGGCTGCTGCCTTCCTGGCTGGAGGATGAGAAATGATACGGCAGAGGGTGGATCATCACCCAAGAGATAAGCAGGATTTTCCAGGGAAATAGAAAGATCATTTATGAGGATTAGGAACAAGACGAGGCCAAAAACACGATCTTGGGCCACTCCAGCCTCGACAGGGAGAGGAGATGATTTCTACCAATCTATATAATAATACCGTAAGGACTCGACTTTGTTATCCCTTTTACGCCGCACCCAGTGAGCCGATGCCCACGGCACTAATGGATTTACGATCTACGAACCGCGCTCTTTGTTTATCACGTACAGCCATACTCGAAAAATCTGAATTAGCCGACGTTGGGGCCCAAAAGCATCCGATTAACTGCCGATACGACGCCATCTTACGACGCCATCGTATTGGCGTCTGCTGGGCGAAGGCGAAGCAAGCCGTCCGCTGATTGCACAGGCGAAGGCGAAAGCAAGCCGTCCGCTGATTGGACAATCCTGAGCATGCATTTGTGCCGGTGTCGGCGATCGTTGTTCATATACGCACTCTTCATTCTCATCTTTCTTCCTAATTCTTACTCGGACAAGCAAATCCCCTATGCCATCCATAATGGTACCCTCTATCCATACACCATATCCTCCCTTCCGTGGATGTTCCACGGGTTTCGGCTAGTATTCAGTATTTTGCCAGAGCAGTTTGTTAATTTATCAAGCAGAATATAGCAAATTATCCTCAGATATAATAAATCACAATTGCACATGAAAGAATAACATATCATTTGAGTGGTATTTTATCTTGCTGATATATATATATATAGTATTTATGTAAAATGGAAGTAAACAGAATTATTGTGCATGTTCTAAAACTCAACTTTTGAATATAAACTTTCCCATTTTATTCCATACACAATGTGCAAAGGGCTTTAGAGACGATGACAGCTCGAGTTGTGAAATTAAATATCATTTGCTTGGGGCAGGACCCCGGAGACGCTTACACGTTGTTGCAGAACAACAGTGCACACAGTCAAATTACTTTCATGAAAAGGTATCTTTTATACGTCAATCTGCTCCGTATCTTCCTATAATATCGATATCTATCTGCCTTACTTGGGGTGAATAAACGGGCATTTTAGACAAGCAGGAAACACAGCAAAACAAAATTCAAATCCGACTTACTGGCCGGGCTTTGTGGCAGGAGGTTCGCGGGAACTTCATTAGATGAGCCGTATGGGACAATGTACAAATCTTTAACAGCCTGAGAGCTGGCAGAGATGACGCCGCAGCGCTGACGTTTGCTCAGATATGTGAATAAGGAAGAATAGCCTTCCTGCTCGTCTTCAGAGGCAGGGTGGAAGTGAATGATTGAAATCCCCTGCAGAGAGCGAGAGAGGAACAGCTTGAGGGCAAGCCCTGAGGTTGGCCAAGTCAACCACTATACATAGACTTGGGGCCCCTAAGACTCATTAGTATCGCAACGAAGCTGCAGAAGCAGCAGAAAGCGACCCAAACCTGGATACCTGCCAGGGGTAAGATTGCACGTGGCATGTACATTTACACTGGATAAAGCATGTGCATGGGCAGTACATATGGAATGTCATGCCAAGGACAAGTGCATTGAAATAATATTAACTATTAAAAATCAGGGCGATTGTGGACTTCTCAAAGTGGCAAAGACAACACCGCCGAAAGAAAAACACTTACGCTCAGCATTTTAAACATCTATCTTGGACAAGTGTTTTTTTTTTTCTTTTGAGAATGACTTTTTATATAAATTGGTGAAAATACAAAGCATTAGCTCATCACATGCACTTGATGTCAACTATCAAAGTACGTCATGTGGTCCTGATAACTTTAGAGTACCTATTTTTTTATTTTTTTAAAAACATTTTATTATTATTAGCTCATCAGGAACGTAGTTCCGTGGAGCTTATGTGATGGCACTTTCGTCCATCCGTCAATCTGTAATCACTTGAAACTTCTTCTATGAAACCGCTGATGGGATTTATTTATTTATTTAATTATTTTTTGTATACAGAGTCAAGGCTCGTGTAAGAGCGAACACATTACACATGAGACCAGGCACAGACCCATAAAACATGCAATAAATAAAAGGAGCGGGAGACAAGACGGAAAGGGAGAGGAAAACATACAAGAACAACAACACGAGAGAACAGGGACGTCGGCAGATGTTTGGAAGAGAAAGGGCCTGTTGGGGAGGGGGAGAAGGGAAGCTGTACACGATATAAAACAAATCGACACACCTAGGAATTTCAGAAAAGAAGTTGGAGAATGAAAGAGGTGGGATTTGGGGTGTTTTAACGGGGGTAGAAAAGATCAAGGTTTTAGATGGGGGTAGCCATATAAGAGATGGTGGTGAACAGCTGTTTTAAAGACCTGGAGGGAGGAGAGGGATTGAAAAGAGTGAGGAGTTTGTTTCAGAGGCGGGAGAAAAGGGGAATGAAAGAGTGAAGGTGAGCAGAGAGCCGAGATTTTGGCAATTTCACCATAAGAGGGTTGCAGGCAGATCTTGTGTGTCCTGCAGGAAAATTTGGAGCACAGACAGAGCTGGGGGAGCAAGACCAGAGAGGAGTCGGTAGAAGACAGAAAGACCACCAACCTGCCTACGGTGAGAGAGTGAAAGGCCCTCGGAGGTAGCTTCATCGCGGGAGATTCCAATGATTCTGAAAGCTTTGGTTTCAACAGCGTGAAGACGAGCGAGGTGTGAGGCAGGAGCACCGGCCCGGAGGGGAGAGCAGTAATCCATTTAGCTGTGGATGAAAGCATTGTATGTGGCGAGGAGCTCAGAAGTGCCCAAAAGGACTTCGCATGACGGAGAGTGTGAGACTTTGTACAGAAAAAAGACTTCGTACAGAAAACATCCAGACGGCGACTGGCTTTGGAGGCCAACTTGGGAATGTGGTTTTCCCAGGAAAGATCATGGCAGATAATGAGACCCAAAAGCTTGAGTGACAGAACTTCTCGAAGAGGATTCTTCAGAAAGTGGATGGGAGGGTTGTCCAGTCGGTCTTTATGGGGAGACAAAGTGAGAGTGTGAGATTTGTCAAAACGGAGAACTTGCCAAATAAAACACAAGCATCTTTACCCCGAAGACCAAAATGATGGATTATTTTTCCAGTTGTTGTGTGTGCTTTCAGGTTTCATCAGCAAGAAAAAAAAATGCAAGACTGTCTCAATGAACTTGTATGCTGTCATATAACATGAACAGTGCTATGAAGAAAAAGGAAGTAAAATGCTTCATTTACACACAGGAAAGCTTCTCCAAGTAATAATACTCATCCACCTGGCACATCAAATCCAAAAAAACATGTCACGATGGGTTGAGAGACATCTTTCTTTCTTTTTGAAATACGTTGACTGAGGCCTGTAGTAGGGCTGACACGCACCACGTGCACACACACACACACACACACACACACACACACACACACACACACACACACACACACACACACACTGAGGAGACAAACACTTAACACAGCCACTGAGCTTGGGGGAAGTGGCATCACTGACGTCACTTCCCAGGATACTCTGGGTACCAGCAATGTCATAACAATGGCACCGCTTTTCTCACAGTACTCAGCGGGACATTTCCTCAGGAGGAATTTCCTCCTCCCCATGGATGTCAACCGATGGGGATTGTCCGTGCTCTACCTTTTCAAGCCAGGAAGCAAAACGTACCGTTTTAAAAGTCTTTCGTGTGACTTGAACCGGTCCAACCCGGATGGGTGTTTATTCGGAGACACTATCTCCTTACTGGATGGCCGTTGGCTCCCTACAGGAGCTCATCCTTCCTTTGCCAGGTGTTGTTTTTGGCCACAGGTCACCCACCCCACCTGCAGTGTTTCACAGTCACCCACCCCACTTGCAAAGCCAGTGAGGGTCGTTGGTTTAGTTGGCAACAACCAGACCATGCTGCAGGTACCACTGAGTTACATGTTACCAGAGGCAGTCCCAAAAGACTGACATCTGAAGAATTCCTTCAGCTTACTTATTGCCTTACTGAATGAACAAATGGATAATCACCAGGAAACTATCATCAAGGTTTTGACCCTTTATTCAGAGAATCTCTCCAAACAGCAACTCCACAACATAAGTTGAGGTAGAGAAAGGTACGGAGAGAAAAGAGAGACAGGTATAGAGAGAGGGAGAGGAGTACAAGGAGAGAGAGAGAGAGATCAAAAGACAAAAATCCGGAAATGGAAGGACAATGAGGAATATATATATATAACAATTATGAGGTGAGGCCAATAAAGCACCAAATGTGCAGAAAACATCAGCCACTGTTCACTAAATAGATGATACACTAGAACGGCACTCGGTATAGAGAGCATATGGCCGAATCTGGATCTGGACTTGAACTCAAGCTCAAGACATAGATGAATATTCAAGTCAATATGGCTGCGAACCACGGGACCGATGACGTCATTAATACACTTTTTATGAAGATCATGCACAATAAGTTTCAAACTGATCGGATCAAGTGTTATACTTGTCTAATTATGATGTCAAATTCAATACTCTCTCCTCTGGCAAGGGTAAAAATATGAGGGCTGTACCACATGACCGATGACGTCATTGTTATTTTTTTTTTCTCCACCAATTTATCCCGAGATGACGCTCAAGAAATTTTTATCCTGATTGGGTGAAGTTTTGTACTGGTCAAATTATGACGTTGTAGGAGTTGCGGATGACGAGAGGACGAGGCCATTTCTGGTTGTTCAAAGCTCCTTTATTCCAACAGAACTCTCTACGCGAACGGAACTCATACAGCTTTTATAACGCCAAAACCCTCTTCGGAGGGCGTGGCTCCAACAACCGCGCGCACGCCACGCCCACACCATCAAAAGCCCCACTGGCCCGTGCCCGTGGATTATGTCCCAATAAGGTAACCGCTACAACGTCATAATGGAGGCACCTATGACATCATCATTAACATATGCTATTCCCAATGGGGAGTTCTTTACAAAGAGCCATGTCTCTTTTTTTTCTACACAGCGCTTTCGGAGATATAGAGGTGCAAAGTTTTTCGTTTTTTCCAAGATGGCGCCCATGATATGGCTATTTCCAAGATATGATCCAGGATCATAATTATCATTTTAAAAATTCTACAGGAGGAGGCGCAGCTATGGTGGAACATTTCTGTTAATCGGACCAACTGTTGCAGAGAAAAGCATACTTATTCTGTGTAGACAAACAGACAGACAGACAAATGAAAAATCACTCATAGAGCGACACTTGGCAAAACAGTACATAGTGGAATGGCATTCAGTGGAGCATCCTTTTGACCTCAAAAATAGTTGGTGGTTGAATTCAGTTAGCTGATATGCAAATCCTTTTCAGATTTCAATTTAATCGGATGAAAATTGAGGATTTTAGACATTTGAAAAGGTTGTTGACTTTTGGTCGATGTTGACACTTTGACCTATGTTGATCTCAAAAATAGTTGGTGGTTGAATTCAGTTTGCTGATATGAAAATCCTATTCAAAATTCAAGTCAATCAGATAAAAATTGAGGATTTTAAAAATTTGAAAAAAGTGGTTGACCTTTCGCCTATGTTGACCTTTTGACCTCAAAAAAACATAGGATTTTGTCAGACCACGAACTCTACCATTTGGTGGTTTCGTGAAGATCGGTTTAAAATTGTGACCTGTAGGCAAGTAAAAGTGAGCGGACAGACACAAACTGGGGTGATCAACATACTTGTCAAAAAAAAAAACTTTTAACAAGTAACAAACGAAAAATCACTCAGAGTGACACTTGGCAAAACAGAACAAAGTAGAATGGCACTCAGTAGAGAATCCTTTTGACCTAAAAAAAAATTATTGTTGGTTGAATTCAGTTTGCTGATATGAAAATCCCATTCAAATTTCAAGTCAATCGGATGAAAATTGAGGATTTTAGAAATTTGAAATTGTTGTTGACCTTTGGCCTATGTTGACATTTTGGCTTAAACTGATCTCAAAAATAGTTGGTGGTTGAATTCAGTTTGCCGATATGTAAATCCTATTCAAATTTCAAGTCAATAGGATGAAAATTGAGGATTTTAGATATGTGAAAAAAAGTGGTTGACCTTTGGCCTATGTTGACCTTTTGACCTCAAATACATATAGGATTTTGTCGGACCACGAACTCTACCATTTGGTGAAGTTTCGAGAAGATAGGTTTAAAATTGTGACCTGTAGGCAGGTACAAGTGAGCAGACAGACAAACACACAAACACACACAAACCGGCGTGATCAACATAATAGCAAAAAATAATAATAATAATTGCCAAGAAACAAACCCAAAAGCAATACCGTCTCCTCTGGCGAGAGTAATGAAATAACAATGTTGATGCCTCATAGAGAACTTCCTGTAGTCTCATACTTGCCAGTCAAATTAGTCAGTGAGCTACATTTAACAATAGGCCTCAAAGAAAAGTTTGGCACAAACATAATTTAAACTGACAAAAAGAATACATGAAGAGGTTCATGACAGATAGATCCGATTACTATTTTTTATTATTTCATCACATTAATCTTACCTTTGTTGCCACAGTCTTCACTTTCTCCAGGTAATCCCAAACGATGTGTGGAGATATTCTTCCTCCGATTAAGATGGAGTCCGGTAAATCCTGTAAAAATAAATAACACCCAAGATAAATGGTGGACACAACTGAAGACTGAAGCACAGGTTATGATTGTTTCCACACACACAATGATACACTGATAAATTAAAAGTTATTTCTTAAGTCACACATTTTAAGTAGGGAGGCTGATAGAATACGAATAAATAACGATAATTTACTTTACCTTACTAAATTATCATTCCTATGTAGTGAGAGATTTCCACCTCGGACCCAAGTGAGCACTAAACTGCCCTCTTTAACTTTTCATGTGTGTATATGTATGTATGTATATGTGTTGTGTGTGTTCGTGTGTGTTTGTATGTATATGTGTGTGTATATGTGTGTGTATATGTGTCAAGTTGTAGATTTGTTATTGCCTAAAGTTCAGTTATAGACGTTGGTTGCTAATGTGTTATGATTTAAATGTTGTTTAAAAATGCTATTTTCATAAAGTTAATAAAGGGTTTTTGCTTCGTTTTAGTTTTGGATGAGGAAAGGCTCGCTTCGGTCGTGCTGGACAAATTGTATACGTGTGCTTTTTCGAGGCTAGATAAGGCCGGTCGTAAAACCACGCCCACATGCGCGTGATTTTGCGTAACGCTAGCAGAATGTTTAGATTGCAGACATAAACCTATCGTTAACCATATATATTTTGTATTAATCACAGCGACGCATGACTCTGTATAAACATGCTTTGAATTACTCATGTAAACAAACCCATAAAATATATGGGTTTGTTTGGCCAAGCATGCACTCTTCTCTCTGTGAGTTACATTTCTGTTTTCTCGGAGCCCAGAGAAACATTTGGTCCGAATGATAAGGAAGGGCTGACTCCCCCGAATGACAGCGGATGACGGTGGGGGCTAGGGATAACGGTGGAAGGGACTCTCGCCAGTCGCTTTGTCCTCTCGGAGATTTTCTGATAATCGTATTCATATATAAGTGAATGAGAATCAATGTGTTTCCAGGAAGGCTTGACGTGGCATGAAGCTGGTTCTTGCTGTAGATGTCTTGTCTCCTCCGGATCTGTATAAGTTGGTTTTAATAAAAAGCTGCGTCATTCAGGCTATTTGTGGACTTCCTTTCCAAACGAAGAGCTGCTTCTTCACAGATGGTACCAGGAGTGGGGTCAGCACCGGACGACGGGAAACGGAGCCCGAGGGACAGGAGGAAGGCTGCCTGAGGCCGGCGCCGGCACGCGGATTTGATTAAAGGTGGGAGTTGTTTTATATCAGAGGGCTATTATTCCAAATTCGTACCTTCCTCCCTCGAGCGGGTTCAGTCTCCCTATCTCCGCGCGGCCTGCACTCGAACAGAAATTGTAAGTAAAGGCTCATTTTAGGCCTCAGAATGACGTGGCTTTGTTAAAGCCAGGATAAACAAGTAAGGATACCAGTAAGGACTTAACAGTAAGCTTAAAGTTACAGTTAGCACCAGGAGGGGAAAATGAGGTCGGACAGCCATATAGGTTGAGCCAGGTGGCCAAGATTTTTCCAGGAAGGAACAGCCCAGAGACAAGATGGGGTATGCCATTGCATGCCAGGGAACGAAGGGCTGTGGCTAACTTAGAAGGGCCATAAAAACATGGCCAGTAAAAGGATTTGCGCAGGATATCGGTGAAGATAACGTTCGGTACAAGGGAAGGGGGAAAAGTGAGGTCGGACAGCCGTAAAGGTTGAGCCAGGCCGAGAACTTTCCAGGAAGGATCAGCCCAGAGCAATAAGATGGGAAGCAAGCTAATGAAAGAAGGGGAACCCCTTAAGGGAACCCCGGCATCTTTCATGTTTAAGAGGCATCATTTTGCCGCGGTAAGACCATTAAAGGACTGGGCTGTGTTAACTAAAGATTTAAATAATCCCTGGCCAGAGGACAAGTAAGTAAGCAGTTAAACAAGTAAATCAGCGAGTGATGCCGCTGGACCAGATGCCAGACCAAGACCCCCCACCCCCCCAAGCCCTGAGCCCTGTCCCAGGGCCACAGGCGCCACCTCTCCCACCCCCGCCCCTGTTCCCCCAGGGGTTAGACCCCCAGAAAACTAGACCAGCCGCCCCTCAGGTTCACCTTAGCCCGGGCAATCCTTTTAGAGGACAAGAAATTAATGGGGCGGACAGCGGGTTCGCGGCCCCAGAAGGGCTAGGAGTATTGTATTGTACCCCTCAGTGGAAGGGCTCACGGAATCGGAGAACTCACAGCCTACAATCGAGATGTGTCCCTTTAAAAAACCATTTGAAAGAACCAGATTTGGCGGCTATGCAGGAGCGGGTGAGAACCTTGCTGGCTGAACAGCCCGGTCACGTACCGGAACTTATGCGTTTGTGGATACAAAATACAGGCGCAGATTGGCGGGACGTCTGCCACATGGGAGAGGCTGTATTGCCAGCGCGGGTGTGGGACCAGGCCAAAGTACACGCACGCTGGCCGAATGTAGCACCAACCCCGGCCCAGACCCTCGACGATTGGGGGGCCCTGGTCGACCTGTTGTTGGCCGGGGTACACATCGCACTAAGGCTAACCGACCAATTAGATGAAGCGGCCGAGCAGTGGGACATGGGCGACGATAAGAAGGCCGATGTAAAGGACGACATGTTGCAAATGCTTGCCCAGGAATCCATAAGGGCCCCCTCCCCAAAATTTGGAACCCACAAGGGCCCCCTCCCCAAAACTGGAACATACAAGGGCCCCCTCCACAGCCGCAGAATTGGGCCGTGCAAAAGGACCCCCCACCCCCCCCCCCCCAAGACCTGAGCTCAGTCCCGGGGCTCAAGGCAACACCCCAACACCCCCCGCCCTGCCTTCCCTTTTTCACCTCAACCCACCCCCGTCCAACCCGTCCCAAAAAATCCTTTTCCTTGAATGAGAGACGTAACATGAATGAGCAAAGATTGTACATGAGAGTGGCTGGAGAAAGGCATGATTTGAGTCGATCTGAGTTTCGCGCAAAGTCTGGGAGACTTATATGAGTATATGAATGAGGAATGAATGTATATTGGGATGTTAATTGACGTGTGTATCTGGCCAATGTATTTGTCTGTCATCTGTTTGGGAGTTGTTTGGGAAGCGAATTGATATAAATCGGGTCAGGAAAGCACTCGGAGTGCCCTTGTCGACCTACTGTTGATATGAAGCGGTTTCTTGGAGATGGTTGCAGGATGGGCTGCTTTGTCTTTCGAGCGGCAGTAGGACGGAGGTTTGGAGTTTGTGGAACTGGAGGTTCAGAGTTTGGGTCGAAGTGTGGGTTTGACTGGAATCGAAGAGTTCATTCAATGGCAGATATTGTGGATTGTATGTGTGGGATGTATCGCTGAGGCAGCTCACCTTTGGAATTGGTGTCGTGTGGTGCATTTGGGGTCGGGGAGGTGGAGCGTCGGAGATCCTGTTTTTTTGCGATGTTTACGAGCTAGGGATGAGTTCTGACAGCTCACTGTTATGACGGCCCTCATTCGAGAGCGGCGTGCAGTTTTGGTTGCCACGGCTACGAGCCTCGCAGGAAACCGCGAGGCGGGAGTGTTGGGATTCGTGTGGAGGCACGAGGGTGCGCGCCAAGACGGGGGGCGGCGTGGCGTCGTCGCATTGAGATGGTTGTGCCAGGTCGATCGGCGATCTCTGAATTTAAATCGGATTTTTGTCATGTGTGTTGTGAAATTAACGTCTATCCGAGAATCCTGGCGATGTTCGTTTAATTAAAGTGTGGTACAAACCTGTGTTTCCGCCGTGCGGCTCCGTGGAAGTTTGGGTAGAGGGATATTGTGCGTTCGGGCAGGAGCCGAGCGAGCCGCGAGTCACGGGTGTGCTGTATGAGATTTGCTCAGAGTGCCGGCGATAACTCGCCCACTCTCAGAGGAGGAGGTGTGCCCAAATGCATTGTGGGTCATTTCGACTTTGCTGGATGTCGGACGTTCATGTCAGTATCTTGTCAGAATCTTCTTCTTCATGTCATGTCCTTCATCCTTCATCTTCTTGTCCTTCATCTTCATGTCAGAATTAGACATGAGTCATGAGCCATGTCAGAATAGTGGGCACCTGCGACATACATGCCATGCAATGTCACAAAAGGAATACGTTATTTAAAATGGATTTATATAAGGGGAAGAAACGATTTCCAAACTAAATTCGATTTCTAGAATGATTTTCTAAACGCTAAAATAAACGATTTCAAGACAGAGTAATTAATTTCCGGTGACAAGTTCCAACAGGAAGTCTTGTTCATACAGTAACAGTAAGTGAGGTACAGTGCGGAGTGGCGGCTGGAAGATGCATCGAAGGATTTGTGTTGATCGATGCGCCGGACAAAGGGTTTGCTGGCGAGCGATGCTGGTAAGGTTAAGTTATTAAAATTCAATAATTTGAGCAGAAATGTCACGTTTTCAACAGAACGCTTATCCGAGGAAAGAGGAATATCGAGGTTTCAACTGTCGGTATGTGGTGTGGCTGGTGCCAAGGTGTGCGGTGGTCAGGTGTGTAACGAAGCCATTTGTCCAGTGTCAGGAGTGGGATGGGAGCGGAATGAGTGTACTTGGGAGGATATTGTTCCAGGTACAAGACAAGATGCTCTTGCAATGACGGGGGGCAAGGAGACACCTAGATGTGCGAATAAGGTACGTCGAATGGTTGTCGGAGGTTGTGGTTTCATTGCTGTCTGTTCTGTGGAGTTATATTTCTGAGGCATGGATTTCAAGGAGGAAGTGTGTGCCCCGAGAAGATTGTGGGTCGCAGATTGGGCACTCTGGGTGGACACGGGGGTTGCAGTTGTGTGGGCGCGAGGAGGTTTGTTGATGAAGCGTTGTGCGAACGAGGAGGGATGTGCGAAAGGTGTGCACCAGGTAGAGAGGTGCTGCATTGTAAAGCACGCCTCGTACGGACGTTCCTGGGCGGATTGTGACGGTTGTTGGATTCGTAGAAGTTAGCATTATGCTATGTAGAGCCACATTAATGGTCATTTGTCCATTGTCGCCGGACTTGCATTACTTGTGGGATAATAAAGCGCTGGTTACCCCAATTTGAAGTTTGACCTTTCGAAGTTTATTTGACCTTTGTTCGAGATATGTAAGGGTAAGAGGTCAGAGGCAATTCACTAACCTTGGAAGAACGACAGGCGGAGTCAGTCTACAGGGTGTTGCTTTAACGACAGGATATAGAACTTAAATCTGGAGAGAATATCGGGACATATATTGTTGGATAAAACTGAAATCATGTACGTAATTAATGAACAGAGAATATCGAGTTCTGTTTGTCGTTGTAATTGTCGTTGAGGTCCCGATTCAGGGGTCTCAAGAAATAAACAGACTTCCGGTGCCGACCGGAAGCGTCAGGTACAGTACGCTTGAGTTTAATTTAACCGGGCCGAGCACAGTGACGTGCGTGATCGAGCAATGGGGATAGTCATGGTCAGTGAAATGCAGTGAAATGCAGTGAACATGCCCGATTTTGGCTTTGCGAGGCTCCGGATAGAAATTGGCATTTCGATGCTGTGGATTATATTGTGCCTGCCCGGAAAGGTGATGTCCTGTGCTGGGGCTGGCGACATGCCTCTGTTATTTGTCTGTCTGTCGGTCTGATTGTAAGTCTTTGGTACTGGGAGGGCTAATTGAGTGCTTAGGCGTCATTGTTCCATGGAGGCAGGAGCTGTGAATCACAAAATGTAAACGGGAACTTTGTGTAACTTTGCACCGGATCCACAAACAGAGAGATGGACAGGACAACAATGGAGTTTATATGGACGGGTTTGGGGCAGGTTCAATCTGACGATTACAGAGGGCTTTGTTCTGTTCACGAAACATGTAAAATTCATGGAGTTGAAGTGGTTTGCAAGAAGGCAGCAGAGTCAGTACTGGGATGCAACCTCGTCCAGGGGTTTTGGTCCAGCCTGCAAGGAGTCCAGGGGCTTGTTTCAGGGCTGGGTCGCCAAAAATGGGATGCTGTGCCCATCTGGATGTAAAATTATCCATCAAGGACGGGGTATAATGTGCAGTGTGACTGATTGGAGGTAATAAGGATTTGTGTCGATTTCTTGATTCGAGTTGATCTGGAAACAAAGACAGATGGGATTAATGTGTATATCAGGAACATTTTGGAAAAGAAATATGGATATATGACATTACTAAAATATAACCAAGCAATTGAGAGTTCTTGGGTTAATGGGATATAAATAAATGCATCTACAAGTTGATGGTTTATAAAAATTTAGTTCTGGATGATACTTAAACGATGAACAATGTTGGCAATATACAAAGAATGTGACTTGTTTTTTGGGGGGAAAACATGTGGTTTAAAATTGGTTGGCTAAGTTTTAAAGATGGAGATGTTTCGCAGAACTCTTATGATTATTTATATGAGTGGTGGACTATTCCATGGCGAAGCATTTTTCAGTTTATTGAAAGTTGGATTTTGTAAAATAATGGTTTAATATAACCACAGTAGAAAATAATATACAGATTTGGGACATTTTGTAAACTTTCGAATAATGAGAAGATTCATAAAATTCATTTTATTTATTTCATGGAAAATATTTGGGTTGCAAGGGGAGAAGCATGGTATGGTATAAAAATAAAGAGGGAGTATCCAGGAAAAGGATGTTCAAGTGAACTTTGTGCTGTGAAAAGAATGTCGAGTTAATGGAAGTGTTTTGTTCGATTAAATTTGTTCAATTTGTGTTCAAATGACCATCGATGTTGGGGGCAAAGTTATGGGTGGATTTGTTGAGTGGTTTTGGGCAAACGAAGATTAATTTAGATTTATCATAGTTAAGTTCGAGGAAGTTGATTTGAAGCCAGAATTTTATTTGGATGCAAGAAAGGAGAAAGGAGATGCTGTTGTCTACTCTGAATGACAGGTGGTGGTATCCAGGGCGCTGAGGAGTTTGTTCACGTTGTAAAGTTTGTTTATTTATTTGTTTATTTAGTTTGTTTATTGTAGAGAAGAGTGCCTTTGGGATTCCGGAGCCAGAGTGGATAATTTGAGGGTAGTAGGTGGAGTAGAGGACATCTTTGCAGTGCTGTAGGTGGTCCTTGTAGGCTTGGGAGTGAACTGATTTGGGTTTAATAGGCACAAGCTGGTCTAAACAGGGTGAGGAGGATGGTGTGATTGATGATGTCAAAGGAGGCGTTGAGGTGAGGAGGATGAAAATGTTGAGGTTGCCGGCGCCAGAGGAGAGAAAAGGTCGCTGGTGATTTTGAGGAGAGCAGTTTCAGTACTGTGGCTGGAGCAGAATCCGGATTGGGATGTTTCATACAGGTTATTGGCAGAGTGGTGATGTTTGAGTTGAGTGGCCACAGCACGTTCCAAAACTTTTGACAGAAAGGGTAGGTTGGAGATGGGTCTGAAGTTATTTAGGGTGTCAGGGTTTAGTCCAGGGTTTTTCCAGAATGGGGGTGAAGTTTCATGAGTTTTTGGGGAAATCGGTATGTGCCAAATCGGTATGTGCCAAATCGGTGTGCCAAAGGTTTCTGTGTGGTGGACACACTCGTTGGCTGTTGTCTTGTGTGACGTGGAGGGAGATGTATGTGGCTGCGTGTGGCTGCCTGGAATCGGGAAGGCGGCTACAGTGGTTGATATTGGTTGTGGATTGTCCGGGGTGCTTCGATTTGCATAGGGGGTGAAGATTGGGATATTACATTATTTTAAGTAAGTATTGGCATGAGTAATTACATAAGTAATTATGAGTTATTATGAGTATTAGTTATGAGTAAGTGATTATTACCTTCGCAAAAGCGGAAGGTTATGTTTGATCGCTGTGTATTTATTTGTATGTCTGTGTGTGTGTGTGTATGTGTATGTTATTCGCATAACTCAAAAAGTATTCAACCGATTCGCATGAAATTTGGTGGGATGATAGGTTATTATCCGGGAACCATTTGATTAGATTTTGGAATCGATCGGGTCAAAGGTCAAGGTCAAGGTCATGAAAAGGTCATGGATGTGATTACAATATCAAACTTTTGGCGGGATAGAATGGTTTAATTTGAAACAAATCTTCCCGCATGACAACGTAGGTGTGGCTTTGCTACACAGATCTTGTAGTCTTTTATTTTGGCAACAAAAGTAGCTGCGGCGAAGGTATGCGCTCTACCGAGTGCCCGTTCTAGTTTTAGTAAAGTTACATGTTTCGCTGTGTTGTGGATCTGGGGACAAGCTAGTTTGATGGGTACCCTGGGGTCTTCGGCGTGTCTATGTGTTTGGCTATCTGTTACACCGGACTCTTGAATGGGTTTTCATGAGACGAATTTCAGACATAACAGTGAGAATCTATTTTGAGCGAATCACAGTGGGTGAGGAAAACATTGTGTGTGACCAGACACCAGAACTGACCAGAATTGAAATTGGAAGTAGACCAGGTTATTTCTATTATTTGTTTATTCGTGAAAATAAATAAATAATAGGGGGAGGTTAATGGAGGTTAATGGAGGTTAATGGTGGTTTGTTTGTGTTAATGGAGGTTAATGGTGGTTTGCTTGTGTTAATGGAGGTTAACGGTGGTTTGTTTGTGTTAATTCTAGTTGAAACTCTAGCTGAAGTAATTTTCGTTTATTTTTATTATTTTATTGATTTTTTAATTTGATTTGAGATTTGAGATGATTGATTTTTATTAATTTTATAATTTTATTTTTATTGATGTTGGAAACAGGTAATGGGATGCTGAGAGAAGGATTGAATTTAATTTGAATTGGACTGGATTAAATGGGATTGAATTTAAAAATTGAATATTGGATAAAATTGGATCCACTTGAAAAAAAGTGGATTAGGAAATTGGAGAAAAGGTGTTCTATGAAACTATGAATTGAATGAATTTAATCTATGAATTGGAGACCTGTAGACCAGGCGTTCCCAGGAGACTTGTGGACCAGGTGTTCCACCAGAGGAAAAAGACCAGGTGTTCGTGGAGCACTTCACCTGCAAGAACGCCTTGGAACCAAGGTGGAAGGGACCAGTCCAGGTGTTGCTGACTACACCAACGGCAGTCTTTTGCGAGGGCAAGACTTCGTGGATCCACGCCACGCACTGTAAGTTGGCCATACAAGCACCAGACACTAAAAGTAGTGGGCTCAAACTCTTGGGATCGCCATAGATTAAAGAAGTTGTAAAATTTAATTTCCATTGGGAGTTGTTTATTCTGATTTAACACTGAAATATATTAATGTTGATTAATGCATAAATGAAGGGGGCAAGTACAAAGATGCATAGAAGGAGTGTCTTTGAGGGGTTGGGAGTTGGGAGCCTATGGGAAAAGGTGTTTGGTTTCTTCTTCCCAGGAGCGGGCACAGTCATGGATAGTTTCCGGATAGACAAATTGGCTTTGGCCCTAGAAAAGGTGGCAAACGACACCGCTACGGCTCATGACATACTATTGGATCGATCGGATCGCGCGCGAAAATTCTTATACATTTAGCTGGCTCACTGACTGGTTCCAGGGATGGACGGGCACCATAGTGAAGTGGTTATTGACCGCACTGGCTGTGATAATCGGGGTAGTAATTTGGGGGGCACTAATGAAATCTCTAGTCCTCCTCTGTATGAGAAAGTATTTTACAGGATGGAAAGTGAAGAAGCCGCCGACAACGACTATGGCTCTGACCACAGAGGCCGTCGACCTGAAAGGGTCCTTCAACAAGGCAGTTGCGACCAACGCTCCAGAAAATTGTATTGAATTTTGTGACGACTGTGATACTTGTGCGGATCCCATGTGGGAACTGGCTGCTGCCTGTAACGGTGTATGTGATGACTGTGATACTTGTGCTATAAACCCCTTGCGTGTACTGGCTAACGCTGCTTATGTATTACAAGCTGACAGCTGCACGCCCCCTTTCAACCCAACTATGGATCTGATTGCGACGCTGGGCCTGGCGGTCGAGGGACCCGACGTGGATATCCTAGACCCGCAAGCCGACCAGGCGCCCAAGGGAGACTTTGACATAAAGGAAGTTCCTCTCTTTGCTTCAAATGTTTTAAGTTCAAATGCTTCAAGTGAATCGGATTTTTACGCTCTGTACCCTGATCAGGAAATTGAGACACAAGATACTGACGACATTTTGTATTCCCCAGAACAGCAGCACGTGAGGGACCTCATGGGCATGATCGTTGATTAACTTCGAAGATCTGCAAGGACTGGGTCTGCAAAGGGTGGGGGGAGCAAGTTCCGCAGGGGAGGTGGTGGCCCTCTGGCGGAGCAGAACCTCATCTGGACCAGACACCTTCGTTGTGGATCCGAAACGTTAATGGACTTTCATGTTCTGAGCCCTCAGGCTCCGAGCACGCACCACACGACACGTTCGCCAAATGCACGGGCGAGGCGCTTTGGGCGCACGATATGCCCTTGGGAGATACCCGCATTACACAATTATTTTTCAATAAAGCCCGATGTGGCACGTTGTCTCTTAAGATACTTTGTCTCGACGAGACAAGAGGAAGGAATGTCAAGTTGTAGATTTGTTATTGCCTAAAGTTCAGTTATAGACGTTGGTTGCTAATGTGTTATGATTTAAATGTTGTTTAAAAATGCTATTTTCATAAAGTTAATAAAGGGTTTTTGCTTCGTTTTAGTTTTGGATGAGGAAAGGCTCGCTTCGGTCGTGCTGGACAAATTGTATACGTGTGCTTTTTCGAGGCTAGATAAGGCCGGTCGTAAAACCACGCCCACATGCGCGTGATTTTGCGTAACGCTAGCAGAATGTTTAGATTGCAGACATAAACCTATCGTTAACCATATATATTTTGTATTAATCACAGCGACGCATGACTCTGTATAAACATGCTTTGAATTACTCATGTAAACAAACCCATAAAATATATGGGTTTGTTTGGCCAAGCATGCACTCTTCTCTCTGTGAGTTACATTTCTGTTTTCTCGGAGCCCAGAGAAACATTTGGTCCGAATGATAAGGAAGGGCTGACTCCCCCGAATGACAGCGGATGACGGTGGGGGCTAGGGATAACGGTGGAAGGGACTCTCGCCAGTCGCTTTGTCCTCTCGGAGATTTTCTGATAATCGTATTCATATATAAGTGAATGAGAATCAATGTGTTTCCAGGAAGGCTTGACGTGGCATGAAGCTGGTTCTTGCTGTAGATGTCTTGTCTCCTCCGGATCTGTATAAGTTGGTTTTAATAAAAAGCTGCGTCATTCAGGCTATTTGTGGACTTCCTTTCCAAACGAAGAGCTGCTTCTTCACATATGTGTATATGTGTGTGTATATGTGTAGCCTGGTGTTGGCTTAGCGGTTAGGGGTATGGGGTGTAAAATCCTCGGCTTGGGATCCGAGGATCCTGGGTTCGAATCCCGGGCGATCGCTGAATTAGCGCCAGGGGGGTTGACTCAGCCTGTCATCCTTCCGAGGTCGGCAAATTGAGTACCAGCTTGCTCGGATGAATGATCACGGTGTGTACCCGGTTCAGAAATAGGTACACCGTATCCCTGCGCATCGTAAGAGCGTGACCAACGGTTGGCGTCAGGAAGGGCATCCGGCCATAAAAACATTGCCTCAAACAGGGAACCATGATTGTCATGGGGCCCACAAGGCTAACCCCCGCTCTAGCGGGGAAAATGGCCTTAAAACGATCATTCATTCATTCATATGTGTATATGTGTGTGTATATATGTGTGTATATGTGTGTGTATATTGTTACGTGCTCCTCCCCGACCCCCTGGTCACAGTGTACCTCCGAGCCCCGAGAGGAGTCACGGCAGAAAAATGTGTTATTCTGTGTGTCAAAGATCAATGGAGAAGCCACCCCAATTGTTAATCACAAACAAATATTGTATTGAGATCACACGAGAATAACGGTACAACAACAATAGTATTCAAAAGTACAATCAATATGTCCTATGATGGTACCATCAGTTTTGCAATATATAACTCACTGTGCTCCAAGTGAGTGTAACAAGAACATTCCCCAATGTCTCTTATTCCCGGCTCCAAGCCGAAGTTGATTCGCTCCAGCGATCGCTAGAACGATGTCCAAATGACCAGAATCCCGTGCGGATGGCCAGGGCAATCACACAGCCGAAGCTGTACAAAGGCGCCCTCAAGGCGACTGAGAAATCCAAAGGCGCCCTACAGGCGACCGAGAGACCACACCCTCGGGTCTGGACGAATTAGCCTTCAAAAATCCGCGTCACACACACGCCCCAGATCGACGTCTGAATGCGGTGAGAATTGTCGAAAAGAAACGATACCGCGAGCGAAGCACAAATCCTGCGCAAGTCAAAATGGCCGACGACCCGGTCTCGTGGCGCACGGCACGGCGATGATTCTCTCCTGAATCGATCGCAAAACCTGACATGCAGGTTGACCGGTCACAGCGATGACAACTCCGTCGTAGGAATTCCTCTCCCGGAAACCCGAAAGTTCGCTAGTGACTCTGGCTCGCCAACGTTCGCTTCAGAACCCGGAGCAACTCGGCTTTCTTGTCCGACTCATTCGCTCCGCCCTTTTTTCTCTTCTTCCTCGTCATCTTCCGGTTCCCGATCCGGTTTCATTTTTAAAACATTCCTTTTACCTTTTGACAATAATAATTGCTATTTCCCTCAAACAACAATAATAATAATACATGGAACCAGAAATGTCTCAAGTGGATGAAAGCCACCACAACGGAAGTGACGAATCCGTAACAGTGTGTGTGTGTGTGTGTGTGTGTGTGTGTGTGTGTGTGTGTGTGTGTGTGTGTGTGTGTGTGTGTGTGTGTGTGTGCGTGTGTGTGTGCAGGTCTCTCAATAAAAAAAAATTTATACAGACTTTGGATATCGAAAACTATACTAACCTGTAGTTCTGAGCTGCCTTATAGGTAACAGCTGACTGATGAGTGCAATTATTACATCACATGCGAACGCCATCTGTTAGGTATTAGTAACAGTCAACATTGCCCCCCCACAACCCCCACCCCTCTGCGATTTCATTAATTCTTCTGAACTATTCAACGATAATAAATGCATACTGTATATATGTCAAGTAGTAGATTTGTTATTGCCTAAAGTTCAGTTATAGACGTTGGTTGCTAATGTGTTATGATTTAAATCTGGTTTAAAAATGCTATTTTCATGAAGTTAATAAAGGGTTTTTGCTTCGTTTTAGTTTTGGATGAGGAGAGGCTCGCTGAGGTCATGCTGAACAAATTGTATACGTGTGCTTTTTCAAGGCTAGATAACATAAACCTGTTGTTTTTACCATATGTATTTTGTTTTAATCACAGCAACGCATGACTCTGTATAAACATGCTTTGGATTACTCATGTACACAAACCCATAAAATATATGGGTTTGTTTGGCTAAGCATACACTCTCCTCTTTGTGAGTTACATTTCTGTTTTCTCGGAGCCCAGAGAAACATTTGGTCCAAATGATAAGGAAGGGCTGACTCCCCCGAATGATAACGGTGGGAGGGACTCTCGCCAGTCGCTTCGTTCTCTCGGAGATTTTCTGATAATCGTATTCGTATATAAGTGAATGAGAATCAATGCGTTTTCAGGAAGGCTTGACTTGGCATGTTCTTGCTGTAGCTTGCTGTAGATGTCTTGTCTCCTCCGGATCTGTATAAGTTGGCTTTAATAAACTGCGTCATTTTTCAGGCTATTTGTGGACTTCTTTTGCAAACGAAGAGCTGATTCTTCACAGATGGTACCAGGAGTGGGGTGTCAACAGACGCGGAGGACGGGAAACGGAGCCCGAGGGACAGGAGGAAGGCTGACCTGAGGCCGGCGCCGGCACGTTGATTTGATTAAAGGTGGGAGTTGTTTTATATCAGAGGGCTATTATTCCAAATTCGTACCTTCCTCCTTCGAGCGGGTTCAGTCTCCTTGTCTTCCGCGCTGTCTGCACTCGAACAGAAATTGTAAGTAAAGGCTCATTTAGGCCTCAGAATGACGTAGCTTTGTTAAAGCCAGGATAAACAAGTAAGGATACAAGTAAGGACTTAACAGTAAGCTTAAAGTTACAGTTAGCACCAGGAGGGGAAAATGAGGTCGGACAGCCATATAGGTTGAAACCAGGTGGCCAAGATTTTTCCAGGAAGGAACAGCCCAGAGACAAGATGGGGTATGCCATTGCATGCCAGGGAACGAAGGGCTGTGGCTAAACTTAGATAGAAGGCCATAGGAACATAGAAGGCCATAGGAACATGGCCAGTAAAAGGATTTGCGCAGGATATCGGTGAAGATAACGTTCGGTACAAGGGAAGGGGGGAAAGTGAGGTCGGACAGCCATATAGGTCGAGCCAGGCCGAGAACTTTCCAGGAAGGAACAGCCCAGAGACAAGATGGGGTATGCCATTGCATGCCAGGGAAGGAGGGCTGTGGTTAACTTAGACGGCCAAAGGGACATGGCCAGGAAGGGTGAAATGCGTAGGTACCAGGTAGGTTTGACAAGAAGGTAGTGACAACTACGAGGTCAAGCCAGGAAGCTCTAGACTAAGTTCTAGACAAGAGGTCCAGATAAAGCAGGCCAGGATCTGGTGGACAAGAGAAAATAAATAAGCTCACAGGAAATGGGCCAGGTGGCCACAGGGTGAGAAGGACAGGTTAGGTTTTGAAATATTGAAAATTGAAGCAGGAGCTGCATTGTAGGAATTTGAAGCTTCAGAGCCAAAGGAAGCAAGTTCAGGAAGCAAAGTTCAGGACAAAACAATTAAGGAGGTAGTTAAACAAGTAAATCAGCGAGTGATGCCGCTGGACCAGATACCAGACCAAGACCCCCCACCCCCCCAAGACCTGAGCTCAGTCCCAGGGCTCTAGGCAACACCCCAACACCCCGCCCTGCCTTCCCTTTTTTTTTTCACCTCAACCCACCCCCCGTCCAACCAGTCCCAAAAATCCTTTTCCTTGAATGAGAGACGTAACATGAATGAGCAAAGATTGTTTGGGAGTGGCTGGAGAAAGGCATGATTTGAGTCGATCTGAGTTTCGCGCGAAGAATGGGAGACTCACTCGTATATGAATGAGGAATGAATGTATATTGGGATGTTAATTGACGTGTGTGTCTGGCCAATGTGTTTGTCTGTGTGTCATGTGCAAAGCAGAGGGTTTCGGTGTGAAACTTTGTAAGCGATCTGCTCGACTTGGGGGAAATTCAGGCCGGGAATGTCCATTTTAACGTCTATCCGAGAGAACAGGCGAGGTCCTGAACTGAGTCCGGATTTTCATCTGTTTGGGAGTTGTTTGGGAAGCGAATTGATATAAATCGGGTCAGGAAAGCACCCGGAGTGCCCTTGTCGATCTACTGTTGATATGAAGCGGTTTCTTGGAGATGGTTGCAGAATTCGAATCAATATGTGTGTTTTACTTGAATTGAAGAGTTCATTCAATGGCAGATATTGTGTATTGTATGTGTGGGATGTATCGCTGAGGCAGCTCACCTTTGGAATTGGTGTCATATAGTGCATTTTGGATCAGAGAGGTCAAGCGTCGGAGATCCTGTTTTTTTGCGATGTTTACGAGTTAGGGATGAGTTCTGACAGCTCAATGTTCTGACAACTCACTACATGTCAGGTCGCAGATTTGTTATGACAGCTTTTCGCACTTTGTTATGACAGCCGACTGCATGTCCCAACGTAAGGTAAACCCCGCCGCGAACGCGAATAGAGCGGCGTGCAGGGAGTGTTGGGATTCGTGTGGAGGCACGAGGGTGCGCGCCAAGACGGGGGGGGCGGCGTGGCGTCGTCGCGTTGAGATGGTTGTGCCAGGTCGATCGGCGATCTCTGAATTTAAATCGGATTTTTGTCATGTGTGTTGTGAAATTAAACGTCTATCCGAGAATCCTGGCAATGTTCGTTTAACTAAAGTGTGGTACAAACCTGTGTTTCCGCCGTGCGGCTCCGTGGAAGTTTGGGTAGAGGGATATTGGGTGTTCAGACAGGAGCCGAGCGAGCCGCGAGTCACGGGTGTGCTGTATGAGATTTGCTCAGAGTGCTGGCGATAACTCGCCCACTCTCAGAGGAGGATGTGTGCCCAAATGCATTGTGGGTCATTTCGACTTTGCTGGATGTCGGACGTTCATGTCAGACGAGCCATGTCGGAATAGTGGCCGGCTGCGACATATATGCCAGGCAATGTCACAGGACGAATACGTTACTTATAAGATGGATTTTTATTTAAGATGGATTTATAAGATGGATAGATGGATGGATTTATTTAAGATGGCTAAAATAAACGATTTCAAGACAGAGTAATTAATTTCCGGAGCCAAGTTCCAACAGGAAGTCTTGTTCGTACAGTAAGGTACAGTGCGGAGTGGCGGCTGGAAGATGCATCGATGCATTTGTGTTGATCGATGCGGACACAGATTTAGTATGCTGGTAAGGTCAAGTTATTAAAATAGGAAATTCAATAATTTGAGCAGAAATGTCACGTTTCAACAGAACGCTGATCCGAGGAAGGAGGACGGTTGAGGTTTCAACTGTCGGTATGTGGTGTGGCTTGTGCCAAGGTGTGGGCGCGAGGAGGTGTGTTGATGAAGCGTTGTGCGAACGAGGAGGGATGTGCGAAAGGTGCACCAGGTAGAGAGGTGCTGCATTGTGAAGCACGCCTCGTACGGAAGTTCCTGGACGGATTGTGACGGTTGTTGGATTCGTAGGAGCTAGCATTTTGCGATGTAGAGCCTCAATAAGGGTCATTTGTCTGTCTGGATGTGGTTCTTGCAGGGAATGACGCCGGACTTGTATTATTTGCGGAAAAATAAAGCGCTGGTTACCCCAATTCGAAGTTTGACCTTTTAAAGTTTAGTTGACCTTTGTTCGAGATATGCAAGGGAAAGGTCAGAGGTAATTCACTAACCTTGGAAGAACGACAGGCGGAGTCAGTCTACAGGGTGTTGCTTTAACGACAGGATATAGAACCTAAATCTGGAAGGAAAGGACATTATATTGTTGGTTAAACTGAAGTCATGTACGTAATTAATGAACAGAGAATATCGAGTCCTGTTTGTCTTTGTAATTGTCGTTGATGTCCCGATTCAGGGGTCTCAAGAAATAAACAGACTTCCGGTGCCGACCGGAAGCGTTAGGTACAGTACGCTTGGAATTTAATTTAACCGGGTCGAATACAGTGACGTGTTCGATCGAGCTGTGGGGATTTGAGATGGATTTGAGTCACGTTAAATGGAGGACATTTGTGAGGATGAAGAGATGCAAGTAACGTGGATTAAATTGTGGTATCACGAGTTGGGTGCCAGAGATATTGTGGTTATTATAACTCACTGATTATAGGGGGCGCCGGGCGCACCGAGTACAGATCGGGTTGCATGATGGAGCACGCATGCATGGATTTTGGCTTTGCGAGGCTCCGGATAGAAATTGGCATTTCGATGCTGTGGATTATATTGTGCCTGCCCGGAAAGGTGATGTCCTGTGCTGGGGCTGGCGACATGCCTCTGTTATTTGTCTGTCTGTCGGTCTGATTGTAAGTCTTTGGTACTGGGAGGGCTAATTGAGTGCTCAGGCGTCATTGTTCCATGGAGGCAGGAGCTGTGAGTCACAAAATGTAAATGTAACACAGAGAGATGGACAGGACAACAATGGAGTTTATATGGACGGGTTTGGGGCAGTTTCAATCTGACGATTACAGAGTGCTTTGTTCCGTTCACGAAACATGTAAAATTCATGGAGTTGAAGTCGTTTGCAAGAAGGCAGCAGAGTCAGTACTGGGATGCAACTTCGTCCGGGGGTTTTGGTCCAGCCTGCAAGGAGTCCAGGGGCTTGTTTTAGGGCTGGGTCGCCAAAAATGGGATGCTGTGCCCATCTGGATGTAAAATTATCCATCAAGGACGGGGAATAATGTGCAGTGTGATTGGGTAAGAGGTAAAGGCCATAAAACACCAACCCCATGAGGAACGAAATAAATGGAGAGATGTTGGGATCACATGATGGTTGGGATTGAAGAACAACCTACTGGGATTTCAAACCTGTGTTTGGGTCTGGGGCAACTGGGTGATGGGCAACAGTGTATGAGTGAGTAATTATGATCTGTTTAAGTGTAAGAGGCGGTGGAGAAGAAAGGGGTGATGAAAAGCTATTTGTTTTAGTGTGAAGTAGGTTGGTTGCTTATTTGTCACAGTAAGATGAGAGTTGTGTTTTTAAGCTTGGTCTTTGAATGAATTGTTGCTTGGAATGTGTTGATTGGAAAAGTGATTTCTGATCGCTGATCCGATCTGGTTTTGAATTGTTGATTTAATTTTGAATTGATTGGAGGTAATAAGGATTTGTGTTGATTTCCTGATTTGAGTTGATCTGGAAACAAAGACAGATGGGATTAATGTGTATATCAGGAACATTTTGGAAAAGAAATATGGATATATGACATTACTAAAATATAACCAAGCAATTGAGAGTTCTTGGGTTAATGGGATATAAATAAATGCATCTACAAGTTGATGGTTTATAAAAATTTAGTTCTGGATGATACTTAAACGATGAACAATGTTGGCAATATACAAAGAATGTGACTTGTTTTTTGGGGGGCAAAGTTATGAGTGGTTGTGGGCAAACGAAGATTAATTTAGATTTATCATAGTTAAGTTCGAGGAAGTTGATTTGAAGCCAGAATTTCATTTGGATGCCAGAAAGGAGAAAGGAGATGCTGAAAGCCAGAAAGGAGATGCTGTTGTCTACTCTGAATGACAGGTGGCGGTATCCAGGGCGCTGAGGAGTTTGTTCACGTTGTAAAGTTTGTTTATTTAGTTTGTTTATTGTAGAGAAGAGTGCTTTTGGGATTCCGGAGCCAGAGTGGATAATTTGAGGGTAGTAGGTGGAGTAGAGGACATCTTTGCAGTGCTGTAGGTGGTCCTTGTAGGCTTGGGAGTGAACTGATTTGGGTTTAATAGGCACAAGCTGGTCTAAACAGGGTGAGGAGGATGGCGTGATTGATGATGTCAAAGGAGGCGTTGAGGTGAGGAGGATGAAAATGTTGAGGTTGCCGGCATCAGAGGAGAGAAAAGGTCGCTGGTGATTTTGAGGAGAGCAGTTTCAGTACTGTGGCTGGAGCAGAATCCGGATTGGAATGTTTCATACAGGTTATTGGCAGAGTGGTGATGTTTGAGTTGAGTGGCCACAGCACGTTCCAAAACTTTTGACAGAAAGGGTAGATTGGAGATGGGTCTGAAGTTATTTAGGGTGTCAGGGTTTAGTCCAGGGTTTTTCCAAAATGGGGGTGAAGTTTCACGAGTTTTTGGGGAAATCGGTATGTGAAGCTGGATTAAGTTGGAACTGCTTGATGAGCCATGGAGATGGATTGGGTTTTGTTGTTGGTTGTCTGGGAGTTCGGTTGTTGCATTGCCAAAGGTTTCTGTGTGGTGGACACACTCGTTGGCTGTTGTCTTGTGTGACGTGGAGGGAGATGTATGTGGCTGTGTGTGGCTGCCTGGAGGGGAAGGCGGCTACAGTGGTTGATATTGGTTGTGGGTTGTCCGGGGTGCTTCGATTTGCATAAAGGGTGAAGATTGGGATATTACATTATTTTAAGTAAGTATTGGTATGAGTAATTACATAAGTAATTATGAGTTATTATGAGTAATTAGTGGTATGAGTATTAGTTATGAGTAAGTGATTATTTTAGTAAACTTACATGTTTCGCTGTGTTGTGGATCTGGGGACAAGCTAGTTTGATGGGTACCCTGGGGTCTTCGGCGTGTCTATGTGTTTGGCTGTCTGTCACACCGGACTCTTGAATGGGTTTTCATGAGACGAATTTCAGACATAACAGTGAGAATCTATTTTGAGCGAATCACAGTGGGTGAGGAAAACATTGTGTGTGACCAGACACCAGAACTGACCAGAATTGAAATTGGAAGTAGACCAGGTTATTTCTATTATTTGTTTATTCGTGAAAATAAATAAATAATAGGGGGAGGTTAATGGAGGTTAATGGTGGTTTGTTTGTGTTAATGGAGGTTAATGGTGGTTTGTTTGTGTTAATGGAGGTTAATGGTGGTTTGTTTGTGTTAATTCTAGTTGAAACTCTCGCTGAAGTAATTTTCGTTTATTTTTATTTTTTGATTCGATTTGAGAGTTGAGATGATTGATTTTTATTAATTTTATAATTTTATTTTTATTGATGTTGGAAACAGGTAATGGGATGCTGAGAGAAGGATTGAATTTAATTTGAATTGGACTGGATTAAATGGGATTGAATGAAAAAAAATTGAATATTGGATAAAATTGGATCCACTTGAAAAAAGTGGATTAGGAAATTGGAGACCTGTAGACCAGGCGCTCCCAGGAGACTTGTGGACCAGGTGAACCACCAGAGGAAAAAGACCAGGTGTTCGTGGAGCACTTCACCTGCAAGAACGCCTTGGAACCAAGGTGGAAGGGACCAGTCCAGGTGTTGCTGACTACACCAACGGCAGTCTTTTGCGAGGGCAAGACTTCGTGGATCCACGCCACGCACTGTAAGTTGGCCATACAAGCACCAGACACTACACCACAGCAACCACAGTAAGGATGGGCCTAATCATAGGTACAATACTATTGATAGCGACAGCAGCTAGGGGAAACTCCGATTCCAATAGATGCGAAAACGAAACCCGACACCTCACCGTAACATGGGGACAAAGAGTATCACTACCATGTTTCGAACAGAAAGCCCTGCACACAAATTGGGTGAACATAAATTGGCTAGCACTGTCGGCAGGGCCTGGACGCGTTGGCATGATACTACAAAAGCAACGAGAGTTCCGGGAAGACGGGCAAGCTAGCATTAAGACCTTGGCCCAACCAGGATACCAATGGGGAACCCCTGATTTTAAGCTACAAACACGCACACGCCTAGGGAAAGACATGACCATGCAGGTCCGGTGCAGCGTCTGGACCCCTGGCGCGGCCGGTGGCGAAAAGAACTACATACCATGCATCGAATACATACTCACGCCGCAACCCCAGGATAAGGCCCCAAAGAGGGGGGAAAACACATATTGGAAAGTGGCCAGGGAGGTGGCAACAATTCAAAATAGGACACACTGCTGGTCGTGCATGCGCTTTCCCCAAGCAGGCACCACAGGAATACACATGATAGTGCTACCTCTGTCCCTCAATGACCTCTGCTCACAACCTATCGATTCCCCATGTTTAGTCACCACGCTGGAAAGAGAAGGGGTTGACAACGGCAAGAGTTGCAATCGACAATTTAATTATCGCCCGTCAATGATTGCCCATGTGGCCGAGAGGCCTGCCCCCGTCTGGGTCAAACCACAGAAAGGGAAGGTCTGCCTCCAGGGTTCCGGCCACTTGCGTATGGGAGAATCAGAATGCGCCTACACTCTCCCCGGGAAGCTGGGACAAGGGAGCTCGGGGATTACATTACGAATAGTACTGCAAGATAAACGCAACCACAACATAACGGCTATAACATTCTCTAGGGGGGTTAGTAGGATTAATGGGGTGGTAAAGGGACTCCAGTGCTTATCCACCCACCTGGTCCCACCCCATGGGACAATGTTTATATGCGGCGACAAGGCTTACCCCTATTTACCAAATAATTGGGGGGGCACATGTTATCTGGGTTCAGTCCTTCCTGACGTTGAGATACTGGATGAGCTAGACCCAAAGTCCTTGGACAGGCGTTATAAGAGGTCAGTCATGAACGAAGATGGAACCACTAAACTACACGGGAGTCTATGGGAAAAGGTGTTTGGTTTCTTCTTCCCAGGAGCGGGCACAGTCATGGATAGTTTCCGGATAGATAAATTGGCTTTGGCCCTAGAAAAGGTGGCAAACGACACCGCTACGGCTCATGACATACTATTGGATCGATCGGATCGCGCGCGAAAATTCTTATACATTTAGCTGGCTCACTGACTGGTTCCAGGGATGGACGGGCACCATAGTGAAGTGGTTATTGACCGCAATGGCTGTGATAATCGGGGTAGTAATTTGGGGGGCACTAATGAAATCTCTAGTCCTCCTCTGTATGAGAAAGTATTTTACAGGATGGAAAGTGAAGAAGCCGCCGACAACGACTATGGCTCTGACCACAGAGGCCGTCGACCTGAACGGGTCCTTCAACAAGGCAGTTGCGACCGGCGCTCCAGAAAATTGCATTGAATTTTGTGGCAACTGTGATACTTGTGTGGATCCCATGTGGGAACTGGCTGCTGCCTGTAACGGTGTATGTGATGACTGTGATACTTGTGCTATAAACCCCTTGCGTGTACTGGCTAACGCTGCTTATGTATTACAAGCTGACAGCTGCACGCCCCCTTTCAACCCAACTATGGATCTGATTGCGACACTGGGTCTGGCGGTCGAGGGACCCGACGTGGATATCCTAGACCCGCAAGCCGACCAGGCGCCCAAGGGAGACTTTGACATAAAGGAAGTCCCTCTCTTTTCTCCAAATGTTTTAAGTTCAAATGCTTCAAGTGAATCGGATTTTTACGCTCTGTACCCTGACCAGGAAATTGAGACACAAGATACTGACAATACTATGTATTCCCCAGAACAGCAGCACGTGAGGGACCTCATGGGCATGATCGTTGATTAACTTCGAAGATCTGCAAGGACTGGGTCTGCAAAGGGTGGGGGGAGCAAGTTCCGCAGGGGAGGTGATGGGCCCTCTGGCGGAGCAGAACCTCATCTGGACCAGACACCTTCGTTGTGGATCCGAAACGTTAATGGACTTTCATGTTCTGAGCCCTCAGGCTCCGAGCACGCACCACACGACACGTTCGCCAAATGCACGGGCGAGGCGCTTTGGGCGCACGATATGCCCTTGGGAGATACCCGCATTACAATTATTTTTTCAATACCCGCATTACACAATTATTTTTCAATAAAGCCCGATGTGGCACGTTGTCTCTTAAGATACTTTGTCTCGACGAGACAAGAGGAAGGAATGTCAAGTAGTAGATTTGTTATTGCCTAAAGTTCAGTTATAGACGTTGGTTGCTAATGTGTTATGATTTAAATCTGGTTTAAAAATGCTATTTTCATGAAGTTAATAAAGGGTTTTTGCTTCGTTTTAGTTTTGGATGAGGAGAGGCTCGCTGAGGTCATGCTGAACAAATTGTATACGTGTGCTTTTTCAAGGCTAGATAACATAAACCTGTTGTTTTTACCATATGTATTTTGTTTTAATCACAGCAACGCATGACTCTGTATAAACATGCTTTGGATTACTCATGTACACAAACCCATAAAATATATGGGTTTGTTTGGCTAAGCATACACTCTCCTCTTTGTGAGTTACATTTCTGTTTTCTCGGAGCCCAGAGAAACATTTGGTCCAAATGATAAGGAAGGGCTGACTCCCCCGAATGATAACGGTGGGAGGGACTCTCGCCAGTCGCTTCGTTCTCTCGGAGATTTTCTGATAATCGTATTCGTATATAAGTGAATGAGAATCAATGCGTTTTCAGGAAGGCTTGACTTGGCATGTTCTTGCTGTAGCTTGCTGTAGATGTCTTGTCTCCTCCGGATCTGTATAAGTTGGCTTTAATAAACTGCGTCATTTTTCAGGCTATTTGTGGACTTCTTTTGCAAACGAAGAGCTGATTCTTCACATATATACATATACATATATGATACAAAGTACGAGCAGAGTACACCCTCCTTGGGTGGTTCAAGTTTGCACATTACCTGCTGAAAAGGTATGGTCTGTTTTGCAAAAAGACTATAGATGTTTGCGTGGTGTGCGACTAAAAGGTTATAGATGGTCTAAAGGTCTAAGGTGAATGTTCCAATAGTAGTCAGGGTTTAAGGGGTTGAAAGGGTCTAATCACTCAAGCATGTAAAACGGGTCTAAAATGTCTAAAGCTCCAAATGGTCATGGGTCCAAGCTGTCTCACATGTCTGAAGGGTTACTGGATCTAAATAGTGTTAAGGTCTATGGGGTGTAAAAGGACTTAAGGGGCGTAAAGGTCTAAATATACAGGTTTTAAGGGTCTAAAGGATATAAAAGGCTAAAAGGGTGATGGGTTCTAAAGGTGTTTGAAGTGTGGAAAGGGTATTAAAGGTAAAAGGGGTCTTAAGAAGTCTTGAAGGTCTTCGGGGTCATGGGTTCTTAAGGATATTGGGGGCCATAAGGATGTTACGTGTCTTAAGGATCTCAAGGGTCTTGGGGTCTAAAGGGTCTTGGGATCTTGTGGGTTTTAAGAATCCTAAGGATCTTCAGGGGTTTAGGCATCATAAGGGTCTTTTTTTTTTCCTTTTTTTTGTATACAGAATCGAGGCCAGATGTTGGCCAGTTCTTGTTACACTGTTAGTAAGAGCTAACACATTGAACATGAAAACATGCTCAGACACATAAAACATACAATGAAGGTAGCGGGAGACCAGAGGGGTTTTGAGGATTTGGTGTGTTTTAACGGGGGTAGAAAAGATCAAGGTTTTGGATGGGGGAAGATAAGAGATGGTGGTGAACAGCTGTTTTAAAGACCTGGGGGGAAGAGTGGGATTGAAGGGAGTGAGGGAGTTTGTTCCAGAGGTGGGATAAAAGAGGAATGAAGGAGTGAAGGTGAGCAGAGAGTCTTGATTTTAGCAATTTCACCAGAAGAGGGTTACTGGCAGATCTTGTGCATCCTGTAGGAATATTTGGGGAACAGAGCACAGATAGAGCTGGGGGAGCAAGGCCGGAGAAGAGTCAGTAGAAGACAGAAAGACCACCTACCTGCCTGTGGTGAGAGAGAGAAAGGCCCTCAGAATCAGCTTCATCGTGGGAGATTCCAATGATCCTGAATGCTTTATCGTCTTAGGGGGTCTTAGAGGTCTCAAGGTTCAAGGGCATCTTTAGGATCTTAATGGTATTGATGTTTGAAGGGTACTTATGAGTTTTGGGGGGACTTATGAGTCTTAGGGGTCTTAAATGCTCTTTGACATATTCAAGGGCCTTGAGGTTCTTAGGGTGTCTTGAGTGTCTTAGGGTTATTAAGGGTATCGGGAGTCTTAAGGGTATTGGTGTTATTTGAGGTCTTAAGGGACTTAATGGTCTTTGAGGATCTTAAAGGTCTTAGGGGTCTTGGAGGTCTTTCAGGGTCTTAAGGGTCTTGTGGGTCTTAATGTTCTGAGGAGGCTTCAAGGTTCTTAGGTTCAGAGGGTCTTATGTGTCTATCAGGATTCGGGTGTAAGGGGTCTAAGGGTATAGAGGGGTGTAAAGGATGTAAATGTCGAACGGCATCTAAAGGGTCTTCAAGGGTCTAAGGGGTCTAATCATTCTAAAGGGTCGAAACGGTTTAAAAGGTACGTTGCAATGGTATGTAATTAATAGCCGGCGAATCCGGTGTTGTGAATGCGTACGTATTATGTTGAAAAGCCAGATTTTTCTGGACCTTGAGAATTTCGAAGCTTTGACACACCAAATCGCTCAATGGAGGCCGCCATCTTCCGGATGCGGAAGTATGCATAACAAATTGAAAAAAGTTCAATAGGAGTTTGTTTCACCCGTCTTTGTTTGATTCACAATCTTATGCACCTCTAATTTGTAATGAAAATACTTTAAGACCAACCTCGGCCCGCACGGGCCTGGTTATCTTCAACGAAAATCGTCACCAAACACCGGAACCAATGAGATTCGAGCATTTGAAAAAATATTTCAAAAACCAAATCACTCGATGGAGGCCGCCATCTTCCGGATGCGGAAGTATGCATAAAAAATTGCGAAAAAGTTCAATAGGAGTTTGTTTCACCCGTCTTTGTTTGATTCACCATCTTATGCACCTCTAATGTGTAATTAAAATACTTTAAGACCAACCTCGTTCCCCGGGCCCACACGGGCCCTGGTTATCTTTAACGAAAATCGTCACCAAACACCGGAACCAATGAGATTCGAGCATTTGAAAAAATATTTCAAAAAAGCTTTTTACCACATTTCGGAGGCTGAAAACGGTGTGAAATATTCTAAAATTGACGAAGAATTATTTTTTAGAAATCTCGCGGCCGTAGGGGATAGTTTTTCACGGCCGGAAATATCCGAAGTTGAGACGGAATTCACCAAATTAATCAAGAAGGAAATTTTATAAATTTTCATCTCATCCAGAATGCAAATGGTGTCATTTTGAACTAGGTACGGTACCTACTACACCTACCTACTACCAACTACCTAACCTACTGATGCCATAGTGATGGGTAAAATAGTGGCAAGGGGCTTTGGCTTCGCCGGCTCATTGCGGCTTTGCAGTCGGGTACTAGTAGACGTAACATGTAGCCAGGATGCAACTGATGTTCAAAACAGTATGTAACTATGAGACATATACCGAGGCTTTATGGACGGCTTCATGGACGGACAGACGAACGGACAGATGAATGGACGGACGGATGGATAGACAGATGGATAGACGGGCTCACCGTGTTTTACGTTTTTGGAATACATACATACATACATACATATATAGAGAGAGGGTTGCTGTTGCAACTGAGGAAGTGATGTCATGGACACCAGCACAGTCAAAGCTCAACCCCTCTCCCAGCTGAGGAAGTGATGTCATGGACACCAGCACAGTCAAAGCTCCACCCCTCTTCCAGCTGAGGAAGTGATGTCATGGACACCATCACAGTCAAATCTCAACCCATCTCCCAGCTGAGGAAGTGATGTCATGGACACCAGCACAGTCAAATCTCAACCCATCTCCCAGCTGAGGAAGTGATGTCATGGACACCAGCACAGTCAAAGCTCCACCCCTCTCCCAGCTGAGGAAGTGATGTCATGATCACCAGCGCAGTCAAATCTCCACCCCTCTCCCAGCTGAGGAAGTGATGTCATGGACACCAGCGCAGTCATATCTCCACCCCTCTCCCAGCTGAGGAAGTGATGTCATGATCACCAGCGCAGTCAAATCTCCACCCCTCTCCCAGCTGAGGAAGTGATGTCATGGACACCAGCACAGTCAAAGCTCTCCACCCCTCTTGGTTAAGTTTGGATATTTTTGTTTCCAGGAATCTAAGGCTAATCCCCGCTCTAGCAGGGAAAATGGCCTTAAAATGCTTGTTGTTTGTTGTTGTTGTCTAACAGAAATCTAAGGACAGTTTTGTGAATTTTCCTGGAATATTGACTTCAACTTAAACCAGTGCACCAAGTTTCAACTTTCGAGCACACCAATAATGGACTAAGTATTTATAAGAGTGAGTTTGTGGTGGAAAGAGCTTTATATGTTAGATGTGCACACGTATGAATAACGTTGGCACATCTTGGGCTAAAACCTCATTCCAAAAACTTTTTCAATGCCCGTTGTAATTAATTTGAACATTCCACAGATCAGCAACGGCAGGGCAATTTCATTTTAACAAAAGGTATTGAGTGGTTGTAAAAAAAAAAAAAGGAACTGCATTTTTAATGTCTGAACCAGCCATGCACAAGAGGGTTTCACGATCACGTTGTACATTTACATATTGCAGGAACAAGCACGCTTCCCTCCATCACAAACACACATCATTGCTCATCCAACAGCAAATCTTTCCCCAACCAGCCCTTTCCTTTCCTAATGTCACGCCCCAGGGTGGACCCTCCACTCACCGGGGTGGACCTCAACGGTCCTAAATCTTTCATGTTCAATAACAAGAGATAAAACGTGTTTAAATACAGACTTTAAACATACCTTCATGAAAGCAGAGAACAGGCTTAGTTGTCTACTTATTACGTACGCAGAGTAAAAGTGTCACGACAACAAAGCGTTATCAATGCACTACGTTGATGAAATACCCTAACCGAGGGGCATCTGAAAGAACATCCCATCGGAAATCCCTGGGGCATGTAATAACCTTGTGTTCAAAGGGTTACATCAGTCCAACCACAGGTTCGTAACACTCCTACAGGCTGTACATAAATAATAATGTAAAAAAACAAAAAAACAATGCAAAATACTTTGTTCATGGAATTATTTTTTTTTAAGGCAGATAAGGAAGGCCAAAAATGGCCAAGGAAGGCCTTTTTTTTTTTGTATACAAGATCGAGGCTCGTGTAAGAGCTAACATCAATCACAAAAAAAAACGTGGACACACAAAACATACAATAAAGGGAGCGGGGGACAAGATGGGAGCGAGAGGGAAGCACACAAGTACAACAACAGAGAACAGGGACAACCGAAGATCTGTGGGTGGGAGAGGGCTTGGGGGGAGGAGGCATGGGAAGGCGGAGGGGGGCGGGGGGGTGGGAAAGGTATAAAACACATGGACACTGCTAGGACTTCCAGGAAAGAAAGAAGTCGGTATTTCAAAAAAAAAAGTGGATTTGGGGTGAATTAGCGGGGGTAGAAAAGATCAAGGTTTTGGATGGGGGAAGATAAGAGATGGTGGTGAACAGCTAGTTTAAAGACCTGGAGGGAGGAGTGGGATTGAAGAGAGTGAGGGAGTTTGGTCCAGAGGTGGGAGAAAAGAGGAATGAAGGAGTGAAGGTGAGCAGAGAGTCTTGATTTTGGCAGTTTCACCAGAAGTTTTAGCTTTCACAGATGTGAAATTTACACAAATGTGATCGAAGAAGGTTGAGTGGAAGTTGAGAAATACAAAGAGAGGGGAGTGGTGAAGGAGGTGGAATGGAGAGGGTTAAAAAACATTCTAACTACCTAACATCATGACCCTCTGAAAGCATCACAAGAAGCTGATACTATAGGTCCCCTGCCTTTTGGGTTGCATGAGGAATAGATATCTGCAATATGAAAGCTAAATGTTCAACGGTTTTTGAAACACCGTGTACACAAAAGCACATGGACATTCATTCATTCATATTCATTCCATTTTAAAGAGGAGACCATCACAGTGACAAGCACATCATGGCCAACCTTTTGTGATATAGTTTGCATCCATGGACTCCTATCCCATGTTTGAATCCTGTGCGTGTTCTCCATCACAGTATTGCTAGCTATATGCAAAGTGGACAAAAAATTCCCACTAAAAAAGTTGGACAAATATAATTAAAGCTCCATCTTTCAGTGTCGAGGACAATGCTTCAGTTTTGATTAAACCATTGGAGCTTCCCATTACAGAGTTATCAGCTCCTAATACAATTAGACACACAAGAGGCTTCCTTGCAAGTGACAGTCTGAGCAATAGGAAAGAAAAAGAGATCCAGCTTGGTCATTTCTATAATACGGAGACCAGGAAGCTGGTTGCAGCTGCAAGAAATAAAATCTTCCTCTTTAACTTTCTTTCTTTATATGGTTTAGCTCTTCCATGAGCCTCGACATTGTATATAAAAGGTGTTTTGTACATTCCATGGGCTGTTACGGTGCAACGTGCAACGTTGCCTTACCTCTGTCAGGTTGTCAAACAATCCCGTAACAGGGTACGCCTTCACAACTACCTTCGCCACGTTAGGTAGGCACAGGAATCCCTTCCAGATGTATCCACAGCCAGGTTTTGTATCCACAGCCAGGCTAGAGATACAAAAGAAGAGTCAGCCACTCGAAGTGTAGCGGAGTGCTTGCGGTGGCGCACACAGAAAAGCAGCTATAATTTTAACCAACAGAGCCGACACTTTTTGATTCTATCTCCAGAGCCTCCAGGCTGCCCTTAATGAAATGGCCGCTTTATCTACTTTTATCCCGTTTCCCAGAATGAAAGTCATTCCAAGTCCATAAAGAATGGCGAAGCGATATCTGTCAACCAGGCTTCTTTTTTGATGACAGTGTTGCTAGTTTAAGGAATGAATGCCATAAGTGAGGGTCTCCTCTTGGAGAAAATACAGCGACAAATCAAGATGGCGTCGCATATGCCAGAAAAAGTGCCCATGGCTGCTCATTACATGCACAAACCGAGTTGTGATGTATGTTAGAGCCAAAGTGTGCCAGTTGGGTGGTATGATGTTGGGAGAGATAGCTCGGGTCGTGTGTCGGTGTTTTGTAATATAATACCTGGGATGCTGTTCTTTGGCCTGAAGTACATTGGCTTCCTTGCTCAAGCTCCCTTGGGTGGCTTCAGGGCAGGAGTCATCATTTGTTTTCTCTTCACTCCTGTCTGTTCCATCTAACTGATTGTCTCCCGTTCTATCCGTTTGACAAGGCATTGACCCTGGCGAGGCCTCACACATCACACCCGATTCTTCGGCTTTACCGTGCTGTGGGATAGGCCGCGGAGAGCCGGGGCAGGCCTTCTCTTGACCACGCTCTTGCGGCGATGTTCTGCATGAGCAATCCGAATGCTCTAAAGGTTTTTCCCCGGAGATCTTTGATGTAGTGCCGTCGCAATCGTTGTCATGCTCAAATGATCCTTCTTGGCCTCCGGTCGCCTCCATCTTATTCTTGGCCGAGCGTTCCTTACCTACAGGCGTCGGGGGTCATCAAAAAATACAGTGTAATTTTTGCTGAGGTAAGTTATATATTACATTGAAATACAAACTGAGAAGATGCACACGAGTTGCAATCTAACGGCAAATTGTGATGAAGCACAGATTTATGTAAATTACAGTGTAGCTTCAACTCATGTGTGTAACTGCCATTTTGGAATGGAAAATTGACTTGCCTATTTCACCTGATGGGTCCAATCAACAAAACAAGGTCACACCAAAACTCAAAGTACAAAATTCCACCTTGTCGTACACAAATATCACTTGACTACCTGAAAGTCGTTGCGTGACCTTTAAACGATTTAATCACATTTTGTTGTCCTATACATTACATATTATTCTCCATATGTCGGACAGGAATGATTGCAGGTATCTGACTTTACTCTCATAAGTCCCGCCAACTCTGGGTTTGGTTCTCAGCCTGATAAACAGCCAACTGGTGGTTCATAGGGAAGGTGTGGAATCGACGAGGACCACTGTCCTTTGGAGGGAACTTTAATCCTGCTGTCTCATTTGCTAGAATTTACTTATGGACATTAAAGACGCCACAATACCTTTTGAAAGGTGATCACTACCCTGCGCTCGTGAAGCGAAAAACGGGGATAAGCGATCGGTTACGTACGTACGTGCCTGCATTTTTAAAATTTATTTTGTCGGCAACCGTTGGTCTGATAGATGCGAAATTTCCATCATAGTATGCGTCTATTCATGCAGAATGTTTTTAGTGATAATTATGACGTCATATGTCAGGTGGTATGGATGCCATCTTGCAAAAACGTTGCACCTCTAAATCTCCGAAACCGCTCAATGGGAAATATTGAAACATGGCTCATTATCAAGTACTCCCCATGGGGAATAAGATATGTTAACGATGATGTCACCGGTGCCTTAATTATGACGTCATAATTTGACAAGTACAATGCTTGATCCGATCAGTATGAAAATTTTTTATCTGCAACTGTTCGTCAGATGGACACAACATTTTCACCATAAGAGCAGTATTTCTGTATATTATTTAATGATAATTATAACGTCATAGGTCAGGTGGTACAGGTGCCATCTTGAAAAAACTGAAAAACATTGCACCTCTTAAATCTCCAAAACCACTCCATGGAAAAATTGAAATGTGGCTCATTGTAAAGAACTCCGCATGGGGAATAAGTGTTGCTAACAATGTCATTGGTGCCTTAATTATGATGTCATAATTTGACAAGTACAACATCTGATCAATTTGAAATTCAATGAGCATGACCTACGCAACAATTATATTGGAGTATATAAATTTATGATGTCATCGGTCACGTGGTCTGGCAGCCATATTGGACTTAAGCGAAAATCTTTGAAAATCTTCTTCTCTGAAAACACTTCACCGATCAATGCTAAACTTTAACTAATTGATTAACTACCCATGGGAAATATGGTTTGATAAAGATTAGTCACATGTTATCGGTCACGCGGTCTGGCAGCCACATTGGATCAAAGAAAAAACACCTTACAAAAACAGAGGAGTTGTCTCGCACCAAGTCCTCAAGACTGTGCGGCGTAAGTATTCCATGAATACCATCTCATTGTATATGGTGGTACTTTGATCAAATTCTGAATTCCTTCCCTAATCTACAGTGGTTATGCATCAACAATGTCGTTGCAGCTTTCCCCTAACCCCACTTCCCTACAGAAAATCATCATCATCATGATGATTAATGTACCCATATTCTTTACAGAGCATCGGTGCTGCTGAAGCTGTTCCTGGGCAGGGGCACACATTGATGAATTGCTCTGCCTACGAGACACCAGGATGACAGTTTATAGCTGGGTCAGGATTCGAACCCAGGCTAGACAACTCAGAGGTGACTGTGCATACTTCTAAACTATCTTTCCAGACCCTCCAGAGAATTCCTTCCCACTTCATTCCCACTTGATTGTCATATTTTCCTAACAACCTTTCACATCACATCTCCTATACACTTCTCATTCTCCCCCTCTCCCTCACCATTCGTGCACACTCAAACACACACCATCCACAACATTTTTATCCCTCTCATGCATTTCCTCTACTCTCATATTTGCTCTTCTGCCCTCACTTGAAATTCCTCCCACTTCCTTCATCCCAGCAAATCTCATCCTTATTCGACTCTGTCCTTCCCAAACAGCCTCCAATCACGCTCTTCTCAATTCACACTTGATTCATTCGATGAGTGTTTGAATCATGCATGAAGAATTTTTTTTTTTAATGACAATGCAAATGGGGATGGTTTGCAGAAATTGAACAGGATGAAAACACAATAAATCAGCATGACACATCCGGCTATGTTATTTACTTATTTATAAACTCAAGCTATACATTCTTATCTCCAGACACACTCCCACCCACAGCCTCCGCTCTGCTGGTACCAACCTCCTGACCCCCCCCCCCCCCATCCGGACCAAATTCAGATCCTGGGGGGACAGGGCCTTCTCCATCGCTGCTCCCACCCTCTGGAACTCACTACCTCACACCATCAGAGACTCCTCCTCACTCACCACATTCAAAACATCACTCAAGACCCACCTGTTCAGCACTGCATTCAACATTCAACTCACAGCATTTAACCCCTGACTATCACTTCTCCTTCTCCCTCCTTTTGCTTTAAATATTTCCCTATTGATTCTTGTCTTTTTGCAATTGTTGTTTTCATGTTTTGTTATGCATTATGTTTGCCACTCTGTCAAAGCGCCTTTGGGCTTCATGAAAAGCGCTATCCAAAATAAATGAATTATTATTATTATTATTATTATCTGACTTGAGTGTCAAGACTCCAGGACTGTAGAGCCTTCAAAAGAAGTCCGTTAATAGGTGTTTATAATCGGAAGAGTAAATCTTGCTTTCATTAACCCAATTTCCAGGAGATCATGTCAAATGAGAGCCTGTCTCCAAAGTAAGGTTAATGAGGGAAATTGGAATGCAAGGTCTTGGGGTGATTGCAATTTGAAGCAGCGTGTATAGTTGTAAATGTCTCAGCTCTGTGTCTGCAATGTTACCTTTGTGAAGCTTTTCGGTAAGTGGCATTTCTGAAGCACTTAGAGAATCCTGCAGGAAACAATAAAAGGATCATGAATCTTTCAAGGCTCCGTCAAAGACCAAGCCATGCTTGCGAAAAGCTTTTGTTTTCGCCCTTGATGAAACGCATTCATCTTTCTTTGGAAATAAATTGCAAACATCTTAATCTTTATCTCGCTGTACCTGCAAATCGACTATTGATGCTGGCTCTCCAATCTCCACCAGGCCTTTGTGGGTTATTTTTGTAGTAGGCCTGTGTTCTTTCAGCTGCTGTTCCTTTTCTATGAGTTCAATCATCTGAAAATGGAATTTTTGAAGCACTAGTACATCCGCTCACTACAGGAGCGGCAGGGGGTCATGTTATTCTCATTATTAGGGAACCATAGGTCCATTGGGACCCTATTGAAATTGCTAAGATTATTATTATTCTGATTCCTTGAAATTTGTTGGCGACCTTCAGGTCAAAACGTTCATCATAGGAATTTTGAAACTTTGACCATGTATGGTATACCACTTCACTTGATGCATAACCTAAGTATGACGTCATCGGTCACGTAACCTGGCGGCCATATTGAATTTATTGAAAATCTTTAAAATCTATCTCTTCCCTTATACATCACTTATACATATACATCTTCCCTTACATACAAACATAAGAAAACATCTTATGTTTTCACTTGATTGGATGCATATCCTAAATGACGTCATAGGTCACGTGACATGGCGGCCATATTAGATTTTATGAAAACCTTTTAAAATGCATCTGTGCCTTCATTTTTCTATCGATTTACTTGAATCATTGACCACTGAAAGTATGCTATGTGATTGGATGCATATCCTAAATATGATATCATAGGTCACGTGACATGACGGCCATATTGGATTTCATGAGAACCTTTAAAATGCATCTCCGTTTTCATTTTTAATCGATTGAGTTGAAACTTTGACCACTTAAAGAATGCCACTTTAATGGATGCATATTCTAAGTGTGAAGTCATAGGTCACGTGACATGGCAGCCATATTGGATTTCATGAAAATCATTAAACTGCATATCTTCCTTCATTTTTTGATCCATTCAGTTCAATCTTTAAACAATCGGATCCGGGCTGCCGTTGTCAATGACTCTGGCACGCACTTGTCCAATCAGGGTGGGGGCGTCTTTGTCCCCGGATAAATCACTGTCCGCAGTTTTAATTATTATTATTATTATTGCCAATTATTATTACTATTACTTATGTTAGATCATTTCATTGGAAAGATCAGACCGTGCCTCACCATTCTAAATTCCCGATAATCAAATATAATAAAATTTACTTCCATAGGGGTGTCGGGGGAAGGGGGGTAATCGCAAGTTACAAAGCCACTTTGGGAGGGGAATATTGTTGTTAACATTAATATTATACTATTATCATAACCGCTATTAATTACTTTTGTTATAAGAAGCGGCCTTGGAAAAATGTCACGAAAAACGCCATGTGAGAGGCAGGAAGGGTCATGGTATTAACCCTTGTCGGGTATATCGTTTACAGTAGATCTTTGCTCAGTTCCGCAAGTAAAATTGGCCTCACAGATGTGAGGATTCCACCAAATTTCTTTCAGTTTAGTGTTAAACAGTTTTAGCAACTGTTTCAAAAAGTAATCATACGTGTTTGTGGTTTATAATATTTTTACTTCTGGTAGAGGCCTTTGCTCCCACCAAAACGGCACAATAAGCCATTACTACATGTCAACACAGTGTTTGTTCAAGGTGGAAACACCCTTGAGGAGACAGGATATTATTAGTATTCATTTTGTTTTGTAAGAACATTAATATTTTTTTTAGTTATTACAAGCGGCCTTGGAGAAACGCCACGATAAAGCTATCTTAACACAGATATACACCTCAACACGCAACCACATTGGCAGGGTAAACCCCCTTGGAGAGGGGGCCAAATTAATTCCATACAACCTTCATTGTGTGACCCTTAGTGCTCCTGTCAAGTTTGGTTGAGATTGGTTAAGTAACGACCGAATGTATCACGGTCAAAAAATCGTCAGACAGATAGACAGACAGGCACCAATTTGCGTATTTTAGTATGATTCTCAAAAAATGTTTATCGACATTTATCGAATTTATATTTAATTGATTTATCGAATTTATCGACAAATTAGAACTTGTTAATGAAAAACAAAAAGCAGCAGTTTCCTCACGTGTTTATTTTCCCGGTTTCTCCAGCCCGCCAGTTCCGGTGATGCTAGCTGCTCTGGGGTGGCAATGACGAGTTCACGTGGAGAGATGTCACGTGTGAGAACCCGGAGAGACAAGCCCTGTACCATGCAAGGACAACATGCCATTCAGAATAAGAATACAACTGATCAGTGCCAAATCTGTCGTAGTGGCTTCAAACTCATACGTAGGCCTAGGGACTTCTGCTCAACTTGTTATGGCCAAAGAGTGACCACAATGAAATGAAATGAGTGATGCAGGTTTTATACGAAGCTGGCCAAATTAATTTACCTTAAGTAATGTACTGTATATGTTAGGGTGCATCGCACTTACGTCGATCAAATGGAAAATGTCAAAAGAAAAAAACCTAATATTTCCAGGAGGTAATGTATATGGCAATGTATATGGCAAGAGTGCTGACATGTGACATTGTATGTTCTTTCAAAATTAATTGCATAGGAATCCAAGGTGCATAAAAAGTAGATAAAAACAACTCAATTTTAGTGCAAATGAAGTTGGGTTTGGGTGGTTGGAGAGTGGAGAGGATGGGCAAAGGGCGGGTTGGCCAATCTTAGCTCGGTCGAGAGGCATTACAATGCAGCGTGAATCCCCATCTGTATGGCAGAGGGCTTGTCATGTGGTTTTTTGACAAAACGACACAGACACGAATAATGAAGTTGGAATTACCACTTGACTGTTGATATTAAAAGGGTGGTGAAGCAATGGTGTGTAAAATGAGCAGTACATTTTCCTTTTGATCCGCATCCCGTGTGGCAGCGTTCTCAGGATCAACGATGAAGACCGACCTTTTGGCGTCAGAAAATTGGGTCTCGCAATGTTCTTGATCCAGTACCAAAAGATGATTACAAATCGAGTGGTTTTTTTAAAGCTATTGTACAGGGCTGGCTGGAGAGCTCAGAGGAGTGTGCACTCAACTCTGAGCTGTCTAGCCTGGGTTCGCAGCTTGAACGAGCTAACACATCACGTCTGTTATTGACATTGCTGGGTTTCATATCCTTTCGGTATATGTGCGTGTGCGTGTGTGTGTCGGTCAATACCGATGGTGCATATCACCCTGGTGCTTCATAGGCAGATGCACAATAAGCTGTGTATCCTACTGTTCTATTTCTCAGCATTAGTTGGTGGACGACATAGATCCCACAGTGTCCTCATGAAGAGTAGGCAAGCTATTGCCGACTCCCTGAACAAATTGTAAATTCCTGCCACCTTCAGTCGAAGCTCAGGCCTGGCAACCCAAGTTAGAGAACGACTTGGCTCAAAAATGTGCTCACACCCTCACGATCCAATAATGTCCATATTCTTTTCGAACCACCATATGACCTTGACCTTCAACATTTATGGATAGATTGTAAATTAATAAAATGTATCCCATCTACAAAATCTATCCATAAAACTCAAATCATCAAAATCGGAGAAAAAATAAGTTATGATAAAAAGACGTTTTTTGTTAATTAAGGCGCAATCCGAAAAAAAATAGATCAAGGACACAAATCAAATATCAGGTGCACAACTTCAGTGCAGGTACACTATAATGATACAAGAACATCTTGGAAGGCCAAGTGTTCTCTGAGATTCCTCATTGGCAAAATTGTGCGATGACAAAAAATGTGTTTTTTTGGGGGTTTTTTCAGACCGCCATTTGACCTTCACCTTTATCCCGGGGTGGTATAATGTAAAATAAGCATAGATGCACCTTGATTGAAGCAATCTAGGGCGGACTATTTCATTCTGATCGGACAAGCCTTAGTCTAGTTATGGCAAAAAGTGTTTTAATATCTATAATTAGGTCATAATCTAAAATGTAGGTCAAGGTCAAAAAAATAAGTCACTCCCGTATACTTTTATTCCCATTATTGATGCAAAATTTCATTCTGAAAGTCCCAGAAAAAAAGGAAGAAAAACCAAAATGGTGGTTTAGTACTATTAAGAAACTGAGCTTCCATTAAAAATTGGGGGCACCAATTTTAGAAACAAACCCTACAATCGATATAAGCCTCCCTTATCCTACAGTGTGAGGCTTAACAACTACAATTATAACAACAATAACCAGAAAATGAATTTATAAAGCAACATTCGAATTGGCCCCTGAAAATGTGTTGCTGCAGGTAATCTCTCCAGGTTACTCTGGATAGTTTTGTGAGGATGAGGCTTCATAGAGAAAAATCATTCCGTGCGAGGCGCCACCACAAAGGGGCAGGGGCAGTAATTTCTACTCCCGCGTGCGAAATCTGCTCTCTCCAGTGAACCTTAAATCCAATAATTCAACAAGCGAAATTAAAAGCATACACCATCATGAACAATGTTAACCGCCCGATCATGATGAAAATACGGAGACACAGAAGTGTTATTAGCAAAACATCTGCACCACTCTCGTGTAGGGTTCGTGTCGGCACAGTTCATTTCGCAACATCATGGCATCACTCAGATGAATCGATAGTCTCTCGGATTGACATACAGGGTTTTTGAAGTCCTTGAGGTTGAACAATACACTTCTGTATTTCATTTTGTATTTGGCACTGGTGCTGCCAAAAAGGCTGTGCAGTTCCTTCTCGATACCGGCGGCGATTTTCATAACATCCTTCAGCGTGGTCGATAGATCTTCATTTTCCCTTAACCTAAACACGTCAAGAAACACAAACAACGTTTGGTCATTCCAGTGAAGCTCGACACAGGCAATGTCTCATTTCAGCTTTCATCCTGCTCTTCATTTGCAAACTCAGAACGCATTCTCCTATTTCCCCTTTGCTAAGGTGAAGTCTTTGGTAAAAAATAAATAAATAAAATAAACCGCTCGTACATGCAAAATGACATCAAACCATTCAATGGAGTTCTTCGCTTTTGTAATATTGCTATTTTCTGACAGTGTTCATCGAGTACATTTTTACCCTGCATCTGTCCGTCCGTCCACAAACGTCAGTTTATGATCAAGGACCAACTTCATTACAATTGAATGTTATATTTTGCACACGAATCGGGAAAGAAAACTCTAGTTTAGCATTACTTTGGCTCTGAATTTGCTCCAATCACCCATGCAGACAGACAGAGGAGTGAGATAATATTTACGGCATAGCCCATAGGGCATAGCTGTCTAGAACCATCCGTATGTATGTATTGTTACGTTTGTAGGGGGTAGGCAATGATTACCTTAGTCCGGGTAGAATTGTATAGGTAGTGTGCTCCGACTGTCATGAAGAAGAAGAACCCCCATGTACATGAGTAGGAAATTTGTTCACACCGGATGTCATGTAATCGCGTATATTCCTTCCCATCAAAAGGGGTGGGGTTATGTTAATTAGTTAGGGATCATGGGTAATTAATCCCCTGTATGTAATGGCCTCTGTTATTTTTCCTCTGTTCGTTATGACAACGCAGCACACACAATAGCAAGAAATCACGCATTAATAACACTAAATAAAAGCAACCGGGACAAGACATTCAACTACTGCTGGCAATGCCAGCCGTCACATCGCCACATCAAGCAGGCAGGGTCGTACGGCCATGCCCAGGAGAAGCGTGATTGGTCCGAGATTGATTGGAGCAAGGACTGCTAAGATGGGACTATTGGATTGGTGGAGCAGGCATGGTTGACGTCAGAGCCTTGAGTATAAAAGAACGCTCTCCCCAACATTTTCCCTTCTTGTGGCTTTTCTCTCTCCGGGCTGGACTCCATAGCGAACAGTCACATATACGGTGTGCTCTTGAGCGAGGGACATTCATTGAGAATGGTCACGATTTCATATCTCTCCTTGCTTCGGGATTTGACAACGAACAGTCAAAGTTCACGAGCGCTCGTGGCTTTCTCTCGGTTTCCGGATCTGGAGGTGGACGGTCGCCGATAAGCTTATTTCGTGGGTACAGTCAGTACGAGCAGTCCCGACATTTGCTGTAACTCTTCTTCTTCTCTCTGCTCGTCTCTTGGCTGTGGACGTTTATAGCGAATAGTCATGATTGTCAACAGGGGTGTGCCGAGTTCCTGCAGACGGTCGCGGCTCATGCATTCTTTCTTCTTGATCCGGGCGTCATCTGGGTGCGCTAAGATACGTGGGTGTTGGTGCAGCAGACGACGAAGACAAGCACGGCTGAGGGGGCGCTGAGGCCTACTTGCCGCTGAGGCCTGTGCCATGCCCGGATAGCGCGATCGGGCCTGGACGATTCACGACAGGGTTCAAGAGCCGCTCAGAGCTAAGTGCCCACAAAATAACACATATTTATTTTCCAGTTATTTTTCTCTTTGTTTGTATACTGGTCTGTATGTGGACGTCTCATTTAGGAATTCTAGCTTTATTGTGCATTATTTTGTTACCGGCATTTCTTCCAGAAAGCCGGTATTATTGTACATTTTAATTCCGTGTTGGTGTGAGTTAATTGTCGCAGGTTTGAAGACTGCCGGTGGACCTATGAAGGTAAGCGCTCGCTGCTCTTCCCCCACTCCCCCCACCCACCCCCTCCCTCCCCCACGCGTATAATGAAGGCCCGCCATTGAATTGAACGCCTCTGAGTTAAAGCTCATTTGGTTATTTGTCACCCTGCAGTGTTCACTACAGGGTAGACACACGACAGTATTGTCGTATTTTGATGTATGTATGTATGTATGTATGTATGTACGTATGTATGTATGTATGTCCCCTCAAACGTATACCAATCAGAGCTGAGGATCTGGTCACATGAAAGGGTGATGTGATTACGTCTGATGTCATTACGGTGATACGGCAGGTGACTCGGCACACTCCGGCATTTTGATTCCAATTTTGTTCAGGCCGAACATATCGTCGAACCTGTCATATAATCACAATCGCCATGCTCTGACCTTTATGTTTTTCATTCAGTGTGAAGCAAAAACAAACCGATTGTTAAAATGACCATCAAATATCGAACGCATCGGCGTTACAGCTCTTCCAACAATACGGTACGTATAGGCCTTAGGCTTCATGCGTCACCTTCGGGTCACTTCAGACAAATTAAGCCCAGATTTCTTAATACAGTAGTGAATCGTTTCAGTAGTATTGTTGTCGTAATAGTAATAATATTAATTTAGTAATTAGGACCATAACACTTTAATCCCAATGTCGTGAATACAAAGTTGATGGATTGAAGCAGTGTATGGTTCATGAATCAATGATAAGCGGTGTACGGTACTAACAACCGCGGAAGTAAGGAATCGCCTCGGTTTTTTGATAGCATGTTATTAACCCAATCCTTGTGAGGTATATAGATTACAGTAGATCTTCCCTCAGTTCTGTAAGTAAAACTTAACTCACGGATGTCGGGATTCCACCAAATTTCTTTGTTTAATGCTATAAACAGCATTAGCGACTGTTAAAAAAGCTAATCATATGTGTCTGTGGTTTATAATATTTTTCAAGCACGGCTACACCACTGTTAGACTTTCGGTCTTGTTTTACTCCGTCTGCATGTCTGACATTCAAACAAAATTAAAAATCATTCCAAACAGGAAATGTACTGTTTTAGCAACTTCATAAAGGACACAAACAACAGGTATGAATAACAATTTAAACGTGTTAAACAAGGTGGTGTAAAAGACACTGCATCACTGGCAGTAAACTTACAAAATTTGTTTTCTACACCCTTTAAAATCTCTAGTTGAACACGAGAACAGAATTTGCCGTACTTTCAAACCCCGGGATTCCGAACCCAGGATCCATAGGATCCCAAGCCGGCACCCTAACCGCTAAGCCAACACCAGGCTTCAAAACTAATTTTCACGCTTTATTTTAATTGTATGGGAAACATCAAATAATGCTGTGATGTTTGGAAACATCTAAACCATCAGGCGTGGATCCAAACATCCAATAATATAAAAAGGCAAAACACGGTGCTGTATTTACAGGACCTGCAATAGGTGAAGACCCTTCGAAGAGCATACAAGACCAATTAATGTCTACGTCGAACTGTAAATATGTACGAGTTTGCCGTTGGCCTTGATGTTGGCCAAACTTGTGCTGCAATAAAAGTTCAAATTGGAGTGACTAACAGACTTCGAGTTTTACTCAGTAAATGACACCAACCTATCTGTGTTTGTAGCTAATGTTTCTTCACATCAAACCAAAAACATTTTCTTTATCTTCTATCCCAATATGTGCACATACAAATTATAACAAGCTTTTTCACATCATCAAAGGGTTTTTGTTTTCCTTAGATCTCGCATTTCAAACATTTCCATGCATCTAAATTACACATTTGTTTAATCACCAGCTTTTGATGTATTATTTTACCCATATTGTTGATGTGCAATTAATTCTCCGCATTTGCACGAAATGCTTTCTTTTCAGCCAGGCCGAGCGAACTCACGAGCATCGCCACGTTTTTATTTTCCTGGCACAAGCTCTCGGATGTGCAGTGTGTGTGAGAGCCCAATATCATGGTTACCTTTGGGAGAGGATGTCTTTTAATCCACGTCGTACAATTTGACGGGAAGACAAATCTCCCGTGTGGCTGGACGTGGAGGCGGGTACGTTTTCCTTTTTTTGTTCAGCATTTCCAACGTTACTTTTGCTCCCTTTCTCTTCCACGAGGAGCAGCCGAGGTTTCCTTTCCATCGATGGCTTCCTGAGGTGTAATACTGCACCTGTTCCCAGCTCCAAACGGCTCTGGAGGCAAAGCTTTTTACTTTTCTGCAATGCTGCAAAGCCATGGCACAATAAATTGGGAAACATGGAATGTTGCATGGACACTGTTTATATCATGATCATCATTCATAATCAATAACATGAAAAAGCGTGTTCATTTATATCAATACCCTATCCAGGGCACCAGTGTTCCTCAAGCTGTCTCTTGGCAACGGTTACACAAGGTGGTTTGCCATGGCATTCTTAACACGGGTCAGATGAAAAATATGGAATGTGACCAGGCTGCTGGTGATAACTTGCCTGCTCTTTATCGAAAGGTACCATTGGATACTACTTATGTCCACTCTACCTGGGTTTACCTATAGCAGCGTCCAATATATATATATACACACAAACACACACACACACACACACACACACACACACACACACACACACACACACACATTTAATTCTCCTCGTGAAAATAGTAGCATCCCTTCCCTGTAGTTATTCTCTACAGACTACTGTAGTTAGACCTGTAACCAACTATGAAATACAGTCACGTGAAAAAGTAAGTACACCCCATGTAAAGTTTTGACTTTTTCAACATATTTCAACATACAGCTATTTGATCTTCATTTCAACAATATTGATAGATAAAGGTGATATAATAAAACAAATATCATGAAACATTTACATTTTGTAGTCCATTGTATAATTTAAATAAACATAAATGCAAATTTCGCATGTGGAAAAAGTAAGTACACCCCAACATTTATCACTACTTCAAATACCTAAAATTAGAATCAGGTGCACCAGCTCAGGTGCAAATGATTAGAACAACGTTGGAGAGGATCTTGGAGGAACCTGTCTTATTTAAACCTCAAACATTTAGTTTGGTTTGCGCTTTGTTGTTGAAGTGTGCGGCGTCACCATGCCTAGATCAAAAGAGCTCTCTGAGGCCTTCAGAAAGAAGGTTATAGATGCCTATGAGCCTGGGAAGGGATTTAAAAAGATCTCCAAACAATTTGAAATCAATCATTCGACTGTCCGGAAGATAATCTACAAGTGGAGAAGATTCCAAACAACTGCCAACTTGTTCAGGCCAGGCCGCCCCAGCAAGTTCAGCCCGAGAGCAGACCGCAAGATGCTGAAAGAAGTCTCTAAGAACTCCAGAATGTCATCACGGGACCTACAGGTAGCTCTTGCCACTGTTGATGTCAAAGTGCACGAGTCTACCATGAGAAAGAGGCTGCACAAATTTTATCTACATGGGAGGTGTGCCAGGAGGAAACCTTTGCTGTCCAGAAAGAACATCAAGGCAAGACTAAAGTTTGCCAATGAACACCTAGGCAAAGACCAGCACTTCTGGAACAATGTGCTCTGGACAGATGAGTCAAAGGTAGAGCTATTTGGCCACAGTACCAGAAGACATGTTTGGCGAAAACCAAAGACAGCATTTGACCACAAGAACTTGATACCAACTGCAAAGCATGGTGGTGGAAATATTATGGTTTGGGGCAGCTTTGCTGCATCAGGGCCTGGGCAGCTAACCGTCATATAATCCACTATGAATTCTTCATTGTACCAGAGGGTGCTTGAGGATAATGTGAGGCCATCTGTCAGAGTGTTGAAGCTCAACCGAAGATGGGCCTTGCAACATGACAATGACCCTAAACATACCAGTAAATGCATGGTGCGAGCGAGCTGTGCATGCAAGAAACCCCTCAAACATCGCACAGCTGAAAGAATTCTGCATGGAGGAGTGGGCAAAAATTTCTCCCTGTCGATGTCAGAAACTGTTAGGCAGTTATAAGAAACGCCTACTTGAGGTTGTTTCTGCCAAAGGGGGCAATACCACCTATTAGAGTCAAGAGTGTACTTACTTTTTCCACATGCGAAATTTGCATTGATGTTTATTTAAATTATACAATGGACTACAAAATGTAAATGTTTCATGATATTTGTTATATTATATCACCTTTATCAATATTGTTGAAATGAAGATCAAATAGCTGTATGTTGAAATATGTTGAAAAAGTCAAAACTTTACATGGGGTGTACTTACTTTTTCACGTGACTGTATATGAGTACAACTCTCATATACCATAGTTCTAACTATTCCATTTTTGCCTAGCCCCACCAGCTCATGCGATCAGATGCATCCTAAAACCGATGTCCATCCAACAGCCATGCCTGTTAAGCACCAATCTTACAGTTGATATTTGGGTTGAGAATTGATCCCAGGCTAGAAATCTCAAGGGCAAGTGTGCTACCTGGCACCATCCTGTCGGCCATATTCAATTTTATGTGCCCTACATTTTGCAGAGCGTCGGTGCTGCTGAAGCTGATTATTGGCAATAGTTATACTCGGTGGTTTGCCATTGCCTTCCCAGCGTTATTTGTCCATGTTCTATCCTTTAACTGCTGAGCGTCAAGCAAGGAAGCAGCACGTACCATTTCTAAAGTCCTTCATATGACTCGGCTGAGGTTTAAACTGCATGCCGACCTCCAATACTCGGATTGGGGAGATGCGCTAATCATTTCACCACCCAGTCTGGTAAGTCTAAGAATCATGTCGGTGTCCGGCTTTGGTTTGGTGTTATCACTAGTGTTAATAATAATAATAATAATTCATTTATTTTGTATAGCGCTTTTCATGAAGCCCAAAGGTGCTTTGACAGAGTGCAAAACATAATGCATAACAAAACATGAAAACAACAATTGCAAAAAGACAAGAATCAATAGGGAAATATTTAAAGCAAAAGGAGGGAGAAGGAGAAGAGATAGTCAGGGGTTAAATGCTGTGGGTTGAATGTTGAATGCAGTGCTGAACAGGTGAGTCTTGAGTGATGTTTTGAATGTGGTGAGTGAGGAGGAGTCTCTGATGGTGTGAGGTAGTGAGTTCCAGAGGGTGGAAGCAGCGATGGAGAAGGCCCTGTCCCCCCAGGATCTGAATTTGGTCCGGATGGGGGGGGGTCAGGAGGTTGGTACCAGCAGAGCGGAGGTTGCGGTTGGGAGTGTGTCTGGAGAGGAGGTCAGCCAGGTAGGATGGGGCCAGGTTATGGAGGGCTTTGTAGGTCAAGAGGAGGATTTTGTACTGGATTCTCTGGGAGATGGGGAGCCAGTGAAGCTTGTAAAGGACGGGGGTGATGTGGTCACGGGTCCGGGAATGGGTGAGTAGACGGGCAGCGGAGTTCTGAATGTATTGGAGTTTATTGGTGATTGTTGAGGGTGAACCATAGAGGAGGCTATTGCAGTAGTCCAGACGGGAGGTGATGAAGGCGTGGATGAGGGTTTCTGCAGCCGTGGAGGAGAGGGATGAGTGGAGACGGGCGATGTTTTTCAGGTGAAAGAAGGCTGTCTTTGTGATCTGTGACTAAATCTGCACTAAACGTTAGTGTTAGTGATACGTTCAGGCCAGAGTTAATGTTAGTGTTAGAATTACATGATAAAGACCAGTCTTATGAGGATACATTGTTAACATAACATTTAATGGGAAGGTGAGGTTCAATGTTAATATTAGGGTTCGAGACTTGAGTTAGTGTTAACACTAAGGTTCATTCTCGGATTAAAGTTGATGATAAAAATCTGGTTCTTCTTCTTCTTCTTCTTTCGTATGCACCACATGGCTGCGGGTAGAATCATTTTCTGGGGGCACATGCTCGCAGACCGGACATCCGGTTTAAATTCATTCGAATGACGGTACACACAATGATGTATCGCCCTGCCTGCGAAACACCAGGATGGCAGTTTACAGCTGGGCCGAGATTCAAACCCAAGCTAGACAGCTCAGAGGCGAGTTTGCATACCTCTAGGGCCCTAGGCTATCGTATTCAAGCCATCACAATACTCTGCGCAAAGCTCAGATTAAAGTGACCTCGTGATAGTGCTTACGTCAGGGTGAGGGTTTGTTAGGCCGTCCGTGCACAACAGGAGACAAGGTTTTCTAATTGTGTGTGTGTGTGTGTGTGTGTGTGTGTGTGTATGTGTGTGTGTGTGTGTGTGTGTGTGTGTGTGTGTGTGTGTGTGTGTGTGTGTGTGTGTGTGTGTGTGTGTGTGCATGCCGTAACTTTTTTTTACCATTTTACCATCACATAAAATAATCAATTTTTTCATCCAATTGACCTGAAATTGCAATTTATCATTTGAGTTTTATCATCAAATTTTCATCAAAGCTTTATTACAATATGGAGAAGGAAAATTAATAATTTGGTCAAAAGGTTAAAGGTCAGCATCACATTAAATCATCAATTTTCATCCAATTGACCTGAAATTTCATTTTACCATTTGAGTTTTATCATGAAATTTTCAACAAAGCTTTATTATGAGAATATGGAGAAGGAAAATGAGTAACTTGGTCAAAACTTCAAATGTCAGTATCACATAAAATCATCAAATTTCATCCAATCGACCTGAAATTGTAAGAATTTGGGAGTCACTAGGTATGTCCTATGACATATGAGGAGTTCATAACAGTGAGACTCTAGGCTGGTACCTTGTATGAGTCAAATGGGCTGAACCATCTCCTCTAATTTGAACTCTTTTCTGGGTTATAGTTTTGAAAAGTGCACCATGAGGCTTCACGAATACGAACTCTCCAAATCATTTCCCCTGATTTCTAACGAGCTTCGAGCTGATTTATTGCTTTCCAGCTCATAGGAATGTGCAAATGTTTCCATTGGGGTTTCAATTAAAACACTGATGGGCAAAGAAAGAAGCCGGTTGGGTGGTAGGAGTCGGGGTGTGTGTGTGTGTGTGTGTGTGTGTGCGCGTGTGCACTGAATTGGTTACAATCAAAAGTTACAAGCTAATTGTCTTTTTTAAATCAAAAGGTCAAAGGTCAAGGTTGCATAAAATCACCAATTTTCACCCAATTGACCTTAAATTTAAAACATTTGCATATCGGGTCACTGAATTGGTTCACTAATCCAAAAAAGGTGGGAGTCAATTGTTGTTGTTTTTAGATCAAAAGGTTAAATGTCAAGGTGGTATAAAATTGTCAATTTTCATTTTGTATTTTTTTTTTTTCTACTGTTTTCGTTATTTTGAGCCTACGGAAGAAGATGTGTGAATCCAAACAGGATGGTCTTTGCATTTGCAGATGCTTTCTCGTTATACTTTTAGAGCCAACTACCTAATTTTAAAATACTGGCAACGGTACCCACCCTATGGGCGGGTCTTCAATTGGGAGGCCCAAATGAAAAGGCAAAATATCAGAAATTGAAGGCTTTTTTATTTTAAACGATTTATATAAACATCCGTTAAATCATATCACACGCAAATCATCAAAATCTAAACAGTATTTGTAGAATTTCAACAGAAGCCACATCACTGTTCATATCGGTAAATATTATTCCATCGTGTTTGGAAAAACTGGAAAATTGGAAAATTGGAAAAAAATTGGAAAAAAATTGGAAAAACAATATGGCCTATTTTAGTTCAGGGGGTCCCAGGATTATCCACCCAAAATTTTGTTGCGATTGGTTCAGCCGTTTTTGCGGTACATGGGAACAGACGAACAGACGGACAGACAGACAGACATTTGGTGAATTATAGTAAGATTCTGTCGAAAATTAAATATTGCACATATATCCTGCATTGTGCAACTTCATATCTGGGTGCTCGTCCTATCGCAAAGATTATATGGCCTATTAATCTTGCAAGCTCCATCACATCACGAAATGAAACATACCTGTTTTGTAGAAAGATGATGTAGGAATTCCATTTTTATTAGGTTTACTTTTGGGCTGTGCCTGCTGCACTTGAGCAGTAGCTGAGACACTGCAGAAACCAGTTGCATCATTTTCCTGGGATATATCTCCCAGCAACTGTAAATTCCCTGCAGTACCATTCACGATAATGTGTTTGCCATTAACCACTTCCTTATCCATTCGTGTATCTCTTGGTGCATCTTCCTTGTCGTTGCAGACCTGAGAAGGTAAAGAATTGAAGGTTGATTACTGGGACAGATAACACCATCAAGAGGCATGATATTTATATGCCGGAGCTGTTTGATTCGGAGGCCTGCATCTGACTACAACCATCATTTGTTGCATTTGCAGCAGCTCAGCTGCAGCAGTACATTTTAGGAGATTAATATGACTATCCCATCTGCAGTGTTAAAAAAAATCCATCACATATGAGGAGTTCATAACAGTGAGACTCTAGGCTGGTACCTTGTATGAGTCAAATGGGCTGAACCATCTCCTCTAATTTGAACTCTTTTCTGGGTTATAGTTTTGAAAAGTGCACCATGAGGCTTCACGAATACGAACTCTCCAAATCATTTCCCCTGATTTCTAACGAGCTTCGAGCTGATTTATTGCTTTCCAGCTCATAGGAATGTGCAAATGTTTCCATTGGGGTTTCAATTAAAACACTGATGGGCAAAGAAAGAAGCCGGTTGGGTGGTAGGAGTCGGGGTGTGTGTGTGTGTGTGTGTGTGTGTGTGCGCGTGTGCAGTGGTGCCAGGAAGTGTGCGAGGAAGTCATTTTCTTGTTCTAACTAATACGCTGATTAACTCTTCATTTCTTCTGGAGTAAACCTTGAAGTCTCCGGTTTAATGCAAAATGAATGGAGGTCCTCAATGTCAGACTTGAGATGAGTGCCGTCTCTCTGACATATCTCGAGCTTTCGATACAGTCTGGCATCCTGTCTTGCTCTCCAAACCATCTGCCTATGGAATCCAAGACCAACGCCACTCTTGGGTTACTGACTCCCTCCACTCTCGTAGCCAACGTGTGGCTCTCAACGGAACTCTCGTTTCTCCCTGTTAAGGCTGGAGTACTCCAGTCTTATTCTCGGCCCAGTCTTATTCCTAATTTTAATCAATGGTCTCTCTGATGACTCTCTGGAAAATCCTCCTTATCGTTTTGCTGATTAATCCACTCTCTGCCGTGACGTCGCTCATCCTTCTGACAGACATGGAGGCAGCGACTTCCCTCTCCTCAGACCCTGACAAAATCACAATCTGGTCAAACACTTGGAACATGCCTTTTAATTCTGAAAAAATCCCACTCTCTCTCTCTCTCTCTGAGAGGACAGCACCGCAGATTAATTTCTCAACAAGCCTCTCGAAGAAGAGGTTCAGTCACTCAAACTCTTGAGTCTCATCCTCAGCCATGATCTCCCTCCGGCAGGACACATTTCAAAGTTGGCCTCCAAAGCCAAACAGGTAATACTCCGTCTTCCTTGGCAGGACGCACACGGTCCACCAGGAACCCCCTCCTAGTGAAACTGCCTGAATACAGAACCACTGCTCACCTCCACTCATTTAGTCCTCTTTTCCCCACCTGTGGAACCACCTTCCACACTCTCATCAATCTCATTCTTGATGATGATGTCGAGTCTCCTCGGGTAATTAATTGCCTTTCTATGGCTGGTACGGGTAAGTGTGTGGTATAGACGGGGGATCGCCACTCCACTCCGTCAAACCAGTTATCTGGTACTCATTTTGCTGACCTCAGAAGGATGCACAGGCTGAGTCAACCCCACCTGGCATTAATTCAATGGGATTCGAACTCAGGACTTTAGGATCCCAAGCCCGCCGCCCTAACCATTAAGCCAACACCAGGTATCTCTTACCTCCAAGTCTTCAAGACAGCTGTTCACCATCCTCTCAAGTCCAGTCTCTAGTCCCCCATCCAAAACCATGATCTTTTCTGCCATCGTTAAACCAACCCTCCGAAAACTTTGCTTACGTATCCATCTTGTTCATCCCTTGCTTTCTCCCCTGCCACTCATCGTTACCTGCATCCCTTGGTTGTCCGTCTCTGTCAACATTCTCCCTCCGCCCTGATATTGCCATTTCCCCTTTCTCCTGCTATTCCCTTTGCCATGTTGTGTCCTGATCTGTTGTATCCGAGTTCTTCCAAGATCCTAAACCTTGTATATATTTAAAATGAATATATAGAATGTGCAATTTTTATGCTTTTTTAAAACTCAACCTCAAACAGCTTTCTTATAATGGAACTGCAAGTGGTTTTGGAAAAGCATATGAAAACATGTTAATGTAATGACAAAAACACCAACTTTACCACAAAAGTTTATCATATTGGAAAACCATTCCATGAAATTGAAACTCATCAATCTTTTCTTTTCCTTTTTTTTTGCCCACTCACACTCTCATAGAGGAGCTTGTACATAAAAAGACATCAGGAGATAATATAGATATTTATATATTAACAAGCATTTTGAGTATTGCGCTGCAATACATGTCCCCTCCCGGCAGTCTGTCGTCCGGAAAACTGTTGGGGAAATTACCAAGGGTTATTTACCCACAGGTTCTGAATCGTTCCCAATCGCTAATTACCTCAGGACGGGCTCACCTGTGATTCGCACTCGGGACTTCGATTTATACACCTTGCACACAGGTCAGCAGAAGCACGAGAAAATAGGTTGTTGATAAAGAACCCTTTCGAGTCGCTAAATATCAGTAATTTATTATATTTTCCGGTTCACGATCAATGATCAATGTGTATATATATATATGTTGCTCGGCTTGGCTCCGCCCCTCCCGAAAGCGCGCGCTGTGTCACGCGTTTGACGTTCGCGAGACGAGGCTAAGGGTGCGCGGTGCGGCTTGAGGAGAACTCTCGAATAAACAAGAGATATCCATTTTTTTAAAAATATTTTCGTTTAATTAACGATATCTGCCAAACCACGTGCCCTATCGCAAATTCCAAAAAGACATTTTAGTAGACTGACATGCTGAACAGATCTGTGAAGTTTCCCCTCGATTGGATCAAAAATGACAGAGGAGCTTGGTTTTAAAGGTTCATGCTTAAAAACGTCATAACTCTGAAACCATGTGATGCATGACGTCATGCTCGGTGACCTTTTTGTTCGTCATGGGTATGCGATTCTGCCTGCAAAGTTTGGCCTCGATCTGTTCAGCCGTTGCAGAGAAAAAGGGGTTTTCGTGGTTTCACGAAAAACAATATGGCAGCCGAACCACGTGACCACGTGACGTCATAATTACGATTAAAATATTTTACAGACCGAGTCCCCCCTACGGTGAAAATTTGATCTCAATCGGTCCTATTATTGCAGAGAAAATCTTTTTTAAAGGAAATTAACACTTAAAATGGCACTGAGTTAAGGATCATCAGAATTATCAGATTCCCAAAGTTCAAAGTGCCATAACTTTGTCAAAAATGATCGAAACGTCGTGAAGTTCGAACTTGATCTGTAACTTATCATGAGGAAACCATGTGCCAAGTTTGAAATCATTAGCTTTAAGAGTTTCGAAAAAAGGTCCGGAAAACTGTTCTTTGCGTGACGGACTGACGGACTGACAGACGGACAGACGGAGGGACGGCGTGCAAACCTATAGTCCCCTCCGGTGTACACCGGTAGGGGACTAATAACAATACCAATGTAAGAGTGGATATTTAACAGTATATGGGATTTGAGTGACCATAAGCTTCATGCTAAGACAGGAAAAAAACAACTTAACATACGTATCAATTGATTGATTATTTTAGTTTCAACACGCCTGTATCATCATATACCCCAAGTACACACAGTTACTTGACCTAAAATGAAAAAGCGTGGAAGCTCAGTTACCGGCCCTTAATCATCGTTTAATAAGAATAAACGACTGAAATCCATACAGACATCATGCCGGGAGAAGGGTGACCGCAAATATGCAAATATAGCTCCATTTGATATGAATCAAATATGAATGAATTGTCTGATTCATTCCTTCGAGTAATCAAGCTTTGAAAATAAGGTGAAAAAGAGAAGCCCTTTAACTGATAGCATTTGAACGATGTGTGTGCATTGCTGCTTTAAATGGAAAAATCCACTTCGGTCAGGTGAGCCGTTCTCCAAACAACGTGTACTCCAATTTCCAAGAGCAGGAGGTAATTTTTCTGAGCCAATTTCGAGAGCTTGATTTAATGTAATTGCATAAAGAGGTCGTTACAGGGGTGATCTCCCGATAATCTTCCGAAAAATGTCAAAATACTAGATTTTTTTTTGGGAAGATCGTCCAGACAAAACAATACGGAGGATGGAACCTTCCGCTGAAAAGTGGAATATGTCATGACAAGGAAGATGAATGCGGACATAGCAAAAGGTCAATGGCTCACTTTCTGTCTCATGTCGGGTAGGAAATACTGTGGCAAAATACAGACGAACATCATCCAAATTGTACATACACATTCTGAATTCTTCACTCAATGTTCAGCCATTTCATAGCCATTACACACCAATTACATGGCAGCTTGCGAAACGAATAATCATTGCAGGTATTAAGGATGGCCTTTCAGCACGATAATGAACTGCGACAATTTATTTCACCTCGCTCTTGACATCATTTTATCCTCGTCCAGGATGTATTAGAATATTCTTAACAGCTTTCCCTGTCCGGCCCGTACTTGCAATGCTGATATTAAATTTAAACAGCGTGTTCAGGAACGTGTAGGAAATTTTCTTGTACCATACATGACGAGTCGTCTGGCAAAAGCATCTCTTTGGGGAGACACAGTGCCGTCATGTGATGTAAGCAAGGTTGTTGAACGATATGTCAAAAACCATGAGAATGAAATGGACTGGTTTAAAGCAGGTCAGGGTGCAGTGCGTTAATTGATTATTAGCATGTAAGCATGCAACTGAAGGACGAGCCAGTAGGAATTTATTTATTTATTTATTTTTGTATACAAGATCGAGGCTCGTGTAAGAGCTAACATTAATCACAAAAAGACAAACGGACACATAGGACATAAGATAAAGGGAGCGGGAGACAAGATGGGGAGAGAGAGGGAAGCACACAAGTACAACATTTGAGAGCAGGGACATCGGGAGACCTGTGGGAGGGAGAGGGCTTGGGGGGAGGAGGAATGGGAATGGGGGGATGGGGGGGTGGGAGAGGTAAAAAAAACAACAACACATGGACACTGCTAGGACTTCCAGGAAAGAAGTCGGAATTTAAAAAAAAAGTGGATATGGGATGAATTAACGGGGGTAGAAAAGATCAAGGTTTTGGATGGGGGAAGACAAGAGATGGTGGTGAACAGCTGTTTTAAAGACCTGGAGGGAGCAGTGGGATTGAAAAGAGTGAGGGAGTTTGTTCCAGAGGTGGGAGAAAAGAGGAATGAATGAGTGGAGGTGAGCAGAGAGTCTTGATTTTAGCAGTTTCCCCAGAAGAGGGTTGCAGACAGATCTTGTGCGACCTGTGGGAATATTTGGGGGACAGAGCACGGACAGACAGAGCTGGGGGAGCTAGGCCGGAGAGGAGTCGGTATAAAACAGTAACACCACCAACCTGCCTGCGGTGAGTGAGTGAAAGGCCCTCAGAGTTAGCTCCATCGCGGGAGATTCCAATGATTCTTAAAGCTTTGGTTTCAATAGCGTGAAGCCGAGCTAGGTGTGAGGCAGGAGCACCGGCCCAGAGGGGAGAACAGTATTCCATTGAGCTGCGGATGAAAGCCTTGTGTGTAGCGAGGAGCTCAGGTGTGCCAAGGAAGGACTTCGCACGACGGAGGATGCCCAGTCGGCGACTGGCTTTGGAGGCCAGCTTGGAAATGTGGTTTTCCCAGGAAAGATCATGGCAGATAGTGAGACCCAAAAACTTGAGTGACAGAACTTCTTGGAGAGGATGTAAATGGGTTAGTTTGGGTAATGCAAATCCTCTTGTTTGAAAGGTGAGGCCAGATTGAGGGTTTGGGGAACAACGGCTTGAAGAAAGCGCTTTCGACCATAACGTACTGTCGGCATGTGCGTGTGGGCCATGGTGGCGATATGCGCTGTAGAAGCCCAGAAGGGATAAAATACGTTTGTATGGGCACACCCTGCAGGGTGGAACTGTGAGAGCAAGGTGCCACCCACACCAGCTATCGGCCAATGAGAGATCCACTGCTTGGGGATGCGGTCTCAAATGTTGTGAGGATCAGACGGAGGTGGAACACAGGGCGACAGAGTGTGATCGGTGCTGTGCAAGAAAGGAGACATACCAGCCCTGATCTCTGGGGATCATTGTTTGGAATCTGTGCCATATTGCCTTCATTGCTCCTCACTTACATCGCTCCTCACCTTCACCGCTTCTTGCCTTCATGGGCTGAGTTGCTCATCAACGTGGGACCTTAACCAGTCTGTGCCAATACAAGCCCTCACCTGCCCCATTGTCAGTAAGAATGTGTTGTTTGGTACAATTTAGGGGGTTGTGTATTATTTCCTTCCCTGTACAATGTGCATACGTTGCATATTCCCTTCTCCCTGCTCGTTTCTGTTGACTCGCTTGGTTTGTTCCGTTTTGCATTTACTGTGCACCTTTCTCCACGTACTGCTTATAAATATATCCTTTATAAAGGTAAGAAACATTTTTCATCCTTCTGCCTCTTGCACATGCTGCCACCAAAATTTGGCTTTCGGTTGCGGGACCTTGGGGTACGAACAGTAAGTTTTGATTACTAAATGCAGTTTAGTTGGGAACTTTTCTGCACTTCGCAGGATCAAAGAACCCGGCACCAAGGCATATCGCATTTATGAGCCTCTGACGCGACATTTGGTGTGAGGAGTGGGATTTTCAGGAAGGAAGGACAAAGACTCTTTGTTTTTGTTTTTTATATGTAGTCGAGGCTCGTGGAAAAGCTAGTACTAGTACACTGAACAGATCAGGATGCAACAGAAACAAAAGGAACAACAGAGAGAGGGGGAAAAACACCAACAGCAAAGCTGAAGGCCAAGACAGAGGGAGGCAGACAACAATGGCTGTGAGGAGGAGTGGGGTGGGGGCACGAGACAATGTATGGGGTTGATGAGATGGATACAGAAGGATACTCTCAGGAGGGAAAAATGGAAGTTTGGAATGAGGAGGGATTAGGATGGTTTAACAAGGGTAGAAAAGATCATGGTTTTGGACTGGGGACAATCTGAGATGATGGTGCACAGCTGTCTTGAAGACCTGGAGGGAAGAATTAGAATGAAGAGGATATGGAAGTTGGTTCCATGGGCTAGGAAAAAGAGGAACAAATGAGTAGAGGTCAGCAGTGGTTGTAGATGTTGGAAGTTTCGTCAGAAGGGGTTGATGCTGGACCGTGCGTGCCCTGTAGAAATCTGGAAGGGGAGGTGTGAGAAAGCACAGAAAGAGCAGAGGGTGCAATACCAGAAAGGAGGCAGTAGAAGGCAGAGATACCACCAACATATCTGTGATTTGGGCGATTGATGCAAAATACAAAATCAGCCAGAAAGTTTAGGATCCAGAATGAATCCTATAGTTATTACCCCTAACACTAAATGTACTATGTTTAAATTTTGGCTTTGAACAAAAAAATTACTCACCCTATATATTTTCGATATAAAAATAATTCCAGCAAATAAAAAGCAATTTCTGTGCTTCACAGGATCAAAGATCCTGGCACCAATGCATATCGCATTTACGAGCCTGTGACTCGACATTGGTGTGAAGAGTGGGATTTTCAGGAAGGAAGGACGAAGACTCTCTGTTTTTGTTTTTGTATATGTAGTCGAGGCTTGTGGAAAAGCTAGTACTAGTACACTGAATCTAGTACAATCTAGAATCTAGTACTAATACACTGGGGTGGGAGCGAATCCATAGTTAGATTGTGTTAATAATATGGACAATGTGATCAAGTAGCATAGATTTCCCCCTGTAATACCTATTTGTCCAGAGTTAAGTCATATTGTAAAACATGCACTGAGGCAACGAGTGTCAAATTTAAGGCAGTATGGAGTAAGTTTGTTGTGTAAACCCTCCTGTTTTCGAGCAAGGCTGGGCGAGGACTTGGTCACAAAAGCACAATTAGGAAGAACATTACCCTTCAGGAGGAAAAGGAATGGACTGTTTGGTCAGCGCACCGCAAACCATAGTGAGGAGGTCGCCTGCGGGGCATTGGAGAGGCGACGTAAGACTTTTGATAATGGCTGCTCTGAAAGATGGAATGCCCAAACGTGGCCAATGATATGGACCCGCGTCATGCATGAAGGCAGACCCCAAGTCTGAGGGCTGCAGCTGCAATGCGTATGGCAGTTGGTTTTGGAATTGCTGTTGCAGTTGGAGTTGGACCTTTGGAGATGCAGCATCCCTCAGCCCCTCTCTATTCGGTTGGCTGCCTCTACCCATAACCATACCTCTCCAAATCGCTTTCCTCCAGCCTGATGCAGCACCAGCCCTTTACAACACAAGCCCTATGCAACACCAACCATGTGCAACACCAGCCCTATGCAACACCAACCTGATGCAATACCATCCATGTGCAACACCAGCCCTGTGCAGCACCAGCCCTATGCAACACCAGCCCGGTGCAATACCATCCATGTGCAACACCAACCATGTGCAACACCAGCCATGTGCTGCAACAGCCTGCAGAGCCGTTCTGGACCCAAAACCAGCTCATACCTTGCTCAAACCCTCGCTTACTCCCCATAGTTATGTCATTCCCTTTATTTATTTTTGGTGCAACAGTGGGTTATTTCTCTCCTTCTACATAAGTTAGCATGCCCCCTCATCCCTGCTTGTATCTGTTGACTACTTGGTTATTCTGTTTTATTGATAGCATCTTGTCTGCCCTTATCCCCATATTTATTTTTAAAACCTCCATTTTAGCGATAAGAAACGTCTTCCCATCCTTTGTGTACCGTGCATTGCACAGCCAAGTTTAGCCTCGGATTGGAACAATCTCTGTGGTTTTGTAAATGGAAAATAACAGTTAATTGAACGGAGTGTGAATTTGGTAAGCTTGGCCATCTTCTGAAGTTGCAAAAGCTCCTGGCACGACGGGGACCCATCGACGTGACAATAATTTTATATATATATAAATATATTGTAACGGATTTGGGAAACCCTGCACTTGGTGTAATTCTTGTAAATATCACCCTCTGTAAATAGTAATTCTTTGTAAATACCTCCATCAATTGGTAAAGGTCAAAGGTCGTCCCTTTAGCTAGTCCATCGCATACACGTAGCAAATCATAGGCTTCCCTCAATAGTTATTTCTTTATTCTATGTCAGTATAAGGCTTTGTTTTTTCCACTAGTTCATTGCATTGCACCGAATCAAATAAGGTGGAATCCCTTTTTAATTGCCCAAGAAATTGTATTGCCAACCACAATTACCAACTGCATTCGCCGCCATGCCATGTGCTCTAACTCGGGGAAGAAGGGCGTGCCCGCCCATCGTCATCAGGGGGAGGAGTCAGCCAAGCGCCAGGAACAAGGCGTGGCTTTGCCAACGCCTCATCAAGGGGCGGGATCAGTGAGCCCTCGCGACCAATCAAGGCCGAGGCGAGCTCACCGATGGGCGTTTCCAAAAGGCCGGCGGTTTGATCGCCATGCGCCTCATAAAAGGAGGTTGAGAGGGACTGCTTCAAGAGAGGTGTGAAGGACGAGAGAATTGAAGGAGCCCGAATCGAGAGTCCTGTCAAGAGAGACGTGCAACCTGCGGGAGTACGAGTTCAAGGGAGACGCTGTTCCAACCAGCCTTGCCACGACAAGCTCCGACGCGCTGCTGCGAGCATCCCGGCGGTGTGGACCCGAGGGTGGAGAGTCGGTGGCTGCTCACTCCCGGCCCGGCCGTTCCGCAGTCCCACCTGAACCTTCCTCCCCTTCCAGCCATTCGTTCCTGCCTTCATTCCCCATTCGTGTAAGTCTGCCTGTCGTGTGTCTGTCTGTGTTGTCTGGGGTTTAGGTTAAGCTTGTTATAAGAATTGCACTGTCTTCTTCTTCTTCTGTGAGTTACTTTCGTTTCTTTCCTTCTCCCTTGGTTTCTTTGGTTTTGTACAATAATTAGTAATAAATACCTGTGTTCTTCCTACCTTTGCCTTCTTTCCTTCACATCCGTTCGTTTTAGAGGTTTCCACATTGAGTTCCTGTGATGCGATTTCGGCCAACGCTCAGGATCGGGTTTAATCTTTGTTAATGGTTCGAACCGCGGGCTGCTAAAACCGCTCGGCAAAATACCATCTTGTCCGCGGTTTCGAGCGGAGTTACCCACCTGCCTTGTGAAGGGATTGCCGGAGGTGTACGGGAATCCCTTGACCAATCACTTCGGGCAATCCCACACAGGGGAGCGGGGTAGCTTCAGGATCGGAGATGGCCAGTGCAAATAGAAGGGGGATTAACCCCCCCCCCCCCGCCCCCCCCCCCCCCCCCGTTAATGGGAGCGCCGTACTCCGTTTCCGTACAATATATATATATATATATATATATATATATATATATATATATATATATATATATATTTAAGGGAAGATGTAATTGTTTACTAAATTTGCACAATAAATCGACAACAGAACCCATAGGGAAAACCAATGTCATGAACAAACAACATGTCCAAAGGCCCATGCTCCAAAATGTATAAAATGTGCACTCCACCAAAACAGCTGACAATTAATTACCAGGATTTTTTTTTAATACAAAATGTACCTGATTTTGAACAATGAAATTAAAAGCTTCCTTGTAAAGAAGGCTAAAAAAACTGCGCATTGTTCCATCTGCTCACCGTATGTTACATCCTAAGTGGTCAAATATTAACCACAAGTGTAGAAAGTAGTGGAAAGCGTCCAATTGCAAGCCCCTTTATTTTTCCCATTACAGGAGCTCTATTTTTGAACCCTGCAATCCCAATTTCTTTTCTATAGTGTCCTTGATGTGCAAACTCTTTCAGAAGCTTTCACAAATGCAGAAAAACTGTCCTGCGGGCAAGCTTTATAAGAATTGATGCTGGCCTCCTTAACTGGATGATTCCAGTGAAAAGCAAAGATTTCTGGAAGGGGCAAAAATGGATGGCTGAGCAAGGTGATTAGGAAAAGAGTGCATAAAGCTCTGTAGCAGCTTCCGCAGAGGAGAAAACAAAAGCTTAAAAGCAAACTTCAAACATATGAATGTCGGCAGAATATGGAATCTAAAAGAATAGTGCACCTTAACATAAATAGGAAAAGGTCAAGACCATCAGGAGTCTTTAAATAATATTAGGGACAGTAAAGATTCTGTGGAGTTTGGAATTTGATTCAACATTTACAGGGCGGAGGTGCATCAATCGCTGGTTCTTCCAAAGGGAAAGAAGCAATTGCTCGAGTAGCCTCAATTAGGGATGCCCACACGTGGCCCGGGGTTCGAGTGTGGGAAGAGACTCAGAGTTGTAGAAAAGACAGTGTAGAAACTTTCCGTTTAAAAATGACGTAAAACAACTGCTTGGAATAAAAAGAAATATACAGTTTTGTCAGTATCAGTCATTACGTGTTTTACCCCAGGGCCTGGATTTACAGATTTAATGATCACCATTCATAAACTTTCAACTTGTTTAAGGGTGGCATACCAAAGGTTTTATAGATGATACCCCCTCTGCATTCGGATCGTTGTAGTGTGCCCACAGGTTGCCAATAATAGGGACCCAGAAGTGGCCATCATGCATGAAGGCAGACCCAAAGTTTGAGGGCCGCAACTGCAATGTGCTTGCCAGTTGGAGGTGGAATTGCTGTTGCAGTTGGAGGTGGACCCTTGGAGAGGCAGCATCCCTCCACCTATCGCCATACATCTCCAAATCTCTATCCTCCAGCCCTATCGTTGTAGTTAAGAACTAAGCTTACGGGAAAGGATCTGCATATTGTTTGATGCAGGATGATCATGTATGGCTACTTACGACGAAAGAGATGGTCTCCTGTTTAATGGAGACGAGTGTCGGGGGCATTCCACTCTTTGAGGTCCTGTGGCCTCTCTCAAACTCCTGGATGGCACAAGCAGCCTGCTGAAGGATACATCGGTGGCTACAGAATGCCGTGCCTGCTGCGGGCGGATTCCTGCAGTTAGGCCCTAGGCATCCCGCAGATCCTGACTGAACCTGCACGACAGGTAGAGTGGGTTGGGCTCTTAGGAGGGGTTATAGTATAAATATACATACATTTCTGACGTTTCGGGTTAAAATATTACATTCACACCAAATAAATATCAAAGTATCCATTCTGGAAAGAGCCCTTGGACATTGCATTACAATCAGTTTTGATTAATTGTGGTGTGTGAGCAAACTACTCAACGAGAATAAGTGGTGTTCCTTTCTCTTATTTGCAAAGCCAATGACAACGATTAATTTGGTTGTTCTTGTTTCGAGCACAAAAAAACTTGTGAACTCATGTTGCGCATGAAAATAACTTCAGAGACTCCGTCTTTTTCATCAAAATTATGACCTTGAAAAGGTTATCCTGAACGAGATATTCATAATGATCCAAGAAAAGCCAATAATTTACATTTTTCACTCAATGTGGGTATACGGTCATTAACATATACGGTCATGCAATATGGTCATGTATGACCGTATACAATATGGTCATATTGTATACGGTCATACAATGAGTCATTAACGATAATAATCATTCCCACATCGTGGGGTTGGCCGACAAACGTTGTTGACCAAATTATTTTACAAATCAGCAGGCAATGCCTGACATTTGAATATTAAGCAAGTTAGAGCATGAATTTGTAATTTGGCCAGGGTGACAGTAATATATCACATACTCTTCATGAAAGACACAGAGGGGTCTTTAATCCCCAGCAAATGATGCTGGTGGATGTGATACCCAGCTTGACGCCCATCCGAGGGATGGCGCACACACATCGATGGCCCACCCTGCCTGCGAAACACCGGGATGACAGTCTATTATATAGCTGGGTCGTGATTTCAACCCAGTCTAGACAGCTTACATGTGGATATGCATACCTCCAGTCTGATATATATATATATATATATATATATATATATATATATAATATATATATATATATATATATATATATATAATTATATATATATATATATTGTTACGGACCGCGGATAAGATGTTGGTTTTGCCGAGCGGAGGCCCCGCGGCCCTAACAGTTACCCCGACTAACCCGATTCCCGAACGTTGGACGGATCGCGCCACAGATATTCAATAGGGAAAAGACAAAGGCGACACGGATGTCAAAAAGAAGAAGAAGAAGACAAAAAAAAGGTTTGCAATACGAATATAATTTATTTGCTATTTACAGGACCAAAGAAACCAAGGAAGAAGGAAAGATATGAAAATAATTTACAGAAGATATTAGACACAGTGCAACGCTAGCTTATACAAACTTAATTAACCCAAGGACAGAACAAACAAAACAAACTCACGTACACCAGAAGGATGGAAAGGCAGGATAAATGCTGGAAGGAGGACCGGGAAGGTTTAGCTGGGGCAGATGGTTCGGCTTGATCCCGCATGGGACGTCAGGTTGGACCTCGACGGCCACCGATGCCTCCGCAATCTGGTTCCCGCGGGGTAACGGGTCGACGCTGCCTTGTGGAGTCAACGCTGCTTGTGTAACCCAAAGCTGCTGGTTCTCTGGCTCAACTCTTTCTTGGCACGTCTCTCTGTCCAACCACCTTCTTTCTCTCTTGCTTGGTCCAACTTCTGCGAGCAAGGCGACGAATAGCAGGCTTTGTGATTCCCTTAATGTTCTTACGCAGTACCTTGCGCGCGCGCTTTTATAGCGCCTCCGGCGATCAAGCCGCCGGCCTTCAGGACACGCCCATCGGTGTGCTCACCTCGGCCCTGGTTGGTCGCGCGACCCTCTGGCTCCGCCCTTGATGACGACGGGCGGCCACGCCCTTCTTCCCCGACCCGAGCACATGTTCAATGGTGCTCACTCAAAATGACGAAATGGGAAATGGAGGTTTTGGGAATGGGAATGAAGAATGAAGGGAATCTATCTTATTTCACTTGGTGCAATGGAGTGTCATCTTAATGGAAGACAAGGCCTTACCCTAATACACATAATAAAGATATAACTATCAACCAGGGGGAAATCTATGATTGGCTAACGGGTATGCTTTATGGAATTAACTACGGGAACGCCCTTTGACCTTTATACAACACTGGAGGCAGGAGGGTCCAGAATAAAGCAATATTGCACAACCATTTACTATACAATACAACACAATAAAAAAAAACATAATCCTCATATCCGCAACAATATATATATATATATATATATATATATATATATATATATATATATATATATATATATATAATATATAATATACATATTATATATATATATATATATATATATATATATATATATATATACATATATATATAGTATATATATATATATATATATACACAGTCACATGAACTACAAACAATGGACTACAAAATGTAAATGTTTCATGATATTTGTTATATTATATCACCTTTGTCTATCAATATTGTTGAAATGAAGATCAAATAGCTGTATGTTGAAATATGTTGAACAAGCGTTATGCCTCGGTCCCCCGTCGGCGAAGTGATCTGAGTTGACAAAGTGGAAGACGCAGAAAACATGCCATGATATGATATTTCGCTCACAAGGTTCAGACATACATGGAGGTGGCCATCTTGGATTTTGACGTGGCGACCCAATTTTCTATAGCCTTCTTCCTTATGCCTAATACACCGACACACTAGATTAGAAGTTGGTACTTCGCTTATTTTTCAAGATATTCCGCTCACAAGGTTCAGACATACATGGCGGCGGCCATCTTGGATTTTGACGTGGCGACCCAATTTTCAATAGCGTTCTTCCTTGTGCCTAGATACACCCAAACACCAGATTAGAAGTTGGTACTTCGCTTATTTTTCAAGATATTCAGCTCACAATGTTCAGACGTACATGGCATCAGACATACATGGCGGCGGCCATCTTGGATTTTGACGTGGGTTGCACCCACACACCAAATTCGAATGCGGTCCTTCATTTACGCATGCACGCACACACGCACGAAGATCAAATAGCTGTATGTTGAAATAGTCAAAACTTTACTTGGGGTGTACTTACTTTTTCACAAGACTGTATGTATGTATGTATGTATGTATGTATGTATGTATGTATGTATGTATGTATGTATATATATATATGTATGTATGTATATATATATATGTATGTATGTATGTATATATATATATATATATACAGTCACGTGAAAACGTAAGTACACCCCATGTAAAGTTTTGACTTTTTCAACATATTTCAACATACAGCCATTTGATCTTCATTTCAACAATATTGATAGATAAAGGTGATATAATATAACAAATATGATGAAACATTTACATTTTGTCGTCCATTGTATAATTTAAATAAACATAAATGCAAATTTCGCATGTGGAAAAAGTAAGTACACCCTTACATTTATCACTACTTCAAATATCTAAAATTAGAATCAGGTGCACCAGATCAGGTGCAAATGATTAGGACATCGTTAGAGAGGATCTTGGAGGAACCTGTCTTATTTAAACCTCAGACATTTCGTTTGGTTTGCTCTTTGTTGTTGAAGTGTGCGGCGTCACCATGCCTAGATCAAAAGAGCTCTCTGAGGCCTTCAGAAAGAAGGTTTCAAAAAAAGAAAAAAGAAGGAAAGAAGAAAGAAGGCAATATATATATTGCTACGGTTTTGAGATTTGTACATACTAGGGCATGCCCGTACTATATATATATCTAAAATTATATCCCCCCCCTCTATTTACATGAAATGGTTTGGTCCATTCGCAAAGCCAAAGTGAACGGCTTGCGAGTACGGTGACAATCCCCCCCTCTATGTACATGTAATGGTTTGGTCCATTCGCAAAGCCAAAGCGAACGGCTTGCGAGTACGGTGACAATCCCCCCCCCCCTCTATTTACATGAAATGGTTTGGTCCAAAGCGAACGGCTTGCGAGTACGGTGACAATCCCCCCCCCCCCCTCTATTTACATGAAATGGTTTGGTCCAAAGCGAACGGCTTGCGGAGTTTGGTAAAGAAATCGCCATAGCTCGGTAACTACTTGTCCGATTAATATGAAACCTTGAAAAGGCACATCCTCAGGTCCCCAGCAATATACCTGGCAAGTTTCAAGTATATCGGACCCGTGGTTGTCGAGAAACAGCGGTCACAGACAAACAAACAAACACACAGACACACAGACACACAGAGATTACTGGAATTATAGATAGATGACATCATTGAAGGCTAAAGGTTTGCCCCCCATAGTTAGTCCACGAGCAACACGTAGGCCCACTTAGAGTATTAGTTATGTCATAGTATGTGTGAGTATAGGCCATTTCCCCTAGTAATATCTGCGTTGTGTAAAGACATGAGTTTAGGTCCTTTCATTTTTGCGCCACCTTCTAATTCCACCTATGGGCATAACTGATCCCGCGCCCCATTTGGCTGATCCCTCCATTTGTACCGCTTTGGGCTACCCGCAGCAGTTTGTTACACTTTGGCTGCCAGCAGCATTCACTGCCCTTTGTTCGCTCGCTAGTCAAGTAACACGAGGTAGGCCTGAGAAGAGGGAGGAGCGCGGGGTCGGGGTGGGGTGGCATCAAGGAGCGCGTCAGGGGCGATGACGGTAAGGGCCACCAGCCATCCAGGGCTCTAAGGGCATGGCGTGATAGGGCATGGTAAAGCGCGTCTGGCAAGTGCTAGAAGGTTCGCGGGGGCGTGCCTATAAAAGCCTTTGCACAAAGCCCTTGCAGAGGCCTGATGCACAGAACTTCGTTGTACAAGAGGACTTGCTACAAAAGGACTTGCTTGAAGGAATTGCGCATTGTAAGGACTCGCAGAGAAGAGGGCTGGAAGGACTTTTACGGCGAGTGCATTGAGAGCACTTCATTGTGTCAGCGCTTCAAGGCTTTGAACTGTATTCGCCTATTACGTATGCAGCCACACGAGTGAACGCGGCAATAGCCGCCAGTGTTACCCGCCAGAGCCCAGACCCTACCGTTCGCCCCGTATTATCCCGTGTGCACCAACGACACGCGGAGAGCTCCTGCCGTCTCTACTTACCACCTGCCCGGTACGAGCTGGGGCCCGGAGAGAGAGCTGCACAGACGCCATCCCTGGACGCGCTGGTGACTATCAACCTGACCTTCATCAGCAAGCCCCGTGTGAGTGTGTCTGTGTGTGAGACGGGCCCGTTTGTCCTGCGAGTAAGTTAAGACTGTTTTTCAGGCTGCACTGTGTCTCTTCTTCTTCTCATCATTGTAAATAGTGTTAATAAATTCTGTTCTTCCTTTCTTCCCAATTCGACCGCTTCTGTGATTTCTCCATTGGGTAAGCGTGGCACGAATAAGAACCGCTTGGATCGGGGTCTAGTAATTGACAACGGCACGGTTCACGTGTTCGCTACCGCTCGGCGTATCCACCAACACACGTGATTCGTGCGAGGCTTATCTCCTCGTTTCAGGGCAGCGCCAGTACTTAGGTAATAGCAAATCTGGTCCTACAACCCAATTTAGCGCTGTCCGGAAAGGACGTCATTGGACTCGGGCCGCGCCTGTTCAGTCAAAGACAAGGGGACTAATCCCCCCTTGGTAAGGGGAGAAGGCCAGCGCCAAGATCCGCAACAATATATATACAGACTTGGCATTTAATATGGAATATTTTTTTTTTCTTGACTTGGGTTTACTTTCTGAACTCAGTATATCAATCTGGTGAGTTTCTTTTACCCTTCGGTGATGTCTTTGTTGAAAGAACCATGTCACTGTTTGTCTTTCGCAGCAATAAGTCAATAACAGGATTATATCACAGGTGGCGTGACAAAATGTAAGGACAGGTACATTTGACGATTGGCTTCACAATCGGGTATATAAGGGTTGTTGCGTTCTGTATTAGTGGAAAACAACTGCTGCACGTCTAGAAAAGTTATTGCCGCTTCCTCTGGAGATGGTCCGTCAACTTGACAATGCTGTTTGTCATGGAGTGGTGGCTTTACGAAATTACGGCATGAAACAGCGTGCTATTGCTCGGCAGTATGGCATCCATCACTCAAGGTCAGGTGTCAAAGATCCTGAAACTAAATGCTCAGAGGGGTGTCCCTACTCCAATACTGAGGCCAGGACGTCCACGCAGAACCACAAGGAGAGATGATCGCCAGCTGCACCGGTTAGTCTGGAATGGCCGTACCAGTCAGCTAATCGGCTTAGGGCTGAGTGGCAGCAACTGACAAATGTGCCTGTATCCATAAGGCTCGTCAACCAACGACTGGTTCAAGCAGCTATTGTGCCAGGCGTCCCCTGAGAAAGCCACGCCTGACCAGACAACACAGCCAGCGCCGATTGGAGTGGGCCAGAGAGCACCGTCAATGGCAGCCAGGAAACTGGGATCACGTGACCTTCAGTGACTAGTCTAGATTTCTGGTCTATCGTCAAGATGGCCACGTCCGAGTGCACAGCCAAGTGCATGAAGCCCACAACGAAGATTGTATAGTGCCAAGAGTCCAAGCTGGAGGTGGTGGGGTGACCGTTTGGGCTGCTTTTCATGCAGGGGGAAAAACTGACCTGGTTGTTCTGAATGGAAACCTGAACCAGTTCATGTGCAGGGTCATTCTGGAAGAAACATTGCTTCCATTTGCTCGTGCAGCCTTTCGAGGAAACTTTGTCTTCCAAGATGACAATGCACGGCCTCATCGTGCTCGCATGATCCAACACTTTCTTGCTGACCGTGGTGGAGAGCATATGGAGTGGCCTGCCATGTCCCCGGATATGAATCCGATAGAGAACTTGTGGGCAGAATTAACGTGTCAAATTGACAACTTGGACCAGCAGCCGACCTTTGTGCATGAATTGCAGCGACTATTGTCACTGCATGGCAAGAGATTCCTGTCCAAACCTTGGCAAATCTCGTGAACAGCATGCCTCGACGTGTACGTGCTCTCCTGAATGCTCGTGGGGGTTACACGAAGTACTGAACTGTAATTTTACTGTCCGTCGTCCCAGTCATATTTTAGCTTTTGTTTTTGTTGAAAAATTTTTTGGCTAATGTGCAAAATAAAGAGATACTTCTGGAAAACGTACAGAAGTTTAACACAGTACTGTCCGTGAATTGAGTTCGATATCAGTTTACATCACTTTCAAGGATCCATTTATTTGCTTTGAAATGTCAAATGTGGTTTTTGTTTCTTTTAAAGGTCACATTAACAAAATCTAGAATAATTTAACCATAATTCCAATGAACTTTTGGTTCTAAGTCATCTTGAAAAGTAAGTTCACCCCACAAAAAAAAATTCCATATTAAATGCCAAGTCTGTATATATATATATATATATGTTACTGATCGCGGTTTAGATGTTACTTTGCCGAGCGAAGGCTCCGCGACCGAACAGTTATTCCCCGATTAGAACCCGATTCCACCCAAACGTTGGCCGGATCGCACCGCGGCTGCTCAATGAGGGAAAAGACTAAAACGACGAATGCAAAGAGGCAGACGAAGGCAAAGAAAGGTTTGGAAATACTACTGAATTTATTTACTATTTACACACATAAGCAAAAAGCAAGCAATCAAGGTTTATTTACAACACATAAGACGCAGGTGACACAGTGCAAATACTAGCTTATACAGACTTAATTAACCCAGGGACAAGACACACAGAACAAACTCACGTACTCAAGAAGGGTGGAGGAAAGGAACGAATGCTGGAAGGAGGAATGGGAAGGTTCAGCTGGGGCAGATGGTTCGGGCTTGATCCCGCACGGGACGTCGGCTGGACCTCGACGGCCACCGATGCCGCCGCTATCTGGTCCCCGCGGGGTAACGGGTTGAAGCTGCCTGGTGGAGTCAACGCTGCTTGTGGAGCCAAAGCTGCTTCCCTGGCTCACCTCAGGGCGCGTCTGCCGTCTCTGGCGCAACTGCTGGTAATTGACCTTGAACCTTCTCTCTCTTGGCCCTCGTGTCTCCTCACCACCGACAACTCAACGCAACCAACGTAACCACTGACCACTCAACGCCACCACTTCTCACCACCGACTTCTTACCGCAACCAACGCAACCACTGACGACCAACTCACGACTCACTCTCACTTGCTTCTTGCGTGCGCGCCTTTTATAGCGCCTCCAGCGATCAAGCCGCCGGCCTTTAGGACACGCCCATCGGTGTGCTCACCTCGGCCCTGGTTGGTCATGCGACCCTCTGGCTCACTCCTCCCCTCTATGACGAGGTGGAGACACGCCTTTCTTCTCCGACCCTGCCTCGTGGTCAATGGCGGTTTTGGAGGGGAGGTAATTGGCAATCGAGGGTTGGCAATCACGAGAGGGGATGTAAAAGGAAATGGAGATTTTGGGAATGGGAATGAAAGGGGATCTATTCTCTTTCACTGGTGCAATGGAGTACTTCAATTAATGGGAGACACAGCCTTACCCTAAAACACAGAATAAGAGATAACTATCAAACAGGGGTATTCTATTATTTGGCTGACGTGTATGCTTGTGGACTAATTATGGGATGCCCTTTCACCTTTACACAGCTCCGGAGGTAGGGGGGCGCAGAATAAACAATAATCATCACCAATTTACCACAATACAACACAATCAAAAAAATACAGGCCTCATATCCGCAACACTGCACCCTCCTCCTCTTAGGCACGTCCCGGGCCTACAACTTTTATTTAGTGTGACACGTAGGTGTAGTTCCCTCTACTTTTAACCTGACCCTGAGTGCGACAGTTTTAAAACATAAATAAATGTGTCCCGCTGCTCCATTGCACCCTGACCTAACAGACTTACGCCCACAATTAACCGAATTGCGGAATGGTCTTCAAAGTACACACTGACGGTGGGAAGCATTATTTACAATGACGCTATTTTTATTTACAAAACTAACCCAGGACCTGTGATTGTTCTTTCTGGGGGGGAGACAGTCTGCTCTGCATCAATGCACCATGAAAGCACCTAAAAAACGCACCAATACACACCCAAGCACCAATCGGTGCAGTCACCATTGTTCATCAATAAAAATAAACCAACAACCCCTAACCCTGCAGGTGATCTCTTGCTCTTCGGCTCCCTCTGCTGGTTATTATCATTTGTTCTTCCAGATGTTGTCATTCTTTCATTTTCTTACTGGCGGCCTATTTGAATAAAGTGTGCCCAATGTGTCCTTTTTATTTTCTTTTATTTATGGCCCACAGGGCCGACTACGTGTGCTTCACCTGTGTGGCATCGGTGCCCTGTGGCCAACGTCCGCCAGCAAGATTTCGGGCCCTCATGGCCGGTTCCAGCAGAGGGGCCATGCCCCAACCCATGGGGTCCATAAGTGGTGCTCGGCCACAGGCATGTGGTCCATAATGTGGTGCATCGATGCAGACAGCTGGTTCTGGGAATTTCGGGCGCACAATGGCCGACCCACGCACGCTCCCCTCGGCGCCCAATGGCGCACAGGTCATGTGGGAGACAAAAGGGGAAAGACAAATGAGCGAGGGGTAAGGTCACAAGGGTACACATCAATAAGGCAATGCAAGGCGAAATGCGTACGGAGAGCGAAATGAGAAAGCTCGTCCCTACCGTACGTCACCCCCCTGTCACCTACACTACCCTTGCCCTTACCCCATATTTACAAAATCTACCCATTTACAAATTCGTCACTACTGTCACGTCTTCCCCATATTTCTCCTATACCAAATTCGTCTCCACAATCCCTCTACTTCAAAATTTGCCATCACCCAATTCGTCATCAATCCTCATAAGGAGGGAGAGATGGAATTACGCACAATGTCACACCCACGTCATGATGCGTCTCACAATCCAAACATTTGCATCATAAAAAATAATCAAACATGGCATGGTGTGGAGTACCTGTCACCTCAGGTGAGTGGATGCAGATGGTGTGAGGAGACTTCAATCCTAACTATCCTCTAAATGACTTTAACACACTTTACACTACCCGGGGTCTCTCCCTGCCAATCCATTGGCCAACTTACACTATGGGTTCTAAAAACCAATTCCCATTGACCAAACTGTGGTGCTTCTCAATTTGGGGTCTCACTCCCCCGATTCATCTCCCGGTGCCCTCGCACAATTTCTGGGCTGCGACGTGTAGCTCTCCCAGCAGGTCTACCCACCTGCACATCTCCCCCACTGCAGTTGCCACCTGAGCTTACCTAGCTCCTCACCCTAACCTAACTAACTGGGGAAGGCCCTCTCCTGGCTCTGTCACCCCTTGGTGCCCTCTGGCACTGGGCTACCCGGGTCCGTCCTCCGGATCCTCGGGCCCCATCCACAACTACCGGCTCCCAGAGCCCACCTGCGGCCTCACCTGGCCGACATCCTCACAGTGGTGGAGTGCCCAAACCAACTACACACACTAACAGGCTACACGCCCAGCCATTTCCACAACACTAATGCACCCATCCAAAGACCATTCTTTCACCCGCACCACAGATGCCAATATCCAACCACAATTTACCTGTACCCTCTACCTAACACTTACACTACCCGCCCCGGGTATCCGTGATGGGGGTCCACTCTTCCCCCATTCACACCTTCGCACCATCCACTCCACTCCACAATTTCCACCATACTCACTCCACGACCATCCATTCCAATACTCCATTTATTCCACACTACCATTTATTCCACACAGCCACATACACCTGTTGTTGCACACCTGTGCAATCACCTGGTGCCACCTGCACCCCCCTCCTCTTCCTGGACCAGTTGGTCAACACAACACACATCACCATCACTCACTCATACACTGCTCCACACACCTGTTCAGTTGCACACCTGTGCAATCACACCTGTTCAATCACACCTGTTCAATCCTCACACACGGCATCATCTCAGCTAACTACTCCCCTCTGAAACTTGCGCTTCCCAGTCATCCCTTTAAACTATTGCGCTCCCACATCATTATCATCCACGCTAATCTACCTGCGTCCCCACTACAGGTATCCTTGTCACTAACTAACCTTAACGTCACCTAATGTCATCTTCGCTAGATCCCTACACACGATATCCTAACCCACCCGGGCTAGTTTTCACTGCCATCAACCCCATAATCTATTGCGCATTTGCCCCACTTGTGAGGGATGGTGGATTGGCCATCCCATCACATGGGGCATCTCTTACTATAAATTTTGTTCGTCCAAATTCAATAAATCAAAAATTTGCCAATCACTCTACAATCATCAAATTTTGCTTTTTTTTTTCTAATTTCGGGGCCAAAACACTATCCTCATCACCCGTCTACTTATTAGGTCCTCTCGGTGCGCCAATTCCCTTCTAAAGCTAGGCTTCGTACAGCCGAGCAATGAACGCGGGTTCTTTGGTGCCGGCGGCTGGATGCGTCCGGCACTCGGTGCAGGGACGGGGGCTTACCCGGGCCGAGATCCCACGCACCACCTCGGCGTGGAGCCATCCAATGTCCCGATCTCGACCTGCCGGCACGTCTCAATAGAAAGTGGTCGCCATGACGACCCTTCCTATCGGGCTGCCCGCTCCGCCTAGTGGAGCACGGACACGGCCGTTCCAAGCGAGGCCCAGCGTGGATCGCGTACGGCGGTCCTTTCGAACCTGCCGTGGCTCTGATCCCCGCTGGTTCTCGCGGCACGCGAAGCCCGGCACGCACCGAGGGCCCGATTCAGCTAAAAGTCGCTCTAACCGCTAACCCGGTTACCGTCGATGCCTCACCTGCATGCTTAAACGCATACGCTACCCCTTTCTTCCTCATACATCCAGCCGTTCCCATGCTCCTCGTACCTTTCCTTACACACCCAGGTACACTCATTCCACTCCCAGCCTTGGTCACACACCTGACCACCGAACACTTTGGCACACATTCGTTGGTCGCACACCTCACCAACACACCTCTTCGCGCCCCTTCCTCGGTCACCTCCTCTGTGACAATCACAGGTGTGCCCTCACTCGCACACCCAACCACGTGCCTCACGACCAACTCAAGTGTGCATTCCCACACACGCTCTACCATTCCAGGTGTGCATCCTTCCATTCCAGGTGTACATCCTCGCTCACCTGTCACAACCAACTCACGCTCCGTGTCACTCTCACTACTCTCACCACCACTCTTGACAACGCACTCACCCTTACTCTCGACAGCGCACTCTTTCCCCATGCACCTGTCCGTTACACACCTTTCTCGCGCATCCTCTTGCGCACACTCTTTCGTTACTTCCTCCGTAACACTCGCCACAGGCGTACACTTTCTCGTTACATCCTCTGTAACACTCACCACAGGTGTACACTCTCTCGTTACTTCCTCTGTAACACTCACCACACCGCGCTTCCATGTACCCCCTCGCACACGCGCTACGACCGACTCACTCTCGACAGCACACTCACTGGTCGGCGTGCACTTTTTCCTCACACACCCCATGGTCGGACATTCTCGCACACCTCTTTTTTCGCACACCAGACCTGTCGCACACTTCACCAACGGCCTCTCACGAACACCCGGATCCATAGCAACCCCCAAGCCGACTGAAGCTTTCCTCACATCATATACATTGCCGAATATTTCGCCACTCACCTTGGCACCTCGTCTCCGCACCTCTTTTGCCACCTGCAAACTCTTTATTTGGTTGGTGAGATACACATTATGAGTTGAGCACCGACCTTGCACATATTCCATCACCTCCTCCTGGATTTCTCTTTTAGTTTCTGTCCGTCTCTTCTTAATTTCACTCACCTCTTCTTCCACTTCCTCTAATTTTTGCTTCACCTCTTTTATTTCCCGGTGCGTCTCCTCAAGTTCGTCCTCTAAGGCTACCGTGACCGTCTCTATGTGCATCCTCACCTCTCGGTCCTTCGTCTCCATTATCTCTGTCACCTCGTCCACCCTCATTGTCAGTCCCTCACGTACCATCTGACATTGCCTCTGTGTCGCTATTAATTCGTTTTTAATTTCTTTTTGTGTCGCCTTTAACCCTCCTAGTACCGCAGTGTTCTTTTGAACCTGCTCCACTAGTTCTTTTTGTCCCTCCGTCAGCTGTTCCACCTCCTCCGTCAGATCTTCTATTCCCCCTTGTAACTTTGCCGTATTATTTCTCACCTCTTTCTCCATACGCTTCTCACCTCGCTTTACCTCCTAGCCCCGAGACCGCCTCACTCACACCTCGTCGTATCTCCTCTTTCATCTCCTCCATCTCCTTTGTAGATGCCACCCTCATCTGTCCCAATTCATCCCTCTGAGCATCCAATTTGGTTTCTACCCCGATTTTTACCTCCTCTATCTGCTCTCCCATTTGTTTAATTTCTCGGGTGGATTGCTCCCCTATCTCCCGCAATTTGCCTTCCATCCTGTTTTCTAACCCCGTTAACCCATTCTTTACCTCTTTTATCCCATTGTCTAACGCCTCACCGGTACCCCTCACTTCGTCCCTCATTACCCCCATTTGCTCACTCTGAGCCTTTATCTGGTTTCCCAATTGCTGACTATTAGCCCTCATTTCGTCCCTCATTCGCTCACTATCAGCCCTCGCTTTGTCCCTCATTTGCTCACTATCAGCTCTCGCTTCGTCCCTCATTTTGTCCATAAAGGCCCCCATTTGCAGGAAAAAAAGGTTCGAATCCACCAGCGGCGCTGCGACGGTCACGGGCGCCGCTAAATTTGTTGCCGCTACGGTCGCGGGCGCAGCAAAATTTGGTGCCGCTACACCCACGTGCGCGAGGACGCCATTTTGTGCGCCTGATACCCCCTCAACCACATTGCCAATGTTCTCCTCCTCTTTATCCTGGGTTACTCCTAACCCCTCCTCTAGCTCACCCACCGGCATTCGATCGCCTTGACCAGCCATGGCGCGATTTCAAAATTCGGGTTTTATTTCTTTAAAACACAATTTTTCAGCAGCTCGTAATTTTGAGCGCGTTAAGCGCGCTTCGGGTCCGATCTCACTTCCCGACACCAATTGTTACTTAACACAATTGGTGTTCCAAAATTTGGGCCTAACAAATTTAGTCCCAGGTCCGAATCCAACTCCTGACAACCAATTGTTACTGATCGCGGTTTAGATGTTACTTTGCCGAGCGAAGGCTCCGCGACCGAACAGTTATTCCCCGATTAGAACCCGATTCCACCCAAACGTTGGCCGGATCGCACCACGGCTGCTCAATGAGGGAAAAGACTAAAACGACGAATGCAAAGAGGAAGACGAAGGCAAAGAAAGGTTTGGAAATACTACTGAATTTATTTACTATTTACACACATAAGCAAAAAGCAAGCAATCAAGGTTTATTTACAACACATAAGACGCAGGTGACACAGTGCAAATACTAGCTTATACAGACTCAATTAACCCAGGGACAAGACACACAGAACAAACTCACGTACACAAGAAGGGTGGAGGAAAGGAACGAATGCTGGAAGGAGGAATGGGAAGGTTCAGCTGGGGCAGATGGTTCGGGCTTGATCCCGCACGGGACGTCGGCTGGACCTCGACGGCCACCGATGCCGCCGCTATCTGGTCCCCGCGGGGTAACGGGTTGAAGCTGCCTGGTGGAGTCAACGCTGCTTGTGGAGCCAAAGCTGCTTCCCTGGCTCACCTCAGGGCGCGTCTGCCGTCTCTGGTGCAACTGCTGGTAATTGACTTTGAACCTTCTCTCTCTTGGCCCTCGTGTCTCCTCACCACCGACAACTCAACGCAACCAACGTAACCACTGACCACTCAACGCCACCACTTCTCACCACCGACTTCTTACCGCAACCAACGCAACCACTGACCCTCCACTGACGACCAACTCCCGACTCACTCTCACTTGCTTCTTGCGTGCGCGCCTTTTATAGCGCCTCCAGCGATCAAGCCGCCGGCCTTTAGGACATGCCCATCGGTGTGCTCACCTCGGCCCTGGTTGGTCATGCGACCCTCTGGCTCACTCCTCCCCTCTATGACGAGGTGGAGACACGCCTTTCTTCTCCGACCCTGCCTCGTGGTCAATGGCGGTTTTGGAGGGGAGGTAATTGGCAATCGAGGGTTGGCAATCACGAGAGGGGATGTAAAAGGAAATGGAGATTTTGGGGATGGGAATGAAAGGGGATCTATTCTCTTTCGCTGGTGCAATGGAGTACTTCAATTAATGGGAGACACAGCCTTACCCTAAAACACAGAATAAGAGATAACTATCAAACAGGGGTATTCTATTATTTGGCTGACGTGTATGCTTGTGGACTAATTATGGGATGCCCTTTCACCTTTACACAGCTCCGGAGGTAGGGGGGCGCAGAATAAACAATAATCATCACCAATTTACCACAATACAACACAATCAAAAAAATACAGGCCTCATATCCGCAACAATATATATATATATATATATATATATATATATATATATATATATATATATATATATATATGTTGTTACGTTTGTGGTGGGTGGACAATGATTACCTTAGAGCCAGGTAGAATTGTGTAGGTAGTGTGCTCCGACTGTCGTGAAGAAGAAGAAACCCCACGTATCATAAGTAGGGATCCGGTAGACCGTATGTCATGTTAATGTATAAGTGTCCCCATGTGAGGGGTGGGGTTATGTTAATTAGTTAGGGATTATGGGTAATAAATCCCCTGTATGTAATTGCCTCTGTTATTTTTCCTCTGTTCCTTATGACAATGCAGCACACACACAAAGCCAGGCAAGAGCACATTAAAGAACACTAAATAAAAGCTAACCGGAAACAGGACTTTGAGCACCAACGATGATACCACCGACGGGTGGTCAGAAGAGCAGGCAGGTCGATGAGGCCACGCCCCTTAGAGCAGTGATTGGTGAGATTTGTCGAGCAACAAAGAGAGGGATTGGCTGATAGGTGCAGGCACGGGCGGCATCAAATAACATCAGAGCCTTGAGTACAAAATAATGCTCTCCCCGAGATTTTCTCTCTTGGCTTTCTCTCAGGTTCTGGATCTGAAAGTGCACGGGCGCAGTTGAGCTCGTGCGGTGGGACAGCCTCAACGAACGGTCGTGTTCGACATTTTCCCTCCTCTTGCATAGGATCATTGGTGCCGTGCAGTCACAGTTCATAGCGCTCTTGCGCTAGGTATATTGGAGGTTTCGCCGATTGTGAGGAAGATCGAACTGCGGACCGAGGCCTGCGGTTTCCCGCGCACGGACTGCAGACCGAGGCCTGTGTTTCCCGTGAGCAAACTGTGCAAGGAGGCCTGTGCTGTCCCCGCCAAGGACACGGGAGTTTTGACGATTCCCGAGGGGGTTCAGGAGACTCTCAGAGCTAAGTAAAAACACACATTCTTTATTTTCACCTTTATTTTTCCCTTTGTCAGTATACGGGTCTGTGTGGGGACGTCCCATTTAGGAATCTTATTTTATCGTGCATTCTTTGTTACCGGCATTTCTTAGATAAAGCTGGTATTTTTGTACATTTTAAATCCGTGTCAGTTTGAATTAATTATCGCAGGTTCGAGGACGTCCGGTGTGACCCGTGAAGCTCAGCTCGTCATCCTCCTTTCCCTCGCGTGTAAAGAACACCGTCATTTTTGACTGAACGCCTCGGAGTGTTAAGCTCGTTCGGCTATCTGTTTCCTTGGAGGACTTTATTCCCTAGGAACAGGACAATATATACATATATATATATTGTTGCGGTTTTGAGTCTGTCAAGTGAGTTTAATAAAGGTTAAAGTCTGTCCCCCATAGTTAGTCACACAAGCAACATGTAGCCTCGCGATAGTATAGTTATGTCTTAGTATTTGTAAGCTTAGTCCTTTTCCTTTGTTAGTTCTGCGTTGAGTAGGAGCCAGGAGAATAGGCCCTACTTGCCACCGATTTTCCAGCCACCCTAGCCTCGATCCAGTTTGTTAAGCATTGGTTGATCATTGGGCGAGTTAACACGAGGCAGGCCGAGGAAGGTCGGGGCAGAGTCGAGGGTGGAGCGGCAGAAGCAATGACGGTAAGCACGAGCCGCCAATCAGAGCTCGAGGGTGGTGACGGCGGCGTGGCGTCAGAGGGCGTGGTGAGAAGGTTCGGGTGAGTTCCAGAAGGTTCGGGGGGCGTAGCTATAAAACAGCTGCCAAAGCCCTCGAGAGGACTTGCTGCGAGAGAGAGAGAGAGATAAAGGACCAGCGCGGGAACACTTAATGAGAAGGACTGCTTCCTGAGAGGACTTGTATGAGAGAACTTGCGGTAAGAGGGCTTATAGCGAAGGACTTGCGGCAAAAGGATTGGCGAAATAACTTGATGAACTTGACGCACTTGAACGAGAACGCGCGCGCTAACCAAGCCGGAGTGAGGACGCACACTCCCCGCGCCGCCGCCGCTGTTGTTGTAGTTGTTGTTGTACCATGAGGAAGAGCTGCGGGGAGGTATTGGGAGGTCCTAAACTTTCTAACGGTGCCATACAATCACATTCTGGTGCAACGAAGAGTCAGAATTAATGGAAACGAGTCCTTAACTGACATAGACTAAGAATAACTAGCAAGATGTCCTATAGTTGTCTACGTGAGATGCGGTGAACCTGGGCACGACATTTAATGGGGGAAAAAGGGGAAGGTCCATTCTACAGAGTGTTGTTTACAGAAAATGGGACTAGGGAATGGGGGATTGGGGATAGTTGGGAAGTATTGGGGAAATAGGGGAATATTTACAAGCGGATATGGATGGAGGCCAAATCCCATATCCGCAACATTGCACCCTTCTCTACCTCGGGGCGTCCCGACCCGATAAATTTTTACCTACGTTAGTGTGGCACTCAGATGTAGTTCCCTCTACTATTAACTCAACCCTGAGTGCGACAGTTTTACAGATGTTCACAAATGAGTAAATATGTCCCCCTGCGACGTTGCACCCTTCTCCTCACAGAAACACACCCACAGGATAACCGAATCGCGGAAAGAATCCTCAAACTAAACATACAGCCGGTAGGGAGCATCATTTATACAAGACTACACTGATATTTACACTACGATCCAGGACCTGTTCTTTGAGGAACACATGCAGATGTTATGCATAGAGAGAGCATGCATGCCAGCATCGATACACCAACCCACGAGTGCTCTGTGGCCTTACGGCCTTTAATAATGTGCAGAGCACCCCATCCAAGCACCAAAAGCACCACCCCATAACACAGTCAGCACCATCCGGTGCAACAATAAAATGTTCAACGTCACCGGTGGTGTCGCAGCCGGCCGATGTTCTGCCGCTGGTCTTGCCTTCTTGAAGCACTTGGCCTTCTAGCTTCCTTAAAAAATAAAGAAAGGCGCCAACCGCGTCCATTTCTGAATTGTGGCCGTCAGGGGGCCAACTAAAAGTGGTTCACCTGTATGGCATAGGTGCCACGTTGACCCATAGGTCCATCAACGGGTGGTGCTTGCCCGCAAGAGAACTGCGGTCCATGGTGGGGGGCCACAAAAATTGCGGTCCATATGGTGTATCGATCCAGGCAGCAAGCAGCGAAAGTACAGGCCCACAACTGCGGAGCCAGCACCTCTCTCTCCTCTCTCTCTGCCCCAAAGCCAGATCCTCGGAGGTGGGAGACAAAAAAAGAAGACAAGTGAGTAAGGTGGTAAGGGCGCAAAAGTGCACGCAATACAAGATGATGCACACTGGGGGCACATGGAAACCAGGTGAGACAGGTATGTTCCTACCGTACGCCCCCCCCCCCCCCCCACCAGGTAACCTACATTGCCCCTCCCTTACCCCTTACTGTATCCACAAAACACAACACTACCCATAAACATCTACTTTACACATCAACAAACGTCCCTACTGTCTTCCCCGTTCCTCCCATAAACCAAATTCGTCTTCTCTCCCTCCTAACCAATCAAATTTGCCATTTCCAACTCAACATCAAAATTTGCCATCTCCAACTCAACATCAAAATTGGCCATCACCAATTCATCATCAGTCCCTCCTAAGGAGGGAGAGATGGAATCACCCCAATGTCTCATCCACGTCGTGATGCGTCTCACCAATCCACACAGCAATTCTCATTTCCTGCACACCGAACAAAGAAAACACAGGTGTGGAGTCATCATCATCACCACAGGTAAGTGGCTGCGTATGGTGCGACAGGTTCATCAATCCTAACTATTTCCTAAATGACTTTAACAACTTTACATTACCCGGGGTCTTTCCCTGCCAATCCATTGGCCAACTTACACTATGGGTTCTAAAAACCAATTCCCATTGACCAAACTGTGGTGCTTCTCAATTTGGGGTCTCACTCCCCCGATTCATCTCCCGGTGCCTCGCACAATTTCTGGGCTGCGACGTGTAGCTCTCCCAGCAGGTCTACCCACCTGCACACCTCCACCACTGCAGTTGCCTCCGAGCTTACCTGCTCCTTACCCTAACCTAACTACCTGGGGAAGGCCCTCTGGCGCTCTCCCCACTCGGTGCCCTCTCTGGCACTGGGCTACCCGGGTCCGTCCTCCGGATCCTCGGGCCCCACTGACACTAACGGCTCCCAGAGCCCACCTGCGGCCTCACCTGGCCGACATCCTCACAGTGGTGGAGTGCCCAAACCAACTACACACACTAACAGGCTACACGCCCAGCCATTTCCACAACACTAATGCACCCATCCACAATACCATTCTGCAACCGCACCACAAATGCCAATATCCAACCACAATTTACCTATTCCCTCTACCTAACACTTACACTACCCGCCCCGGGTACTCGTGAAAGGGGTCCACTCTTCCCCCATCCACACCTTCACACCATGCACACCACTCCGTACCACTTACTCCAACTCTCTCCACACCACTCATTCTCTGCTCCATATATTCCACACACCTGTACTTGCACACCTGTGCTCTCACACCTGATGCCACCTGCACCCTTCTCTCCCCAAGCGCATTCGCGCTGATCCACACACTCACGACTCATACACTGCTCCACACTGCTCCACACACCTGTCCAGTTCTCACACAGCATCATCTCATCTAACTACTCCCCTCTGAAACTTGCGCTTCCCAATCGTCCCTTTAAACTATTGCGCTCCCTCATCATTATAATCCACACTAATCTACCTGCGTCCCCACTACAGGTATCAGTCACTAACTAACCTTAACGTCACCTAATGTCATCTTCTAGGGCCCTATCAATATCCTAACCCACCCGGGCTAGTTTTCACTGCCATACACCCCATAACTATAGCGCATTTGCCCCACTCATGCGAAGGGTGGCAGGGATGCCACCCTTACCCACCGTCATACGGCGCGAGTGGGACCTTGTGGGACCACCTCGTATGTGAGTCGTTGCCCGCCTGCCGGACCCCGTGCGTCGCCCCTTGCGGGGTCAGCGCGGGGCCGAACCGGCCGGGCCCCCACAGTACATTACCCCCAAGGGGCTCTCGTGCCTCCCCTGTCCCTCTAACAACTACCCCTGTTGGTGTCGATGCATGGGTCACACTTCCGCAACCCGCTACCCATTCCATACCACCACAACCTTGCTCACCCACACCTCGCACCTCTCCCATCACCGGACCCTCTTGCTCGCACCCTCGTTCCATACCCTCCGGACCAGCCATACACCTCACTCTTGGCCTCTCACGAACATCCGGGTCTATCTCGACCCCCAAGCTTATTAAATCACCTGGCGCATCATACGCACGACCATATTGGTCACCACTTACACCGGGTCCTCTTTCTCTTCGCTTCTCCTCCATCACCTGCGAACCCCTCATCCGGTTAATGAGCACATCACCACGATCCGAACACAGACTTTGGACCAATTCTTTTACCTCCTCTTTTATCTCTTTCTTATCCTCTCTCCGTCGCTTCTTAATTTCGCTCACCCCTTCTTCCTCTTCTTCTAATTTCTGTTTCACCTCCTTCATCTCCTCGTGCGCCCCTTTAAGTTCTTCCTCTAACTCCACTTTATTTTTTTCTATGTGCTCCCGCACCTCCCGCTCTTTAACCTCCATCACCTCTACCACCTTGTTCATTTTCCTCGTCAGGTCCTCGTGTACCGTCTGACACTCTTTTTTAATTACCCCTACGTCCTTTTTCATCTCCATCTGTGTCGATTTTAAACCCTCTATTACTGCTGTGTTCTTCTTTACCTGGTCCCCCAACTCCTTTTGTCCCACTGTCAGTTGTTCTACTCCCAGCGTCAACTCCTCTATACCACCTTGCAATTTTACAGTCCCCTTTCTCACCTCCTTCTCCATGCGCTCCTTACAGTGCCTCACCTCCTCGCGCACTCCTCCGACCTCCTCACTCACACCTCTTCTGATCTCTTCTCCCATCACTTGCATCTCCTGCCCAGATGCCACCCTCATCTGCTCCATTTCCTCCCTGTGAGCATCCAGTTTGGTTTCTACCCCCATTCTGACCCCCTCTATCTGCTGCCCCATTTGTTTAACTTCCCTTTCCGCTTGGTCCCTCATGTCCCTCAATTTGCCTTCCATACTGTTTTCTAACCCCTCTAACCCCTTTTGCATCCCTTCCATTTGATTCTCTTGAGCGGCCATTCTGTTTTCTACCCCCATTAACCCATTTTTCACCTCTTTTATCCCGTTGTCTAACCCCTCAAATTTGTCGTCTAACTTCCCAAATTTCTTGTCTAATCCCTTAAAATTATTGTCTAACCCCTCACCGGTACCCCTCGCTTCGTCCCTCATTACCCCCATTTGGCCCTCCAATCGCTCACCCTGAGCTACCATCCGGTTCCCCATTACCCCCATTTGGCCCTCCAATCGCTCACTCTGAGCATCCATCCGGTTCCCCATTACCCCCATCATTCTGCTTTCCATTTCTTCGCTATTCTTGTCCATAAGGGCCTTCATTTGTATAAAAAAAAGGTTCAAATCTACCAGCGGCGCTACTACGGTCGCGGGCGCGGTCGCCGTGGCCATGTGCGAGGCGCCATTTTGCGCGCCCGTAACCTCGTGCGCGACGACGCTATTTTGCGAGCCTGCCACCCTCACTGCTTCGCTCTCCTCTTGTCCCTCAATTTGGTCCTGGATCGAACCTGCCTCACTCTCCTCTACCGGAACCCAGCCGTCTTGATCTGCCATAGCGCGACTTTCAAAATTCGGGTTTTTATTTTTGTAAAACACAATCAAATTTCGCCGTTATAATTTCGAGCGCGTGAAGCGCGCTTCGGGTCCAATCCCACTTCCCGACACCAATTGTTACTCTAATAGTACAATTGGTGTTCCAAAATTTGGGCCTAACAAATTTAGTCCCAGGTCCGAATTCAACTCCTGACAACCAATTGTTACGGACACGACTTAGATGTTATGATGGGCCGAGCGGAATGGCCGCCGTGTTCGCACAGTTTACCCGATTACACTCGAACGTTGGCCGAATCGCGCTACGCTAGATCAATGAAGGAAAGGACACAACGGCTGGGATTAAGGCAACGACACAAGGGGTACAGTTCTCAAGACCTCCGGAGGAGGATATAATATTGGTTATGCAGAACGGTTAGATTACACGGCAAGAGGTAAAGCACAGCAAGATGGGCACTTAGACACAGTCTTATCTTAATTCCCGACAGACCACAGACAAACGGGACAAGACTGACTCACACAGGGATTGATGGCAGGGAAGGGCAGGCAGTCGATAGCTCAAGCTGCACCTTGGCTCAGGGGCAGAATCGACCCGGTCCGGTCTAGAGATGCGGGGAGGTATCGTCGCGCTGGAGGTGGCGTCCTTTTCTCTCCAAGCTGAGGCGCATCTGACGTCACCTCCCTCTTCCTGCGCATGTCCAGCGGGGAGTGACACGCCCTCGGCTCGTTAGCTCCGCCCCAGATGGAATCGGTCCGCTGCCTCCATTGGGTGCGGGGGGGTTACCGGGCTCCGCCCTTGACGAGGAGCTGACAGCGAGCCCCTGCGTGGTAACCCCGTCGGAGCACATGTTCAATGGCGGCTAACCAAGCCGGGGTGAGGACGCGCACTCCCCGCGCCGCCGCCGCTGTTGTTGTTGTTGGTGTTGTTGTTCCATGAGGAAGAGATGCGGGGAGGTATTGGGAGGTCCTAAACTTACTAATGGTGCCATACAATCACATTCTGGTGCAACGAAGAGTCAGAATTAATGGAAACGAGTCCTTAACTGACATAGACTAAGAATAACTAGCAAGATGTCCTATAGTTGTCTACGTGAGATGCGGTGAACCTGGGCACGACATTTAATGGGGGAAAAAGGGGAAGGTCGGTTCTACGGAGTGTTGTTTACAGAAAATGGGACTAGGGAATGGGGGATTGGGGATAGTTGGGAAGTATTGGGGAAATAGGGGAATATTTACAAGCGGATATGGATGGAGGCCAAATCCCATATCCGCAACAATATATATATATGTATATATATATATATATATATATATATATATATATATATATATATATATATATACATATATATACATGTATGTATATATATATATATATATATATATATATATATATATATATATATATATATATATATATATATATATATATATATATATATATATATACATACAGTGCAGGGTGATTGAAAAGTAACTCCCTATTTTTTAAAATATTTAGAAATTATTTATTTATTGTAATATTTTTCTCACATTTTTAGTGTTTGTTCGTTAATGTATGAGAATTTAAGCTGTGTTGATTTTTTTTCAGATTATTTTTTGTTTGAAATTCGGAAGCCCTACAAACATGGCTGGACGTCTTACCCTGCAGGAGCGTGCCCAGCTAGTGGTATGAAGATTGGTCTGATCTCTTTTTAAAATATCCTCTGGTCTGATGAAGCGGTATTTCACATCGGTGGGTTTGTGAACCGTCACAACTGCTATTACTGGGCAGGAGAAGATCCTCGTGTTATTTCTGAAAAAACGCAATATCGGCCCAAGGTAACGGTGTAGTGTGGAATGACTTCGGAAAGGATTGTAGGTCCCTTCATTCTTCGCGATACCATGAATGCCAAAAGGTACCTCACCATGCTGCAAGACGAAATCTGGCCAATTATCAGTGCTTCGGAGAATGTTGAAGATTTGATTTTCATGCAAGATGGCGCTCCTCCACATTTTGCTATTGTTGTTCGTGAATGGCTGAATGCCCACTTCCCTGGGAGATGGATGGGTCGTCGTGGTCCGTATGAGTGGCCAGCCAGGAGTGGCCCTGACTTAACACCATGTGACTTTTTTCTTTGGGGTTGGGTAAAAGTGCAAGTCTACTGTACCAAACCAACGACTTTGGAAGAACTTGAAGGGCGAATACGAGAAGTTATGTCTTCCATCCCACAAGAGTTCCTGGTGAAATCAGTTGACGCGGTTCCCGGGCGGCTTGAGAAGCTGGTGGCGAATTCTGGTGCCCATATCGAATTTTAAATAAAACTTCATGCTATACGCTTTCTTCTTATATCCACTTCTTGTAAAAATTATAGTTAAGAAATAAATTATAAGTATTTTAAAATAGGGAGTTACTTTTCAATCACCCTGTATATATATATATATATATATATATATATATATATATATATATATATATATATATATATATATATGTATATATATATATATACATATATATATATATATATATATATATATTATATATATATATATATATATATATATATATATATATATATATATACATACATACATACATAATTTAATCTGGGTTGAATCAAAGCCTGGGTTCAAATTGGATTCAAATCTCATATCTAGTCTGAAATCACTATGGTGTTTTGCATACAAGGCGATTCATCAACATGTCTACCAATGGATGAAATCTACTGGACAATGATTCAGTTTTGCTAACTGTCATGGGAGGCAAGGAAAAGCTGATGTTTCGTGTGTTAACCGTTCTTCAGTCCATTAACCCTTCATCACTTTGCTGAGACAAAGGGTTAACGTCCGAAATGTCAGCTTCTCCTTGCCTCCGATGGTAGCTGGCATAAATCAATCAACTTCCATTAGATTTCTTCCATTTTTCTATCTGTCCGCCAACACAAATTGATATTAGCCTTCACCAGGAAGACTTGTTCTTAATTCCACAATATGTGCACCAGGAGGATGTCATGTCAAAAGACCAGTCTGTGTCATTTTTCCAAGAGTAGGCTCATTACCGCGGGCACCCTGAATAAATTACAAATCCCTGCAACCTTCTGTCAAGTTTTCTGTGATGGAGTGATGCCCTGTCCTGGAGTCGTTCTCCACGAGAAACATTTCTCTACCCTTCTTGAATGCCCCGGACGTCTGTCAAAAGTTCAGGCCTCCATTATTATTAACTCGGCGTGCCTACCGTCGCTTTGCTGATTGGTTTTTTTAAATCAAAAGGCAGCACGTTGTACTTCACAAAGATATTACATGTCTATCTATGAGTGTCCATAAGGAAGTAAAATGAACTAAAACAGGTGAAAAAAGTTTTTATTTATAACATGTATTTTTGTTGCCATGGCTATAGTTGTTGTTTGTGTGCTCATTCAGTGTATGTATATATATATATACATATATATACAATATACATATATATATATATATATATATATATATATATATATATATATATATATATATATATATATATATATCAGTCACTATGCGACCTTCATATCATCAGTGGAGAACCGCCAGCAAGGTGTCCCATACAGCTGCTGCTGCACCTTGCTGGGAGCGATAAGCACCGCCTGCCACACGGCAACGTTATCTCTGGTATCCACTCATCATATGGAGTCGACCTGGTTGCGGTTGGGAGTTACTAATAATGGTATCTGTAATCTGGTATGGGAGGCAAGGAGACTTCCAGCCCATATATATATACACAGACTTGGCATTTAATATGGAATTTTTTTTTGTGGGGGTGAACTTACTTTTCAAGATGACTTAGAACCAAAAGTTCATTGGAATTATGTTGAAATAATTCTTGATTTTGTTAATGTGACCTTTAAAAGAAACAAAAACCACATTTGACATTTCAAAGCAAATAAATTGATCCTTGAAAGTGATGTAAACTGATACCGAACTCAATTCACGAACAGTACTGTGTTAAACTTCTGTGCGTTTTCCAGAAGTATCTCTTTATTTTGCACATTAGCCAAAAAATTATTTTAACAAAAACAAAAGTTAAATTACGACTGGGGTTACGGACAGTAAAATTACAGTTCAGTACTTCGTGTAACCCCCACGAGCATTCAGGAGGGCACGTACACGTTGAGGCATGCTGTTCACGAGATTTGCCAAGGTTTGGATAGGAATCGCTTGCCATGCAGTTACAATAGCCTGCTGCAATTCATGCACAGAGGCAGGCTGCTGGTCCAAGTTGTCGATTTGACGCGTTAATTCTGCCCACAAGTTCTCTATCGGATTCATATCCGGGGACATGGCAGGCCACTCCATATGCTCTACACCACGGTCAGCAAGAAAGTGTTGGATCATGCGAGCACGATGAGGCCGTGCATTGTCATCTTGGAAGACAAAGTTTCCTCGAAAGGCTGCACGAACAAATGGAAGCAATATTTCTTCCAGAATGGCCCTGTGCTTGAACTGGTTCAGGTTTCCATTCAGAACAACCAGGTCAGTTTTTCCCCCTGCATGAAAAGCAGCCCAAACGGTCACCCCACCACCTCCAGCTTGGACTCTTGGCACTATACAATCTTCGTTGTAGGCTTCATGCACTTGTCTGCGCACTCGGAAGTGGCCATATTGACGATAGACCAGAAATCTAGACTTGTCACTGAAGATCACGTGATTCCAGTGTCCTGGCTGCCATTGACGGTGCTCTCTGGCCCACTGCAATCGGCGCTGGCGGTGTTGTCTGGTCAGACGTGGCTTTCTCAGGGGACGCCTGGCACGATAGCCTGCTTGAACCAGTCGTTGGTTGACTAGACTTCTGGATACAGGCACATTTGTCAGTTGCTGCCACTCAGCCCTAAGCCGATTAGCTGACTTGGTACGGCCATTGCGGACTAACCGGTGCAGCTGGCGATCATCCCTCCTTGTGGTTCTGCGGGGACGTCCTGACCTCAGTATTGGAGTAGGGACACTCCTCTGAGCATTTAGTTTCAGGATCTTTGACACCTGACCTTGAGTGATGCCATACTCCCGAGCAATCGGACGCTGTTTCATGCCGGAATTTCATAAAGCCACCACTAAATGACAAACAGCATTGTCGAGTTGATGGACCATCTCCAGGGGAAGCGGAAATAACTTTTGTAGATGTGCAGCAGTTGTTTTCCACAAATACAGAACGCAACAACCCTTATATACCCGATTGTGAAGCCAATCGTCAAATGTACCTGTCCGTACATTTTGTCACACCACCTGTGATATAATCCTGTTATTGACTTCTTGCTGCGACAGACAATCAGTGACATGATTCTTTTAACAAAGAAATCACCGAAGCATAAAAGAAACTCACCAGATTGATATACCGAGTTCAGAAAGTAAACTCAAGTCAAGAAAAAAAAAATATTCCATATTAAATGCCAAGTCTGTATATATACTCAGAGGCAAAAGTTATTGTGACATGGAATTTTTTCATTGGTAATCTTGTGAATGAATTTTTGGATTTGAACCAGAGAAAGAGTGTGTTAAAATGGTCAAAGAAACGCAACCAAGCAGTTGTTGTTCGAATTGCATGAAATTTGCAAGAAGCATGACATATTCGAGAAAAATGGCCAGCAATGTTCACTTTAAAAGGCCAGACAACCAGACGCTGATCATTTCCACTCAATGCAGTCTTAAGAAGTGCAGAAGTCAGAAAAACACCTCTATTCATCGTTTTGGAATAAGTTCGACATGCCACACCTCGGGGAAAATGACAGATAGAGAGCTATAGGTATGCTTCAGTCTGGTACCTCGCAGCGTGATGTTGCTCGTCGATTCAACGTCCATAGAAACACCATTTGGCACAGCTTCACCGAGCTGACGGTAGGACACGTGTCTACAGGTGCACAGGTGAACGTTACATCAGGCCATGTGTTCTGGAAGGGGATCGTTTTGGAGGTGGGGGCGTTATGATCTGGGGTGGGATAACAGCTGCAGCAAGAACGCCAATGATTCTGATTGAGGGGAACTTGAATGCTGTGAGGTACCGAGACGAGATTTTGCAAATGGCCGCTTTACCGTTTTTGCAACAGAACGGCCCTAGAGTGACGTTTCAACACGATAATGCCAGACCACACGTTGCTCGAGTTGTACAGCAGTATCTTAATCAGAACAATGTTAATGTGTTACCCTGGCCTGCAAGATCCCCTGATTTGTCACCCATTGAACACGTCTGGGATGAAATGGAGCGACGTTTATGACGTCATCCGAATCCTCCAAAAACGCTGCAGGAACTCCACCAAATCCTTCCTCTGATATGGAATGATCTTCCCAAGGACTTTCATCGACGTTTAGTGGCCTCAATGAGGCGAAGGTGCCAGGCCTGCATCAATGCACAAGGTGGACACACTCGCTACTGACTGTGTGAACTTGCTTGTGAACCCCCTCTTGTGTTGTGGCTCATTTGCATATGCCAGGTGCGCTGTTCTTATGGACTGTTGATCGTTACCATACCTTGAAACATTTGTCTTTCCATGTAATAACATTTCATTCGCGGCAGTAAAAGTTTAACACTGATTCTATTTGTTGTTTGTGTGTCACAATAACTTTTGCCTTTGAGTATATATATGACGTGACGTCCCGGAGCTGGAATTGGGCCTCGGCTTGAAGAAACCAGGTATCGGCCTGCGCTTCCCAGAACTCCGGCAGCTTGATCGCGTTGATGGCCATTGCGCGTTCGGGGGTTCAACTATGGTTGAACCAGTCGGAGGTCACCAATGTGGTGCGGGAGCACACACGTTGAACAAAGGTAGGCCACAACGCTTTGGTTATTATCGAGCTCTTTATTCATTGCTCACTCATCCGCACTGGCGCGCTCCGGGCTGCGTGCCTGGTGTATATCCCGCGGCCACGCCTACCCCTAGGGCGTGGCCGCCACCCACTTGGTGCGTGGAATGATGCCCTCATGCCAGTGAGCTTTCGTGTCCGCCACACGCGCCCCCCCAGAATTCCCGCGCACCTGGAGGCCCAGTTTGCGGGGCAACCGGATGACCCGGCCGAAGCGCCCTCTGGCGACTGGCGGCGTCCGGGGTGCAGGGATGCCTCTGGTTGCACCCGGGATGTGTGCAGGACCGGGGGGCGGCGTGCCGGCGGGCCTGGGTGGTGCCGGGGGTCTGCCCGCAGGGGGGCGGCCCCGACGCGGGGGCCGAGCCACCGGCGGTGGGTGGTCCACGTCGAGGTGGGCCAGCTTGAGGTGATCCACCGAGACGCGGTCGGGAGTGCCACCGATGTCCAAGGTGAAATGTTTCACCCTGGTCTCCAGCACACGGAAAGGCCCGTCGTACGGGGGCCGCAGTGGTGTCCGGTGGGCGTCGTGCCGGACGAAGACGTACTCCGTGGTACGAAGCTCCGGGGCGACGTGCGTAGGCGGGTGCCCGTGGTGCGCCGTCGGCACCGGGGTGAACCTCCGGGCGGTCTCCTGCAGCACGGAGCGCTCCTGCGCCGCGGACCATGGTGCCGTGGGGTCAGGGAGGAACTCACCCGGCACCCGCAGCGGTTGTCCGAAGACCAACTCCGCCGCGGATGCGCGCAGGTCGTCCTTGGGCGCCGTCCCGAGGCCCAGCAGGACCCAGGGGAGCCGGTCGACCCAGCCGCCGTCGCGGAGGGTGGCCCGGAGCGCGGCCTTCAATGACCGGTGGAACTGCTCACACAGGCCGTTGGCCTGGGGGTGGTAGGCCGTGGTTCGGTGCAGCTGGACCCCGAGCCCCCACGCGACCGCCCCCCAGAGCTCCGAGGTGAACTGGGGGCCGCGGTCGGACGAGATGTCCAAGGGGGCGCCGAACCGGGCGACCCAGGTGGCGATGAACGCGTGCGCGATGTACGCCGCCGTCGTCGCCGCCAAAGGCACGGCCTCCGGCCACCGGGTGGTGCGGTCCACCATGGTGAGGACGTGGGTGAAGCCCAGCGAGGGGGGCAGAGGTCCCACCAGGTCCACGTGCACGTGGTCGAACCTACGTGCCAGCACAGTAAACGGGGCCAATGGGGCCTGGGTGTGCCGGTGCACCTTCGCGCGCTGGCACGCGAGGCATGTCCTGGTCCAGCCGCAGACGGCCTTCCGGAGGCCATGCCAGACAAACTTGTCGGCGACCAACCTCTGGGAGGCCTTCGTGCCCGGGTGGGACAGGCCGTGGATGGCGTCAAAAACCTGGTGCTGCCAGCCCGCGGGCACGATGGGGCGAGGCCGCCCGAGGGAGACGTCGCACAAGAGGGCCGCGCCGTCTAACGGCACCTCGGTGACGCGGAGGCCCGTGATGGCGGTCCGCAAGGCCTGGACGCCGGGGTCGGCAGCCTGGTCCGCCGCCATCCGGGCATAGTCGATGCCAAGGTGGACTGCGTGGGCGACGGACCGGGAAAGGCAATCCGCCACCGGGTTGTCCTTCCCCGCGACGTGCCGGATGTCCGTCGTGTACTTGGACACGGCCGAGAGGTGACGCTGCTGCCGGGCCGACCACGGCTCGGCGACCTTGCCCATCGCGAAAACCAGTGGCTTGTGGTCGACGAAGGCCGTGAACGCACGGCCCTCGAGCAGATGGTGGAAGTGCCTGACTGCCAGGTGAAGCCCGAGCAACTCGCGGTCGAAGGTACTATAGCGGCGTTCGGGCGGGCGAAGCTGCCGGCTGAAGAATGCCAACGGTTGCCAGGCACCACGCACCCATTGCTCGTGCACCGCGCCCACCGCGTAGTCTGAGGCGTCGGTGGTGAGGGCGATCGGTGCATCGGGCGCCGGGTGCGCGAGCATGGTGGTGTTAGCCAAGGCGAACTTCGCGCCCGTGAACGCCGCATCCATCTGCTCGGTCCAGGTAACGTCACCTTTGCCCGGCTTGCCTTGGAGGGCCTCGTGCAAGGGGCGCAGGAGCTGGGCGATGCGGGGCAGGAACCGATGGTAAAAGTTTACCATGCCCAGGAACTCCTGGAGCCCCTTGATCGTGCGGGGGCGCGGAAACCCCTTCACCGCCTCCACCTTGGCCGGTAGGGGGACGGCCCCATGCCTGGTGACGCGGTGCCCCAAAAAGTCGATGTCGGCGACGCCGAACCAGCACTTGGCGGGGTTCACGATGAGGCCATGCTGGCCCAGACGTTTGAAGAGCGTGCGGAGATGGTGTAGGTGCTCTTCGCGGGACGCGCTGGCGACGAGGATGTCGTCCAGGTACACGTAGACGAAATCCAAGTCGCGCAAGACGCTGTCCATTAGGCGCTGGAACGCCTGAGCCGCATTTTTCAAACCGAAGGGCATCCGAAGAAATTCGAAAAGGCCGAACGGCGTGATGACCGCCGTCTTCGGGATGTCCTCCGGCCTGACGGGGACTTGATGGTAGCCGCGTATGAGGTCCACCTTTGAAAAGGACATGCCCGCCAAACGGGCGGAGAAGTCCTGGATGTGGGGGATGGGGTAGCGGTCGGGGGTGGTGGCGTCGTTGAGGCGCCGGTAGTCCCCGCACGGTCGCCATCCCCCGCCGGGCTTTGGCACGATGTGAAGCGGCGACGCCCAAGCACTCTCGGAGCGCCGCACGATGCCGAGCCGCTCCAGCGTAGCGAACTCCGCTTTAGCTATGGCGAGCTTCGTCGGCTCGAGGCGGCGTGCCCGGGCGTAGACCGGTGGCCCGGCGGTGGGGATGTGGTGTTCCACCCCATGCTTGACGGCCCCCGCCGAGAAGGTGGGCCGCGTGAGGGCCGGGAAACCCGCGAGGAGGCGGGTGAATTCGTTCGCTGCCGGAAGCGTACAGATGAACCTGGCCGGAACCGAACCGCTCAGCAAGCCGCTCGGCGAGCCGCTCCTGGAGCTGCTCAACGAGGCGGGCAGCGCGCAAGCGAGCGAGCTGAACGTCTCAGCCTGGACAAGCCTTCTGTGCTTGACGTCCACCAGTAGACCATTGGCACACAGAAAGTCCGCGCCGAGCAGTGCCATGGGCACGTCGGCAGTGATGAATGACCATCGGAAAACCTGCCCTCCGAACCGCAGAGAAAGGCAGCGTTTTCCGTACGTGCGAATGGACATACCATTGGCGGCAAGCAGCGCGGGGCCCCGGTCCGTGGACTGTTGTCGGACGTACCGGCGGGAACGACACTCACCTGCGCTCCCGTGTCGCACAGGTAACGGCGCCCGGATAAGTTGTCCGTGATGAACAACAGGCTGCCAGTATGGCCGACGCCCATGGCAGGAAGCGAGCGCCGGCCTGGTCGTTTCCCGACCTGCCAAAAGTACAAGGCGGGTGACAGGGCCTGGCCTTGTGGCCGAACCTGGCATGGAAACGGCACCAGGTCTGGCCCGGTGGTGGTCGCCGCACCGGTTGCGACGACGGTGGTGGGCGGGGCGTGGCGGCAGCCACGCACGGATCCGCCAAACCTACGCCGTGCTCGGAAGGAACCGAACGCCATGCCACGCGGCAATCCGCCAAACCTACGCCGTATTCGGGAGGATCCGAACGCCATGCCATGCGGCGATCTGCCAAACCTATGCCGTGCTCGGAAGGATCCGAACCACCCGCGCCGTGCGCAGCGCCAGGACCCACGACGGCCGTGCTATATGCCGGCCGCGCGTCATGGGCTGCGAAGTACTTGTCCACCTCCCTGGCCAGGGCCCGCGGTTCCGTAATGGTCGACCCGGCCAACGCGAGCCGCACCTGTACAGGCAGCGCGCGGAGGAAGAGAGCACGGAACAGGAAATCTGCGCGGCCGTCGCCGAGCAAGGCTAGCATGTAATCCATGCGGGTTGACGGGTGTGTGCCGCCGAGGGTGGGAAGGTCCAAAAGACGGTCGGCGCGGTCGGCCTCTGGGAGGCCAAACGTATCGAGGAGCAGCTGCTTGAGCGCCGCGTACTTGCCCTCGTCCGGCGGGTGCCGGAGGAAGGACACGACGCGCGCGGCCGTGCCGGAGCCAAGGGCAGCGACCACGTAGACGTACCTCGTGTCATCCGCCGTGACGTCCCGGAGCTGGAATTGGGCCTCGGCTTGAAGAAACCAGGTATCGGCCTGCGCTTCCCAGAACTCCGGCAGCTTGATCGCGTTGATGGCCATTGCGCGTTCGGGGGTTCAACTATGGTTGAACCAGTCAGAGGTCACCAATGTGGTGCGGGAGCACACACGTTGAACAAAGGTAGGCCACAACGCTTTGGTTATTATCGAGCTCTTTATTCATTGCTCACTCATCCGCACTGGCGCGCTCCGGGCTGCGCACCCGGTATATATCCCTCGGCCACGCCTACCCCTCGGGCGTGGCCGCCGCCCACTTGGTGCGTGGAATGATGCCCTCACGCCAGTGAGCTTTCGTGTCCGCCATATATATATATATATATATATATATATATATATATATATATATATATATATATATATATTAGGGTGGTCCTCAAATGTAAACATTAACTTTTCTAAAGTGCTTTTCCATTTTTTTATTACACCTGTAGAGAGAACAAATTGCGTAAAATTTCATTTCATTTTGAAAACTTTTACCACTGTCACATGGCCCCTCCTAATCTGCTAATCAGCACTATACAGAAATTATTTCGGTTTGTTTCAGTTATGATGGCGAGTGCAAGTACTTCAAGAAGAGCAACCAGAAAAAGAACCATGTGTGGCTGATAGCCTGCCATATTGAAAAACTACCAGAAACTCGGCTCCCATCTTGGCAAGAGATTCTGCAGCGATAGTGGGGTGGCTTAGCCCAAATATTCAAAAGAATTGTGCATTTTGTGATACAAGCACCAAATTTGGCACACTAGTAGACTATCATATTATGAAAAGATCTGGATATTGGGCCATCTCAGATTCAGAGATTTTTGATGCCCTGACGGAACTGGTCCCATGGTTCCATGCCTTAGACCACACACACTATGCCAGGTGGGTCCCTGTTCACCTGAGGGACACGGTTGCACTCCCAATGAAGCACCCAGATGTAGCCAGAGAATTCAGGGCTGGCAACTTCACTGTACAGAAGACGAAGAAGGTGTTCTCTTCGATCCCAATCGAATCGAAATCTTGCAAAAATCAAATCTCTGAATCTGAGATGGCCCAATATCCAGATCTTTTCATAATATGATAGTCTACTAGTGTACCAAATTTGGTGCTTGTATCACAAAATGCACAACAGGTTTGCTATGCTGCTACACTACGATACTTTAAGCTACATCATGCTGAGAAATTGGACATAAGCAGTGCCGCAACAACTGTTGTTCGTGAGACATTATGCATCTGGGAGAAAGCACGGATCCCCACTGCAGATGAGCGGAATATCATTGCAAAACTGGAGAGAAAAGTAGAACAATACAGATCCATCCTGAAAGGAAAGAGCCGGCGATTTGTCCTTCAGATAAGAAAGAAGAGCAGTTTCAAACCGGTCTACGTGACTTATTTGACATTGCTCATGTTGATGTCCTTGATCTGATCAAAATACCAGAGGACCGTGAATTCCTTAAGGCACAACGGGAGCCAGGTCGACGGGGCTTTATGGTTGGTGTTGACAAGGTGCTAGCAGGAAAAGTGGAGCGGACACATCAACGCGACAAGGTGTTGACTGAAAGAGAGCAGCATGAAAAAGAGAAGAAAGCAGCCCGAGAGGAGACTCTTGAGCTAGCATCATCAACAGACAGCAGTGCTGAAGCCAGTGATCATGACGACTCTGCTGTTCTATCTGCTTCAAAGAGGCAGAGCCGAAAGCGTGCAAGTAGCATTGTTACACCGGACCTAACAGCAGCTCTCGACCGCACCAAGGTTAGCGATCGATCAGCTGTTCACATCTTGTCAGCAGCAGCCTCTGCTCTGGGACACGACCCTTCAGAGTTGGCCATCAACCGCACATCGATCAGGAAATCCAGGCGGGTCCAACGGAAGACAATTGCAGGTGACATCCAGGCATCCTATGCTCCAAACACAAGTCTGGTGGTTCATTGGGATGGCAAGCTCCTTCCAGACGATGGGACTAAAAATGTTGATCGCCTTCCTGTCATTGTCAGTGACCCACAAGGAACTGGAAAGCTTCTGGGTGTGCCAAAGCTGCCAGCATGAACTGGACTAGCAACAGCTGCTGCTGTTATGCAATGCCTCGAAGAATGGCATTTGCAAGACATGGTGGCAGGTATGAGCTTTGACACGACAGCCAGCAACACTGGTTCAGCACTTGGTGCGTGCACTATTTTGCAGCAAAAGCTTGGACGACCACGATTACATTTTGCATGCCGGCATCACATTCTGGAACTAGTGGTAGAGGCAGCAATGGCAGCATTCAAATCATTTCTTGGTCCATCAAAAGGACCTGAGATTGCCGTCTTCAAGCGTTTCCAGTCAAACTGGAATTCCATTGACCAAAGCAAGTTTAAGCCAATGATGCCTGATGACCTGGACTCTGTAGTTTCAGGTGTATTTTTAAGTTGCAAAGAAGATGTCGTTTCATTCTGCATCCAGAAACTGGAATCGGGCCAACTACGAGATGACTACCGTGAACTTCTTGAGTTGACTATTATTCTGTTTGGTGAGCGTCCTCCGAGAGGATTCAGGTTCATGCAGCCAGGAGCCATGCATCGGGCAAGATGGATGGTCCGTGTGATTTATGGAATCAAGATCTACTTGTTCCGTGATCAGTTTCGACTGACCCCAAAGGAACTCACTGGCATAAAGCGTTTTACAGCATTTGTTGGAGCAGTGTATACCAAAGCCTGGTTCAGCGCTCCATCTGCCATTGGTGCTCCCACTGGAGACCTAGCTCTCTTAAAAGCACTCATTTTCTATTCTGATTCAGTGATTGCCGAAGCCACCAGCAAAAAGCTTTCCAATCACTTGTGGTACCTCAGCGAAGAACTGGCAGGACTTGCTCTGTTTGACGATAGTGTTGAGCTTGATGTCAAGCGAATGATAGTAGCTGCTCTTAAAGAAGAATGCCAAGAGAATCCTCAACCACGGGTACATGTGGATCTTACAGCAAGGGAAGCCATCGCTGCCAAGACTGTTGCAGATTTTGTTACTTCTGCCTCACTGCGAATTTTTACTGCATTCAAAGTCAATACTGGCTTCCTAGAAAAGGACCCTGGTGAGTGGGCCGATGACCCATCATTTCAGTCATCACAGCAAGTATTTCGCGGTATTGCCACTGTCAACGACTTTGCAGAAAGTGGTGTAGCATTAATACAGGACTACAATCAAGTCTTGACAAAGGATGAACAGCAGCGCCAGTACCTGTTGCAAGTTGTTGAGTGGCATCGCCATCAGTTCCCCGACGCAAAGAAGATAAGGAGGAAATAATTTACCACATAACTTATAAATGAGGAATCAATGGTCTGGAGGACTCTTACTCATTGTGTTTATGATGATTGTCATACATTCTTACTGATTTGGGATTACATCTGAGTGTTAGTTTATTAAAAACAATTTTGTGTGTCGATACTGAAACATTGTAATTTTCAACCCATGTGTGACAGTAGTAAATAAAGTCGTATAGAAACCATCTTTGGCACATTTCATTATTTCACAATAAGGAACAATTTTAGCAACAAGCACCTGAAAAAGTCCAATTTTATTTTTTGGTGTACATTTGAGGATCACCCTAATATATATATATATATATATATATATATATATATATATATATATATATATATATATATATATATATATATATATATATATATATATATATATATATATATATATATATATATGCTGAGAGAAGTATTACTATATTTATTTTCGTGTGCTCCTGTTTCCTTGCAAAGGGTTCCTGCTTTAGAATAATAAATGTTGTCGTTGGGAAAGCAATATTGAAGCTCAAGCTCACACTTCTTCTTCAAACCTGGAAAAGCGGGCTTTATAAACGGGCAAGTGGAACAAAACAAGACTGGAAACAAAACAAAACTGGCCCGAGAACTACCTCACTATATTCAATCCCACTCCTCCCTCCAGGTCTTTAAAACAACTGTTCACCACCATCTCTTATCTTCTCCCATCGAAAACCTTGATCTTTTCTACCCCCGTTAATTCACCCCTGATCGACTTTTTTGAAATTCCGACTTCTTTCCTGGAAGTCCTAGCAGTGTCCATGTGTTTTATACCTCTCCTACCTCCCTTCCCATGCCTCCTCCCCCCAAGCCCTGTCCCTCCCACAGATCTCCCGATGTCTCTGCTCTCAAATGTTGTACTTGTGCACTTCCCTCTCTCTCCCCATCTTGTCTCCCCGCTCCCTTTATCTTATGTTTTATGTGTCAGTTTGTTTTTTTGTGATTAATGTTAGCTCTTACACGAGCCTCGATCTTGTATACAAAAAAAAAAAGTGAATGTGATTGAAGGAACGAATTTTTGTACCAAATTAACAGGACAGTGAACACCAATTACTTGATTTACTTCGGCATGCAAAAATAAATGATTGTGATTAGTCTTTCAGACTTTGAGCAATTATTGTTCGAAGATACAAAAGTAAGAAGGAAACTGACCGACTCAGTTATTTGTAGTAAATATAATTTACTCACCAAAGCGAAGTAAAAAAAAAAAGTCCGTCAATCTCACGGATGCGCAATTGGAATGGCAGGCATCCGTGGGAAAACGATGAGCGAATCGGGGAGATATATTACCTATTCTTCGTGAGAAATCAGTCATTTGACAAGGACAAAGACAGGAGCGACTTGAAGCTGAACACAAGTTATTCATACAACTTGATGAATGCGCTTAATTGAGATTTCTTTGGGGTGCTCAAGTGTGTCGTTCATAATCCCACGCGCCACCCGGCATTGTTCCGACATAAGAAAGAATGATTGTTTATTGTCAACTGGAATAGTCTTCAGTTTTGGTCGCAACATTTGAGAAAGGACATAGATGCCAGGGAAAGGGTCCAGCACAGATTAAGCAAGAACGGCACTCGGTATAGTGCATACCTCCGCCTGGTGAACAGTTTACGTTTTGTATCCCACTGATAGGCCGGATCTGGATTCGTACCTGAACCAAAATCGAATCGAATCGTCCTTGTCGCACACCCAACCTGTCCACCAAGTTTCGTCCAAATCCGTCCACAACTTTTTGAGATATCCTGCTATATATCGTCTTTGGTCCTACCTCCCGATGGTGAAGAATCACTTAAAAATTCTACTAACCGGATCCGAATCCGGATCTTCACCAAAATCTAATCATTTCGTCGGTATCACATACATTACCTCTCTGCCAAATTTTGCCGAATCCACACACAACATTTTGAGATATCTTGTTCATAAACGGACAAACAAACAGACAGGGTGCACCTTCAATGGCGGATGTAATGATTCCTGGGCCAGCGAGACTTAGTTATAAGGAGCAGACAAAGGAGGCAGGACTTTATTCATAACAAAAGTGGTGATTGCAAGGATACCTGATAGAGATGTCTAAGACAATGAAGGGTTTCGAGGGAATAAGCGTAGAAACGATTTTCAGCAGAATGGACAGTTATAGGACGAGGGGCCATATAGCTTGTATGAAGAATAGGGCAGTTGGGACTACATTAAGACAATGGTCTTTCATTCATAGGGAAGTTGGCGAGAACATGTAGATTGAAAGAGCTGCACAAGCGATTGTTGGAATGAATCGTGAGTAGGTGAGGGGAATGAACGTGCTGATGAGTAAGTGGCTGGAATAATGTCGGCCGGATTGAGTGCACCTAATGACAAATGGCGACCGACGAATGGACATCACCTCAAGCACATGCATCGAAAGCACTGAACGGAGTTCCGTGGAGTTCCGAACATACCGCAGGTTCCGGTGCTGCAGGTGGATTCGCCTTCCAATGCCGCCCTCTGCTGCCCGTGCGCAGACTCTCATCCTCCTTCAAGACGCAGATGTCGCTCTCGAATTCATCTTCCTTCCTGTTGGTTTTAAGTGCGTTCAGTCATTACATCCTGTTTTCCAATTGCAAAAATTGCTAATTACAAGAGCCTTATGCCATGGTGTGCCCAAATTAATACCTTCTTGATCTGGGGTTAAACCACAAATCAGTCGGAATCCTTTTGATTCATGATTGTATGATCCTACCCCTGATAAGAGGGAGGTCAAAATGTCCCATCCCTCCCGACCTCCAACCTGTACGGTACATTGTCCTGACCTATGAGACTTTATAGGGTTGTATTCGTCCTTTTATACAAGTACTTTCCAAGTATTGCTCCACGATTTTGCAACCTGGGCTGAGTTTCCCGATGCCATGGAAACAGAAATCACGTGTTTTTGATTCAAAAATATTTATGAGGCCAAAACATAAAGAGGTCACAAATAGGTCTAAGACCAGCACCTGTAACCCAGAATTTTTTTTTAGACATACACAGTGACAAACTTGTAAGACCATGACTAATGTTCTTTCCAAAAATACTTTCATTTTTTCTCTTCTTTCTTCCATGTAACTAGTGGCTGGGTGATTGCATCACTGCTCCGAGTGCCACTGTGCAGGTGATACAGTGCCACCTGTAGGTTACGACAGGAATTTCACCACCATGCCAGCAGTAATTCGCCTTCTCTTTGCGAAAGACACCGTTAGGAAATTTAACGTCTACAAACTAATGCCAGCAGACAGAGCATTTGGCTCAACGTCCATCTGACGGATGGCACACTGAGTTTTGGAGACTCCGAACCCTCCACACTCCGCGTGCTTTCTGAATATTTATCGAGTTGGCAATTATTTTTAAAATGCAGTCCAAAAACGTTGCACCTGATAAGAGATGTTTCAAGTTGGCTGTTCTGGTGGACTGGTGCACAAAAATGGTGACGAATGACCAGCTTCCAGACTACCCTTTCTCTGAGTGTTGATTGGATAATGTAGATGTAAAATAATACTCCAATCAACAATTTGAGGAAGAGCATCTGTGACGGGATGGTGTGACCCGCAGAGGTCACTACTAAGGATTAAAACGTTAATTAAAGTATGAATTGTTACCACCGCCAACGAAGATGGATGGAGGTTATGTTTTCACCCCTGTCTGTTTGTCTGTTTGTTTGTATGTTTGGCAGTTTGTATGTCTGTTTCTATGTCTGTTTGGCTGTTTGTTTGTCTGTTTGGCTGTTTGTTTGTCTGTTTGTATGTCTGTTTGGCTGTTTGTATGTCTGTTTGGCTGTTTGTATGTCTGTTTGGCTGTTTGTATGTCTGTTTGTATGTCTGTTTGGCTGTTTGTATGTCTGTTTGGCTATTTGTATGTCTGTTTGGCTGTTTGTTTGTATGTTTGGCAGTTTGTATGTCTGTTTGGCTGTTTGTTTGTCTGTTTGGCTGTTTGTCTGTTTGTATGTTTGGCTGTTTGTTTGTCTGTTTGTATGTTTGCTGTTTATGTCTGCTTGTATGTTTGGCTGTTTGTCTGTTTTTACGTCTTTTTGTTTGTATTGTTGCGGATCTCAGCGCCGGCCTTTTCCCCTTACCAAGGGGGGATTAGTCCCCTTGTCTTTGACTAGCCGACGGGACCCGGGACCTATGACGTCCCTCCCGGACAGCATGAAGTAGGGTCATAGGACTAATCACTAATACCTAAGTACTCGCGCCACCCAGAAACGAGGAAATAAGCCTCGCCCGAATCACGGGTGTTGGTGGATACGCCGAGCGGTAGCGAACCCATGACCCGAGCCGTTATCAATGACCAGACCCCGATCCAAGTGGTTCGTAATCGTGCCACGCTTACCCAATGATGGAAATCACAGAAACGGTCGAATTTGGAAGAAAAGGAATAACAAGATTTATTTATACAATGTACAATGATCAGCAGAAGAAGACACAGTGCAGCCTTAAACAGTCTTACACTTATCCCCTGGACAAACAGGCCCGTTCACACTCAGACACACTCACACGGGGTTGCAGACGAACAGGTTGATGGTCCAGGGATGGCATCCGGGCAGCTCTCCCTCCGGTCCCCAACTCGCACAGCGAAGAAGATGTATACAGTGGCCAGGAGCTCTCCGCGTGTCGTTGGCGCACACGGGATTATTACAGGGCGAACAGTAGGGCTGGCTTTGGCGGTTAATCACTCGCGTGGCTGCGTATGTAATAGTTCAATATATGGTCACAATGCACTCTGCAATTCCCCAAGCCCTCGTGCAAATCCTCTCCAACAAGTCCTCTTACACCGCGCAATTCTTTCACCCAACGAGTCCTCCTCATACAGTTCTCATCAGTCCTCGACTTGAGCGCCTGCCTCTCCCTTCTCATAACTCTACTCCAACACCCGAGCGCCTGCCTCTCCCTTCTCATAACTCAATTCAACACCGCGCATCCCTTCTCATAACTCAACTCCAAGACTCGAGTGCCTGCCTCTCCCTTCTCATAACTGAGGCGGGGGCCTCGCGCAAAGGGTTTTATTGCTACGCCCTTGGAACCCTCTGGAACTCACCAGACGTTCTTCACCACGCCCTATCACGCCATGCCCTCCGAGCCCTGGTTGGCTGGGAGCCCTTACCGTCATCGCCTCTGACGTGCTCCTCGACTCTGCCACACCCCGACCTCGCGCTCCTCCCTCTTTTCAGGCATACCTCATGTCACTTGGCTAGTTTCGAGCCAAAAAGGGCAGCGAACGCTGCTGGCAGCCAAAGCATAACAAATTGCGGTTAGCCAAAGCGTAACAAACTTGAGGGATGCCAAATGGGGCGTGGGATCGATTATGCCCACTGATGTAATTGGGGGGTGGCGCAAAGATGAAAGGGACCTAAGCTCATTTCTTTACACAATGCAGATGTTACTGGGGAAATGGCCTACTCTTACACATACTATGACATAACTAATACTCTACGTGGGCCTACGTGTTGCTTGTGGACTAACTATGGGGGGAAAACCTTTAACCTTTAATGATGTCATATATACAATCTCAAAACCGCACCACTGCCCCCTCCTTCGCCAGGCTCGTCCCCGAGCCGAACCCACACAAGTGAGAACGACCGGTTTTGAGCAAGGGTCAGGACTACTTTTTTAATTCCATGTGACACTTAGGTGTGGTTCCCCTCTACATTTAACCTAACACCCTGTGTGTGACAGTTTTACAACACTAAATATGTCCCACCTACTGCGTTGTGTACTAACTAACAGACTCACACCCACAGCTAACCGAATTGCGGAAAGAATTCTCAAACTATACATAAAGCCGGTGGGGAGCATGCTATTTACAAGACTAATCTAATTATTTACAGTTCTACAACCCAGGACCTGTTCTTTTGTGGGAAAGAAATTTTTGGAGAGAGAGAGAAACACAATGCACTGCACTGCACCAATACACCATTACATGAAATGCACAAAAATGCACAATCACATTTCATATTTAAATGGCACATTTGCTGCTTGGCTGCTGCTGGGCTGCTGCTTCTTGCGTCTTCCTGCTTCGTCTTCGGTGTGCCATAATTAACTTGGAGATCTTTCCTGACACACCAGAATAAAAAATGCACAAACCGTGTCCGTTTTTTATTTGCAGGGCCATCTTATGGTCCATCTGCATGACTTTGACGCCACTTAAAACCAGTGGTCCGCAGGGCAAGATAACGCTTGCAGCAATTGTCTGCTCCAGCAAAGGTGCCAGGCCACAGAACGTGTGGTCCATTAGGTGTACTGGTGCAGCAACAGGTAGCAGAGTGCAGTGCAAAAGTGCAGCCGCACAGCTCAGGGTTCCTGCACACTCCCCTCAACAAAAATATGGGTCCATGGGTGGGGAGGTAAGACAAAGCAGAGTGTTAGCGGAGGAAAGGGTGCAAGGGTACACACAAACACAAGGCAATGCAACATGAGGGGCGCGGGAGAGCGAGCAGAGAAAGCTCGTCCCTAACCGTACGTAACCCCCCATGTCAGCCAACACTACCCTTGCCCTTCACTGTATTTACAATTTACAAATTTGTCGCTAAGTTTTGTCTCTTCTATCCCCCGCTAAACCAAATTCGTCGTCCAATCCCTCCCAATAAGGAAGAGATGGAATATCACACAATGTCACTTTCACGTCAAGATGCGTCTCACCATCCAAATCATTTGCAAAATCTGGTGCGGAGTTCCGTCTCCCTTGGTGAGTGGATGTGGATGGTGCGAAGAGATTTCTCATCCTAACTATACTCTAATAACATTAACTCCTTTAAACTACCCGGAGTCTTGCCCTGCAAATCAATTGGCCATCATTACACTATGCGGTTCTAAAAACCAATTCCCACTGACCCACCCTGTGGTGCCTTCCAAATTTGGGGTCTCACTCCCCCAATTTTTTCACTACTGTGCCTTCGCACAATTTCGGGGCTGGGTCGTGTGGCTCCACTAGCAGGTCCAACTACCTGCGCACCTCCGCCACTGAAATCGCCACCCTTGCTTACCATGCTCCTTACAATGACCCTAAATCGGGGAAGGCCCCTCCTGGCTCTCTCAACCCTCTGGTGCCCTCTCTGGCATTGGGCTACCCGGGTCCTCTCCTAGGATCCTAGGGCCCCACTGAACACTACTCTGACTCTAACTGGCTCCCAGAGCCTACCTGCGGCCTCACCTGGCCGACAAACTACCAGTGGCAGAGTGCCCCAATAACTATACTCACCAATTAAGCCCACACGCCCAGCCATTTCCAAAGACTCACGCACCCATCCAAGCAATTCCTTGCTACTACCTGCACCACAGGTGTCAATATCCAACAATTTACCTAAACCCTCTACCTAACTTTAAACTACCCTCCCCGGGTATTCGTGAAGGGGTCCATCTTCCCCCATCCACTCCTTCGCACCATGCACTCCACACCACTCCTTCCACACCACATACTCCCACCAAGCTTTCCACACCAAATATTCCCCACTTGCACACCATGCAAGTCCATTCACTCAACACAATTCCATTCGTCCTCAATACACCACTCATACATCACCTCTGGTCATCCCCGACCAATTCCTCATTTGCTCACGCTCACCACCAAGATTCGCATTCAATTCCTCATTTGCTCAAGCTCATCACAAATATTCTCAATCTCAAGCTCATACACACAGCATCATCTAACTAACTACTTCCCTCTAACGCTCGTGCTTTCCCGTCTTCCCTTACACTAAGCACACCCTCGTCATTATCATCCATCTAATCTGACTACGTCCCCTCTACCTGTACCAATGTCATGACTTAAATCTTGTCCCTACTGTCATTTCTAAATCCCTAACAATATCCTAGCCCGCCCTCGGCTAGTTTTCACTGCCACCCCCTAATCTATAGCTCATGTGCCCCCATGAATGGTAAAGCTACCATTCGCCAACGCCATTACTATTAGTCCACTACTCTCGAGCCTCCCCATGCGGTAATACATTTCCATCACAGCTCGGCTTCGCAAAGCCGAGCAATGCATCCGGGTGGTTGGTCTCCTGTTGGTTGGGTCCATCCGGCATTTTCGTTTCTGGGGAGGAGGCATACTTGGGCCGAGGTTCCAGGCGCCATCTCTGCGCGGAGCCTTTCGGTCTCCGGCACGATGGCCCAACCTCCCCCGGTCGGAGCACCGTGCCCGCCAGGGGGCGAAGGTCCGACCTCTCCTTCCTCCCCTGGAATCGTGCCATTTGCCTCTTTCATCAAAGCGCGGCACCGACCATACAGGGCGGGGCCCGGCACGAATCGTGCACGCCGCCGCGGCAACGATCCCCGCAGCACACAAAGCGCACCACGCCCCGAGAGCTCGCGTTGGCTATACGTCGGCCTAAATGCTAACCCCCCCCGGTCTGGGTCGATGCTTGAGCCGCATTCTCACACCGAGGCGCTCCAGCGCCTCTCATACATTCCCTGCATTCTATTACTGCACCCTCTCGTGCATTCTCTTCTCTCGCACACTCAGGTGCACACCACTCAGGCACACTCACACACTCCCTTATCACACACTCCTCTGTTACACACTCCATAACACACTTGGCCATCGCACACCCTCGCGTACACTCTCCCGTTACGTACTCCGTAACAACCATGGGTGTGCACTCTTTTGCTGCACACCCAATCACACATTCTGGTGTGCACTCCCGCACACTCTCTTCGGCCATCGCACACTCTGTCACACTCTGTTTCACACTCTTCTTCAACACACTCTTCCCCCATACACTCCGTCTTGCACTTGAGCTCCGGCGCTGTTCGCACACGCGCGCCATTCGCCTTCACACAGCGCACCACGGACCTTCCACGAGCGCCCGGGTGACGTCGCGATCCCAAGTGCGCGAAAAAGCTTTTCGCGCCAAACACTTTCGTGCCATACACGCTCCTACTCACCTTCGGGCTTCTCTTCTCCTGACACCGCACCTGCAAACCTTTATTGGGATTAGGCAGCACGACACCACAATGCGAACACGGACTTTGCACATATTCCACCTCAATCTCCGATTTAATTGCTATCTCTGCCGTCTCTTCAGCCCCAATTTCAACTATGATTATTTCTTTTTCTTTTTCCTCGACGACCGACGGTGCCAATAAAATTTCATTTTCCGACTCGGCGGCCGTTGGCTTTTCCATACCCCGAGTCGCGATTTCTACCCCGGTCAACTTGACTGCGCCTTGCCCAAACTCGCTCTTCCCGCGTTTCTCAAATCGCGTTACCTCGTCGCGTACCAATGCGACGTTCCCGCTCAACCTGCGCCCAATGTCTTTCCCTGCCTCTTTTATTTCTCGGGTGTATTTATCACTTTGGGCATCCATTCGATTAACCAACTGATCCCCCATTTTTTTCATTTCCTTCTTAAATAGAGCCATGAATAACTGCATGTCTTCAAACGTTGGCACAGCAGGCACGGCCCTCATCGCCACGTGTGAGGCACCGCCATTTTCTTCCCCTGCTACCCCGACTGCTGCACCCTCATCAATGCTCTCCTCTTCTTCCCATTCTTCCCGGGGGTCCTGGGTTATTGATTCTAATTCCTCCTCTACCTCCTCATTTACCCCCACCGGCATCCGGCCGTCTTGGTTGTCCATAGCACAAATTAATTTGGATTTTTATACTATATTTTGGTCGCTCTTAGTTTTGGCCAAATTTGTCCAAAAAAATTTGGTTGGGTTCCAAATCCCACTCCTGACACCAATTGTTGTGGATCTCAGCGCCGGCCTTTCCCCGTTACCAAGGGGGGATTAGTCCCATTGTCTTTGACTAGCCGACGGTACCCGGGACCTATGACGTCCCTCCCGGACAGCACGAAGTAGGGTCATAGGACTAATCACTAATACCTAAGTACTCACACCGCCCAGAAACGAGGAAATAAGCCCCGCTCGAATCACGGGTGTTGGTGGATACGCCGAGCGGTAGCGAACCCGTGACCCGAGCCGTTAGCAATGACTAAACCCGATCCAAGCGGTTCTTAATCGTGCCACGCTTACCCAATGGAGGAAATCACTGAAACGGTCGAATTTGGAAGACAGGAATAACACGATTTATTTACACTTTGTACAATAAGAAGAAGAAGAAGAAAACACAGTGCAGCCTTAAACAGTCTTAATTATTCCCTGGACAAACGGGCCCGTTCACTCTCAGACACACTCACACGGGGTTTGCAGTTGACCAGGTCGATGGTCCAGAGATGGCGTCCGGGCAGCTCTTCCTCCAGTCCCCAACTCGCACCGCGAAGAAGATGGATAAAGATGGCCGGAGCTCTCCACGTGTCGTTTTCGCGCACGGGATTATTACAGGGCGAACGGTAGGGCTGGCTTTGGCGGTTACACTTGCGGCTGCGGCCGCGTACGTAATAAGCGAATAGTTCAATATGCGCTTCTCAATCAAGGGCTCTCGACACTGTCGTGTGCACGCCGATCCTCTGAGTTCTCCTCACACAAGTGCTCCAGATCAGTTCTCTACAACACAGTTCTCTCTCAACTCGAGCGCCTGCCTCTCCCTACTCATAACTCAGGTCAGTCCTCTACAATGCGCGATTCCTTTCAGTCCTCGTATCAGCCAGTTCGCTCAGTCCTCAAGTTCTCACGAGTCCTCTCAAGTCCTTCGCATGCGAGTCCTCATAAGTCCTTTTGCACGAGTCCTTTTGCACGAGTCCTTTCGCACGAGTCCTGTCGCACGAGTCCTGTCGCACGAGTCCTGCCGCACGCGTCCTGTCGCACGAGTCCTGTTCAAGGGCTTTGTGCACTCGCTTATATAGCCTTGCCCAGCGAACCTTCCAGCACTTGCTACACGCCTCTTACCACGCCCTATCGCGCCATGCCCTCTGAGCCCTGGTTGGCTGATGGCTCTTACCGTCACCGCCTCTGACGCACTGCTTGACGCGGCCACACCTCAACCCTCGCACTCCTCCCTCTTCGTAGGCCTACCTCGTGGTACTGGGCTAGTTTCGAGTGAAACCAAGGGCAGCGAACGCTGCTGGCAGCCAAAGCGTAACAAGCTTGAGGGATGCCAAATGGGGCACGGGATCGATTATGCCCATGATGTAAATGAAGGGTGGCCGCAAAATGAAAAGGGACCTAAGCTCATTTCTTTACACAACGCAGATGTTACTAGGGAAGTGGCCTACTCTTACACATACTATGACATAACTAATTCTAAGTGGGCCTACATGTTGCTTGTGGACTAACTATGGGGGGCAAACCTTTAACCTTTAATGATGTCATATTTACAATCTCAAAACCGCAACAATATGTTAATGATGATGTCATAGGTGCCTCCCATTATGACATCATAATTCGACAAGTACAAAACTTCATCCAATCAAGATGCAATTTCTTGAGTGCCATGTCGGCATAAATTGGTGGAGAAAAAAATAATGATGACGTCATCGATCACGTGGTTCAGCCACCATCTTGGAAAAACCGAAAAACTTTGCACCTCTCTATCTCCGAAAGTGCTGAATAGAAAAAATTGAGACATGGCTCATTGTAAAGAACTCTCCATGGGGAATAAAATATGTTAATGATTCTGTCATAGGTGCCTCCATTATGATGTGGTAATTCGACAAGTACAAAACTTCATCCGATGAAGATTAAATTTCTTGAGCATAATCTAGGAATAAATTAGTCCAGAAAACAAATAATGATGATGTCATCTGTCACGTGGTTCGGCCGCCATATTTTTTATTCCGGCAATTCCTCGGTCTCTGACCGATTTCTAGTTTGTCTGTTTGTTTGTATATTTGGCTGTTTGTATGTCTCTTGGGCTGTTTGTTTGTCCATTTGTATGTCTGTTTGGCTGTTTGCTTGTTTGTATGTTTGGCTGTTTGTTTGTTTGGCTGGTTGTATGTCTGTCTGGCTATTTGTTTGTCTGTTTGGCTGTTTGTTTGTCTGTTTGTATGTTTGGCTGTTTGATGTCTGTTTGTTTGTATGTTTGTCTGTCTGTTTGTATGTTTGTCTGTTTGTTTGTATGTCTGTTTGGCTGTTTGTGTGTCTGGCTGTTTGTATGTCTGTTTGGCTGTTTCTATGTCTGTTTGTCTGTCTGTTTGGCTGTTTGTGAACAGGATATCTCAAAACATTATGGCCGGATTCGGAAACTTGGTGGACGGTTTGGGTGTGCGACAAGAACAAATCAATTCGATTTCGGTAAAGATCCGAATGCGGATCCAGATATGAGAAATCTTTGTTATGAAGATGATGTTATGAAGCATGTCACTGTAGTGTGTTTGTGGTGTAGTTTTAATGAGTCTCGGGGTCTGTGAAGGTTGGACATGGAAGTGGCATGGGTGATTGTGGTTGGCATTTGCTGTTGCAAAGAACTGTGAACTTCTCATGTCTAAGTTATCATTGATTTTTAGCATTTTTACTTTTGTGTGTATGTGCTCGATGGGTCTTGTTAATGTGCCACCTGTGATGATATGAGAGGCTTTGTTTTGTACTAGGGCATGCCCGTACTATATATATATCTAAAAGTATATCCCCCCCCCCCCCCCCCCCTCTATTTACATGCAATGGTTTGGTCCAAAGCTAACGGCTTGCGAGTACGGTGACAATCCCCCCCCTCTATTTACATGAAATGGTTTGGTCCAAAGCTAACGGCTAGCGGAGTTTGGTAAAGAAATCGCCATAGCGTGCACAAATGCGCAGGAAAGCGAAAGAATCGCAAATTAGTTTTAATTAGTTTTAAAACATAGTTTAACGCCAACATAGCGGCAACATAGTTTGCCAACGTGAAATAAATGAATACGCTCTCAAATGTGCCAAAAAAAAAAAAAAACGCTACCCGTACGCTCTACCCCGCCCGTACGCCCGTAAACAAAAAAAACAACGCTCTTCGCTTCCGCCCTTCGCTCTGACTGAATTGGGAGAAATAATGCGCATAAGAAATCGAGAAATTATTATTTTCTCCGGAAGAAATCGAATTACGTACCGTAATGGCGCACGCGCTGGGCTCAGCATCAGCTCGCTCTCACATCGGCCACGCCTACGCAATAACGCGTTCTGTGATTGGATGCCGGAAGTGCAGTCCTCACTGTCCGGAAGGTCGCAAATCGCAGTTACGATGAATCGCAAATTAGTTTTAATTAGTTTTAAAACATAGTTTAACGGCAACATAGTTTGCCGACGGGAAATAAATGAATACGCTCTCAAATGTGCCATCCGAGGCAGAGTGTGTTCGCCACGTTCGGCACACGTGATAGCTCGCTGCTCTCTGATTGGTTGAATCGTTTTTTGGACATAGCTCGGTAACTACTTCTGCGATTAATTCCAAACCTTGAAAAGGCACATCCTCGGGTCCCCAGCAATATACCTGGCAAGTTTCAAGTATATCGGACCGGTAGTTGTCGAGAAACAGCGGTCACAGACATACAAACATACAAACATACAAACGTACAAACAAACATACACACAGAGATTACTGGAATTATAGATAGATGGTCTGCAGGATGTTGAGATGTGTGTTTGATGGGCTGGAGGCCCATGATGAGCTGGCATAGTTAATGATTGATCCAATGTACTGCTTGTATGTTAATGATGTTGTTTCTTTGTTGTGCCCGAAGCTAGAGCCTGTGAGTGCCCTAAGTGTGTTCGGCCTGGGTGTACATGTTTTTTTTAAATGTTTGTGATGTGATCTGAGAATGACATGGATGTGTTTAAAGAGACGCTGAGTATTTTTGTTTGGTGTGTGCATGGATAGGGATGTTGTTCAGTGCGATATTTGGTGCAGCGCTATGTTCCTTGGTGGTGTCAGACGAGTGAGTGTTTATTTTGAAGGGGCTACTTTTAGTCTGTTGGTGAGCCAGGTTTGTAAGGTGCTGAGGAAGGGTTGAAGTTGTGCTGTGGCGGTGTTTATGTTGCTATGAGTTATAGTGTCCGCATATGAGGCTAATTGTATGTTCCCGGCTGGTTGTGGAATGTTGTGCATAAACAGATTAAAGAGTGTGGGGGAGAGGACCTTGGGACTCCATTCGGAGAGTATCATGTGCGTGATGACCTGCCATTAAAAATTACGACTGACTGTCTGCATGATACTGACTGTATGCTGCATGTGTGAGAAGTGTTATGATTTATGGGAGTGAGACATGGGTAATGAACGTAGAGCAGCAAAGAAGGCTGGAAAGGGTGGAAATGCGAATGGTTCGGTGGATGTGTGGAGTATCGTTGAGAGAGAGGAACACAAATGATGAATTGCGAAAGATGATGGGAATATTGCCTGTGATGGATGCTGTGAAGAGAAACAGGTTGAGATGGTTTGGTCATGTGTTGAGGAAGGATGAAAGTGACTGGTTGAGAAGAGTGATGGAAATGAATATAGAAGGAAGTAGACGACGGGGAAGACCGAGAAAGACTTGGCTAAAGATGGTCGAAGAAAAAATGTGGGCAAGGGGGTTAACAAGGGGAGATGCAGAAAATAGGGCAAAATGGAGAACATTGTCATGGGGACCACAAGGCTAACCCCCGCTCTTGCAGGGAAAATGGCCTTAAAATGCCTGTTTTTGTTGTTGTTGTCTGCATGATAGGTAGTTTGCCAGCCAGTGTTTGGTGTTGTTGTGCGTGTCTGTGTTGAGTATTTTGTTTGTGAGTAAAAACTTTGGGAGTGTGTCAAACACTTTACTGATCTCCACTGTAGTGAGGATAGATAGTGCGTTTTGGTGATTTTATATTTTTGAAGCCTTCAAAGGACTTCTGTGTGAGGTTTGTGAGGAGAATGGTGATTAAGTGGTCTGGTCCGAGACAAACTATGTAGACGAGTTGGGTAAGCAACAAGAACAAGCCTATTTGATTTAGGTTAAGAACCGGATGCATATCCAGCCTATCAGTGGGATACAAAGCGTACACTGTTCAGCCTGGCAGATGTATGCGCTCTATCGAGTACTGTACTTGTTACCCTGCGCTCGTGAAGCGAAAGGCAGGGTTAAGCATTCGGCTACGTACGTACGTGCGTGTCTTGTTACGCATTCGTCACTTCCGTTGTTGTGGTTCTCATCCACTGTAAACATTTTTGGTTCCATGTACTATTATTGTTATCGTTTAAGTGAAATAGAGATTACTGTTTTCAAAAGGTAAAAAAAGTTAGTGTTTTAAAAAGAAACCGGAAACCGGATCGAGACCCGGACGAAGAAGAAGAGGGGGAAGAAGGAAGAAGAGGCGGAGCGAGTGAGGTGGACAAGGAGCCAAGCTGCTTTGAGGTCTTGAGCCAACGCGCTGGCGAACGAGGGTCACTAGCGAACTTTGGGTTTCCTGGGAAAGGGATTCCTGCGACAGAGTTGTTATCGCTGTGACAGATAAACCTGCGTGACAGGTTTTGCGGTCGATTCCGAAGAGAATCATTGGAGGGCTGTTACGTCTCGAGTATGGGCCGTTGGCCATTTTGCCTCGCGCACGATTTCGGATCGCTCCAGGCTTTTCACCTCGCTTCAACCTTTTCACCGCATACAGACGTTAACCTGGTGTGTGTGTGTGTGTGTAACGTGGATTTTTAGTGGGAATTTGCAGATCGCCGTCTGTGAGCCGTTGAATGTCCATACCCAAAGGTTAATTTGCGGTTCGCCGTTTGTGAGCCGTTGAACGTCCATACCCGAAGGTGTGATTTCCCAGTCGCCTCTTGAGGACACTTTTGCCTATCTTTGGCAGTGTGACTGTCAACCGAGCGGGATTCTGGTCTCGATACAACATCGTTCTGACAATCATTGGAGTGTGGATCGACTTTGGTTTGAAGCTGGGACAGAGACATTGGGAATGTTATTTTCGCTCACTTGGAGCACAGTGAGTTACATTGTACGAAACTGATGGTACCATCATATGAATGATATATATTGGTTGTACAATTGATTACTATTGTTATTGTACTGTTATTCTTGTGTGACCTTAATACAATACTTGTTTGTTGGTAACAATTGGTGTGGTTTCACCATTGATCTTTGACACACAGAATAACACATCTTTCTGCCGTGACTCCTCTCGGGGCTCGGAGGTACACCGTGACTGGGGTTTGGGGAGGAGCACGTAACAGTCTGCATTTTAATAAATCATTTTCTCAGCAACCATTGGTCCGATTGACATGAAATTTTCACCATAGGAGGGTCTCCTCCTGGAGAATATTTTACTGAATATTATGACGTCACATGTCACGTGGTGCAGGCGCTATCTTGGAAAAAAAACTTTGCACCTCTATATCTCAAAAACTGCTGCCCAGAAATAATTCAGGCAGGTCTCATTGCAAATAACTCTCCATGCGGAATAACATATGTGAATGATGACGTCATAGGTGCCGCCGTTATGACGTCATAATTCGACAAGTAAAAAACTTTATCCGATCAAGATGAAATTTCTTGAGCATCTTCTCAGTATAAATTGATGCAGAAATAAAATTATAATGACGTCGTTGGTCACGTGGTTCGGACGCCATATTGTTTTGAGTGAAAAGCCTGAAAAAACACTAATCCAATTTTCTCCTAAACGACTGAACAGATCGAGGCCAAACTTTGCAGGCAGAATCGCATACCCATGACGAAAAAAAAAGTCAGCGAGCATGACGTCATGCTTCACATGGTTTCGAAGTTATCACGTTTTTAAGCATAAACTTTTAAAACCAAGCTCCTCCTTCTTTGTTGATCCTATCGAAGGGAAACTTCACAGATGTGTTCAGCATATCAGTCTACTAAAAGCACCTTTTGGAATTTGCGAGAGGTCACGTGGTTTGGCAGATATAAATAATTAAACGAAAATATTTAAAAATTTATAACTCCTGAACCGCTTCATTGATCGACGTGAAACTTTACATTATAGTAGAGGTAATGAAGTGTAACATGTGTGCAAAATTTCATGATGATTGGATGTACTGTCTGGAAGCTAGAAGTTGTTATTTCCTGAAGAAGAAGAGTCTTCTCGAGTGGGCATGTAATTAATTATCACACTGCACATGACGAGCAGGCAAAGTTACGAAGCGACCTCATGAGGTCATTTTGACCGCAAATAAAATTCTGATTTCAGATTTGTCAATCGCTGAGGTATATTAATACATGACCAAAACAGATATGGCGAAATTCCGACGATCTTTGACGAAAATATAACATTTGTGTCTGCATTTCAGTAAAGTAAAGTGTGTGCCGTGTCAGCATTTTAAAAATTGAAACGTGGGTCATTGTAAAGAACTCCATATGGGGAATAGGTGTTGTTAACGATGACGTCATTGGTGCCATAATTATGACGTCATAATTCGACAGGGACAACGCTTAGTCTGATCAGTTTGAAATATATTGAGCATGATCTGTGCAACAATTATTTAGAGAATATAAATTTATGATGTCATTGCGCACGTGGTCCGGCAGCCATATTGGATCAAAAAATGGAAACATTCAAAAATAGAAGAGTTGGCTCACACCAAGTTGACTGCGCAGGGTAAGTATTCTATGAATACCATTCTCGTTTATATTTGTTTTTAGATTTCACTTTTTCTGGTTTCAAAATCGCCAAAGAAATAATCCATTAATTTGCCCACTCCGCACTCACACCCAATCCCTCCTCCTTCCAAATTTCCAGTTTTCCTTCCTGAGAGTTTCCTTCTTTATCCATCTTGTCCGCCCCATGCATTCTTTCCTTATGCTGTTATACGCCCCCCCCCCCCCCCCCCACCACATTCCTCCACACACCCATCGTTTTGTCCAAAACCAGCTCCCATTCCTCCACACACCCATTGTTTTGTCCACACCAGCTCCCATTCCTTCCAACACCCATTGTTTTGTACAAGTCTCCCTCTATCTTTGCCTTATCAACTAACTCTGCTGTTGATCTTTCCCCCCTCTCTCGACTATTTTTTTGGCCTTTAACGTTTTGATCCATTCAGTGCACTGGTACTTGCTCTACTATGTATACAAAAATAACTCTACATAATGCGGTTTAGTTCGTACACCACACAAGCGTTATTTTACAGCAAATCATTGAATACCAAATGCAAATATAAACAGGTTAATATTAATTGGCTTGGACTAGCAGTATAGCCTAGAGGTAGGTATACACGTGTAGCCTGGATACCTACCACTCACTCACACAATACACACGGTCTCCATCACATGGAAAACGGAGCATCAAGAACAATGCATTTTACTTTTGTACAGCATGCCAATATAATCAGAAGTCTTCATTTACCATATTAATTGTCCTATATTCACCATTTTTAATATCTATGATATTCTCAAGGAAAAAAAAGTTCAAATATGTAATGAACACCCTCCCTTTAAAGTATGCCTCGATTCACTTCTCATTCGATATTGTGCTGTGGTGAACTCCTTTGGAACCCATAACCTTTCAATGGCTGCCATGATAAGGCTTCTCCATGTTCCACCTTTAACAACTTCCCCCCTCATCTCATTCAGCAAACAAGAAAGAGTAATAAGAGATTGCAGACCCTCGCCAGGACATGTTTTTAGTGCTTTTTAAGGCTTTTGCGTTAAAACAAATATGGCGGCCGAACCACGTGACTGATGACGCCATCATTTTTTTTTTTCTCCAACAATGTATCCATAGATGACGCTCAAGAAATTTCATCTTCATCGGATGAAGTTTTGTACTTGTCGAATTATCTATATTATAATAGGCTACGGTGATTCTGTCTGTCTGTCTGGGGGTGTGGCTTACTCCATTTACAGAGTAGCTCCACCCATTCTTGGAGAGGCTTCATGTAAACAAATATCCACCATTTTATTACCTCGAATAGCTTTGAGGCCTGTTTAGTTAGGCCCGTGCTGTCTTTCTCTCTCACACAGGTTTATTTAAACTCTAATTCGATATATCATTTCATCTTTAACAGACGCTAACATCGTTTTAGACTCGGTTGAAAAAAAACGGGAAGAGAATCCCATGAAAAGTTTCCGTTTATAGAACGAAATGAATTCTCAAAGGCCTGTAAAATAAGGCCCATTCATTGAGTCACCCTCACGATTTTATCTCGAATTCACCATCTGATTTAATTTTTATCGATGGTTTTAGACTCGGTGTCAGAAATAATTGAGAACATTCACGCACACACGGAAAATTGCAGAGATATATATTTTAAAATCGTGCCAAGATGTTGCACGAAAATACACCGCCTAAAATAACAGTCGGGGAAAATGTCGACATATATTAAAAATTCGCTTTTTCTTTTCCGTTAAGATATATTACTTTTCCTTTTGATGACAGTCGTCACAAAAACGACATATATTTCTTCGTTCTTATTTCATTCAACATTATTATCTGGAAGTAAAATATGTTTCAGGAAATTACCGAGAGATATTTCTTCGTTTTTTTTATTAGTTATGTGCGCATACACTTTAAATAGGTTTATTTGAATTCTTTAATTTTCACAATGTAATTTACTTGCCATTTGTCATTTGATGATTTCGAGACACTTCCTCTTGAGGATCGTGACATGCATTGCGTGGAAACTTCCATTTCCAAAATGAATGAGACGGTCGATGAAGAACGCAGACTTGAACAGGATGCAGCAAGAAAACGAACGAGATGGGAGAACCGCACAGGATGCTGCTGCAACAACGATGAGGAGGGTTGGAGAGGAGCGAGGGGTTGGAGGGGAGTTAGGTGTGGGAGAGTGAGGAGCTAGGGTTTGGGGAGTGAGGAGCTAGGGGTTGGAGAGTGAGGAGCTAGCGGTTGGGGAGTGAGGGGCTAGGGGTTGGGGAGTGAGGGGCTCGGGGTTGGAGAGTGAGGAGCTAGGGGTTGGGGAGTGAGGTGCGAGGAGTTGGGGAGTGAGGAGCTAGGGGTTGGGGAGTGAGGAGCTAGGGGTTGGGGAGTGAGGCGCTAGGGGTTGGAGAGTGAGGGGCTAGGGGTTGGAGAGGAGCGAGAAATTGGAGCGGAGTGAGGGTTTGGAGAGTGAGGAGTGAGGGGTTGGAGAGTGAGGAGCGAGGGGTTGGAGAGTGAGGCACGAGGGGTTGGAGAGCGAGAAGCGAGGGGTTGGAGAGCGAGGAGCTAGGGCTTTGAGAGCGAGGAGCGAGGGGTTGGAGAGCGAGGCACTAGGGGTTGGAGAGCGAGGAGCGAGGGGTTGGAGAGTGAGGGCCGATTGGAGTGGAGAGTGTTGTGGAAAACCATTCAGGTCCGCACAACTTTTAGTCCAACGGTTTGGTTTAATTGCATTTAGATCATCACATCATTCCTGTAAGTAGAAATACACAATAAGCATACGATGCGACATCTCATAAAGCCATTCATATCAGTCAATGCAAGCAAGCTAGATATTCTATAAAGGCGTACCATTAACGAGGCTACCGATGTAACATGTCACAAGGGAGAAGTCTCGGAGCACTGACACAGCAACGGGTCTTATAGTCACGCCCCTAGTGGGGGACAACAATGACAGCGAGCAGCGAGCATCCCCACCCGGGTTCAGTACGGATACGATTTCACTACATTCACCCCCCCCGTCAGAATTATACGGCCGCGTGGCTAAAAGCGAGTGAGCGTCAGCATGGGCGCGGAGTATTAGTCGGCCCAACCGTAGCGGGCCGGGCGGCGAATTTCTCTGCCAGCACGCGTTCGAAATTCCCCGGGTACGGCGTCTCGTAACCCTGTATCCCCGGTGTCAGAGGCGTCAACAGGGTCGGGTGATGAAGGGGGTAACGCCAAGTCGTCGGACCCAGGCAGTCTCGACGGGGGGAGGGTCGGTGGACTGTCGGCGATGGGAGCGTCGGGAGAGGTCATAGTCTCATAGACGGGTTCGACTGGTTCGTCCGATTCCCTACTAAGGTCGTCGACCCCGCAAGGGGCAAGATGACGAACGGAGACAGTAGTCTCACGACCATCAGACGTCATCACACGAGCATGCTCAGGATTAGCCTGGAGAATCTGCACTTTGTCCACAAGGGGGTCGTACTTGCTCGTGCGAACTGCCCGTTTAAGGTAGGCCGGCCCGGGGCCCAGCGAGCCAACTGGGCAAAGACCGTATACACCCCGAGCTCCTGGGGTGGTGGAAAAGACGCTCGTGGGGAGTTTGGTTAGTTGCCGTACTCAGGAGTGCCCGGATTGAGTTCAACGCCGCAGGTAGCGACCAAGCCCATTTATCGAGGCCCCGGCCGTGGGTCCGGAGATGGAGCATGACGGCCCTCCAGATAATCCCGTTGAAGCGTTCGATCTGCCCATTAGCCTGGGGTCTATACGGCGTGGTGTAACTAGACGCAACGTTGTTTTGGAGCAGATAGCCGCGCACCTCCTGAGACAAGAAGACTGCACCCCGGTCGGTATGGACATAGGCCGGGTAACCGAACATTGAGAACAAGTTCTGTAAGCAACGCATCACCGTGGCAGCAGTCATGTCCGCGCACATATAAGCAAAGGGGAATCGTGAGTACTCATCAACGATAGTGAGCAGATAGCGAGAGCCGCTCGACACCGGCAAAGGGCCCTTGAAATCCATCGCCAAGCGTTCCCACGGGCGTGTAGCCTTCACCAGAGTCCCCATAGGGGGGTTATAGAAACGCGGTTTGATTTCCGCGCAGATAGCGCAGTCGCGACAGATACGGCGGATATCGTCAATCGAGTAAGGGAGATTCCCACTCCGCACGAAATGAGCGAAACGCGTTACGCCGGGATGGCCCGCAGTAGCATGCAGCACCCGTAGGCCCTCCAACGAGGTGATACCAGCACATGTAGTGGGGCGCGATAAGGCATCGGCGGCCTGGTTATCCTTCCCTGGGCGATATTTGATGGTGTAACAGAAGTCGGCGAGTTCGATACGCCAGCGAGTGATTTTCTCGTTCTTAATGCGCTGGGCGTGTAAGGTGTCGTACATGAACGCAACGCTTTGCTGGTCCGTGATGATTTGGAAGCTCCGCCCGAGTAGGTACGGGCGCCATCGCCGAATAGACTCGACGATCGCATACGCTTCCTTTTCAACGGACGAGTGCCGCCGCTCAGCGGAGGTAAGAGTCCGTGAAAAGAAAGCCACGGGACGTCCCCCTTGGGAGAGGGTCGCCGCGATGGCCTGATCCGAGGCGTCACTTTCGAGGACGAACGAGCCGCTCTCGTCAATGGTTGCTACGGCGGCTCGGGCGATGTCGGTCTTAAGTCCTTCAAAGGCCGTCAATGCGGCCGAACTCAGGGGAAAGGTGTCGCAGGCCACAAGGGGGCGAAGTTTCGCGGAGAAATTTTGCACCCATTTGGAGTAATGGGCGAACAGCCCAAGGGCGCGTTTCAGGGAAGCCCGATCGCAGGGAGGGGCCATGTCGAGCAAAGGTCGCAGACGTTCCTTATCCGGAGAGACAGAGCCATGGGTCACGGTGTACCCCAGAAGATCTATGGTGCGTAGGGAGTATCGGCACTTATCCTCGTTCATAGTTAAGTGATACCGTTGCGCGACCTCAAGGAAGCGCTTCAGATTAGCGTCATGGTGCCCTTGGTCATATCCACAAACCGTAAGGTTATCGAGGTAGACGAAAACATCGGTTAAGTGCTCCCGCGCAACGAGGTCATCCATGGCCCTCTGGAAACAAGCGACCCCGTTCGTCACCCCAAAGGGCAATCGTGTAAATTGGTACAACCGCTGCCCCGACTCGAAAGCGGTATAGATACGATCCGCCCTAGAGATAGGGATCTGGTGGTACGCACTACGGAGATCGAGAGTACTATAGACCGAATACTGGGACACCTGTTGCACTAGCGCGTCCATCCCCGGAAGGGGGTAGGCATCCAGCTGTGTAAAGCGGTTAATCGTTTGGGAATAGTCGATTACCATGCGTTTGCGATGGGCCTCACTGCGCACCACTAAGACCTGGGCACGCCACGGTGACCTACTAGGTTCTATGATGCCGTCTTTCAAGAGCTGAGTCGTTTCGTCCGCAATGAATTGCATGTCCGCGCGGGAGTAGCGTCTCGATTTTACCGCGACAGGGGTACAGTCGGAGGTTAGATTGGGGAACAGCGAAAGCGGACGGACGTCCATTTGCGCTAGGGCGCACACCATTAGCGCGTCGTCCGCCCCCACAACAAGAGTGTCAGGCCCACCGAACTCCATTACCAGACGTCCAAGCAGCTTAAGAAAATCGTGTCCTAGCAGAATATCAGCACATAATGCGGGTAAAACCATAAGGTGTACATCAGGGAAAACCCGTCCCTTTAGCACTAGTTTCAATCGGCATTCCCCTTTTGTGCTAAGCCGGAGTCCCTGGGATGCCATGAAGATCCGTCGTGTAGACCGCCCGATCCGCCATCCATGCCTGAGCACAAGTCGCTGGTCGATAAAACTATCCGTAGATCCGGTGTCCACCAAGGCCTGAACACAATGGCCCTCAACCATAAGGGGAATAAGGGCTTGAGCCAGGCCAGACGAGGCAGCTGGGAGCGGGACTGAGCCCCCCGAATGGGTCGGACCAGCCTCGCGGGTGGATCCTACACCAGCAGCAGTTTTGCGATCGTGGCCGGAGTCTGCGTTGACCATGGGGAATCCATTATCGTCATCAGAGGGCTTTCCCCAGCATTCCGGTGTTTCGCGATTCAAAATCCGATGAGAAAAGGCCTCAGTAGTATTTGACATCGCCTTTTGACACTCCTGGCAGATAAAGGCTTCCGTTGTAGCCGAAATCGCCTTTTTCGTTTGGTCGCTTTGACAAAAGGCTTCCGTAGTATTCGAAATCGCCTTTTTCGTTTGGTCGCTTTGACAAAAGGCTTCCGTAGTAGTATTCGAAATCGCCTTTTTCGTTTGGTCGCTTTGACAAAAGGCTTCCGTAGTATTCGAAAGCTGTTTCTTCCCTTGCGTGGCTCGAGGTTTGGCCAAGGACGCGGCCTTTGTCCCCGATGGAGAATGAGACGGTGGTGGCTTTCCGGTGGCGCCAGTCAAGGTTGTCTGAGCGCCCAGCGGGCCGCAGCGAGGGGCCCTCCCCTTCGAAGACGGGTAAGGCGCTGGGCTCGTGGGTTCTGCTACAAGCCCGTTCAAGGTTGCCGCGCCTGCGCGACCGCGGCTGCGCGAGTCGAAGGGCCGCGAGCCGCGTGCCGATTTCTTGCACACTTTCGCGTAATGTCCCTTTAGCGAGCACAAATGGCAAATAGCGTCACGTGCCGGACACACGACTCGGGCATGACGAGGCCCTCCACAAAAAAAACATGCGGCCCCGCGCAAGGCCTTGGGTCTGCTGGTCGTAACGGCAGCTGTCAGGGTAGGGTCATCCTCCGGAGCATCCCGGAGTTCAGCAGGCGGATCCACGTCCTCGTCAGTGGTCCTCTCCGGCCGGGCGTGTAGTGAGGTGCCCGCCAAAAGGCGCGTGCGATCATAGGCGTTCGATTGCATCCGCGCTTCAGTATACACCGTCGCTTGCTCAACCGCCGTAGCGAAGGTCAGGTCGGTCTTCTCCAAGAGTTTGAGACGTAGTTCCTGAGAGGAGACCCCTGCTATGAAGGCATCTAAAAGTCGATCATCTTTAGCCTGCTCGGGAGTCCGTGGCTGGGCGCTGTCCAGCATGAGCTGCCGGAGCTCCTGGGCGTAATGATCCATAGGCTCGTTGGGTTGCTGCCGTCGCGTCTGCAGCAAATAACGCGCATACACAGGGCTTTTTTCTTTTATATAAAGCCGCTTGAGCTCCGCGACGGTAAGATCATACGTCGTGCATTGAGCGACCGCGTGGTAGACCCGGTAGTCGATTTTTGAGTGTAATATTGCCAGCTTCGCGGCAGGCGTCGGAGCGGTATCAGGCTCATTAAAGAGATGCTCCAGTTGCTTGAGCCAGTGCTTGAGTTGCAAGCCTCCGTCCGTGGCTTGTGGGTCGGCGCTGAAAATGGACACCGTCAACGTCTTGTTGCCAGCCATGTCAGCAGATCATAAATGCAATTAAGTGTTGTGGAAAACCATTCAGGTCCGCACAACTTTTAGTCCAACGGTTTGGTTTAATTGCATTTAGATCATCACATCATTCCTGTAAGTAGAAATACACAATAAGCATACGATGCGACATCTCATAAAGCCATTCATATCAGTCAATGCAAGCAAGCTAGATATTCTATAAAGGCGTACCATTAACGAGGCTACCGATGTAACATGTCACAAGGGAGAAGTCTCGGAGCACTGACACAGCAACGGGTCTTATAGTCACGCCCCTAGTGGGGGACAACAATGACAGCGAGCAGCGAGCATCCCCACCCGGGTTCAGTACGGATACGATTTCACTACAGAGAGTGTGGAGCGATTGGAGTGGAGAGTGAGGAGTGATTGGAGAGGAGTGTGAGGAGCGTTTGGAGAGGAGTGTGAGGGATTGGAGAGGAGTGTGAGGGATTGGAGAGGAGTGTGAAGGATTGGAGAGGAGTGTGAGGGATTGGAGAGGAGTGTGAGGGATTGGAGAGGAGTGTGAGGGATTGGAGAGGAGTGTGAGGAGGTATTGGAGAGGAGTGTGAGGAGGAGTGGGATTGGAGAGGCGTGAGGGTGGAGAGGCGTGAGGGTGGAGAGAGGAGAGTGTCAGATGGAGAGGAGTGAGGGGTCACATATTATGTGAAATAAATAAATTGTGTTCATTACACCATTTCTGGATCTGATGAATTGCCAGTAACCATTTTGTAAAATTTAATGTGCAGCATCTAAATCAAGATGTCCAAATGTCACACACGTCCATGCCCGTGGGATTCCCACGGGTGACCCCACTAGTGACGTGACCCCACTAGTGACGTCATAATGGAGGAACCAATGGCATCATCATTAACACATGTTATTCCCCATAAACCATCTTTGGGTCTAATACTATACACTATTTATTATGTAATGTGTAGTGTGTTGTCTGCCCATGTGTTTGTGAGTTCGGCTGTCTCCTGTTTCCGGCGGGTGCTTTTGGTGCTCCTTTTGAAAAGCTCTGCACTGCATGAAGCTAAAGTGCGTTAAGATAAGTCCTTGGCTGACGGGATGGCCTTGAGGTATGCACACTCGCGCCAAAGCTGTCTAGCCTGGGTTTGAATCCCGACACAGAAATATAAACTGTCATCCAGGTGTTTCACAGACAAGGTGGTTCATCGATGTGTCCCTTTGATGCACGTTAAACTGGGCGTCCCATCTACCGACATTAGTTGGTGGACATTAAAATTCCCCACAGTGTCCTTGGCGAAGAGTAAAGGCGAGATATCACCGGCACCCTGGACAAATTACAAATTCCTGCCAGAACTACTGCTGGGAAGGCAATGGCAAACCACCCAGTATAACCCTTGCTCAGGGGAGCTGCTTTAGTGGCACCATGGCTCTGTGACAGAGTACACTCAACATTTAAAAAGGATACAGCAATTACATATGGAGAGGGGGGAGAGGGGTAGAGAGAGCGAGGAGTGGGGGAGAGGGAGAAGAGAGTGGGGGAGAGTGGGGGGAGAGAGAGGGGAGGGGAGAGAGAGGAGAGGAAGAGAGTGGGGAGGAGGAGAGAGAGGGGATGCAGGGGGGTGAGAAAGAGAGATGGAGAGAGGGGAAGGGAAGAAAAGGGAAGGAGACAGGAGGAGAGAAGAGAGGAGAGGGGAAAGACAGGTAGGGTAGGGAGAGGGGAGAGAAGAGAGATAGAAGAAGATAGAGGGGAGAGAAGCAAAGAGAGGGGGGGTGAGGGGAGAGAGTGGGGAGTATAGAGGGAGAGAGAGGGAAGGGTAATGGAAGGATGGGGGGCAGAGAGAGTGGAGGGAGAAAGAGAGCGGATGGGGAAAAGACAGGGGAGGGGAAGATAGAGGGGTGAGAGAGGGGAGTGGGGGGAGGAGAGAGGGAGAAAGAAGAGAGAGGAAGGGAGAGGGAGAGAGAGAGGGAGAGGGAAGTGGTGGGAGAGAAATAAAGGGGGTTAGAGAGGGGAGGTTAGAGTGGAGGGTGTGAGAGAGAATAGGGAGAGAGAGAGGGAGAGAGAAAGATGGGGATGTGGATGAGGGGGAGGGAGGGAGAAGTTCCCTTCTGTATGCATCCATGATGTCAAATTTTATTTCATAAGGACATTTTGCCCTCTTTTTAGACATATTAACCCCCGCTGCCCAATGTTGCACCACCATTTTGAGGTGGGCGGTATAAGTAGCTCAAGGTTTCGGCTCCGAGTGCAACACAATTAACCTTTTTTACTCCATGTAACAATTTAAATTCATAGATTAACTTAAACTTTCCCTGTCAGTCGGGACGGATACTATTGCTTGCACCGCTCGACACTGGGGAAAGGTACTCTTCCTTGGAGCACATAACATATTTAAAAGGAAATGTTAACATTACAGAATACCTTTTGGAGAATGAGGTGAGACTTGCACAGCTTGTGCTAAAACAAAACCTGCGCTTCATCCATGAATATACGTAGTGTGTTCAAAAAGTATCCGACCTTTATTTTTCGTGCGTAAAAAAAAAAGAAGCTAGGGAGGCGTTGATTGGTGCACGTATGTAGGCGATCCTAATGCGCACGCGTGAATTTTTTCCCACCTGCAGAAGCTGTCATTCGACGGCAGACCGCCGATGAGTGAGGACATGTAAGTGAGCGCCGTTGGATTTTCGTTTTTGACAAAATGACGGAAAAACTTGAACAACGCGACTGCATCAAATTTTGTGTTTCATCAAACTTGCATCAAAACTGCAACTTGGTTTCTGGGTCGTACCCAGAAACCCAGGACTCATCGCCAGTGATCACTGTGTTGAGGAAGCTGGGATCGCTGTTCACAGTCTCCAGCATGTCCTGTGCGATCTCCAAACGGAGTTGCTTCTGCTCAATCGTTAGCAGCTTTGGTACGAACTTCGCTGAGATTCTCCTGAAGCCCAAATCCTCCTTCATAATGGAATGAACGGTGTTGAATCTTGCGGATCGTTTCCACTTGGGAATCGCCAAGCTTTACACAAAATTTGATGCAGTAGCGTTGTTCAAGTTTTTCCGTCATTTTGTCAAAAACGAAAATCCGACGGCGCTCACTTACATGTCCTCACTCATCGGCGGTCTGCCATCGAATGACAGCTTCTGCAGGTGGGAAAAAATTCACGCATGCGCATTAGGATCGCCTACATACGTGCACCAATCAATGCCTCCCTAGCTTCTTTTTTTTTTTACGCACGAAAAATAAAGGTCGGCTACTTTTTGAACACAGTAGTATGTGGAACCTATAGATTGTATTAACATAACAATAGCAAATAATGAATCAAATAAATGCATTAATAATTTTTATCCCTTTAGTCACACGGATTCGAGTTGCTCACCTGTTCTTTTGGCATTCTGGTTGCGCACTGTTCACCTTTTCAAGATGTTGTTCCAAATTGTGCACACGTTGATCAATTTTACTGATGCTCAATTGCTGAAGCTTTTGGCCTTCAACATGAGCAACGTTTTCCATAGATTCTTGAACTTCCAAAGGATTTCCTTGCTCTCTTTCACCCTTCACTTTCTTTTCAAAACTAGTGGACGAACTGTGAATTGCAGCTCCGTCCTTTTCCGGAGATGGATCCACATACAGAACATGTGGAGATGGATCCCCATACCCTTTGCTAAGTGGAGAACTTTGGCAATTTCTTTTATCGATGTGACATTCATTGTCATTCGTCATTTCGTCCACATCCGTCCTGCTAAACTGTGTGTTATTTGTCGTCTGGAACTTATCGTTTTTGATAATCTTTCCAATTTCCCCATCCTTTGACTCCTCCATTCTCTCCATATTCGTGTTTTTCTCTTGCAATTGCCCGTCGACTTCGACGTCGATGCAGCTGGAATTTCTCGATTTGGTGATCCATGAATCCTGAGCTGCAGACGTCGAACATTGTTTCGCATCTTGAATAGACGG